>NC_134710.1:147472664-147821831 GCF_043290135.1 Rhipicephalus microplus | reverse complement strand
CTGGTAATAAATCACTTTTTTTAGAACATAAAGTTGTACCTCCTCCTATGGCAGTTCTAGTTCCAAAAAATTTGCGACGACTCTGTAGGTACCCCCCTTCCTGTCAGATGGGAGCCTATACACAGCCGATTTTATCAATTTTTCCATGGTCTTACCTGCAACGCCTTACCAGAACGCCAGCCACCGCGAAGCGCGATGATTCACAGAAGTCTTCATGGGATCCGAAGCACGGATTTAGAGAGTAAGAAAGAACACCAAATCCGTGCTATCCTTTATGCAAGATGTTGAACTAACTAGCCCAACAACTGGCCATCAAAGTTTGAACCATAGAAGACGAGTACACTAGCTTCGAAGCTGGTGCACAAGGTGTCCATACTTTAGGTCGTTCCCTCCAGCGCATGCATTCAGATAGTTTTCAGTGTAACCACTATCCTCCTAACGAGAAAATGTGAAAGAATCAGTGATGACAACCTTCAAAAATAACTCCTGTTCAAATTTCAAGGACGTCTGACATTACAACGAAGGAGCTACAGTAATCTTCTCAGCCTTCCCGCAAGCCACAGCAGTCTGTTGTAGTTTGAGTAAAAATTGATGTTATGTTCGTACAGTTTTGAAGAAAGGAACACAAAAGCAATCGACTACTTCATGACTTTGTTAAGTTAGTTTTCTTTGGCTTTAATTGTTTATTATAAATAATTACATCTTAAAGGATGTTTTTTGGATTGTAATTGGTTACTTGTTGTACGTAACACGTACAAGCCTAGTTAGAACTTCTCCACCAACCCCCTTGTCTCGCCAATTCCAGGCATGATTGATATCGACGCAACATTACTTAAGCACCCCAGTTATTCTATCCCAGCTTTATTGTATTGACTTGCTAACCCGAAGGCTGCGAGATCAAATCCCGGCGAAGCGTTTGCAAAAGAGCCGAGAATGCTGGAAGGCGGTTTACTTATATTTAAGTGCACGTCAAAGAACCCCAGGTAGTAAAAATTTCTAAAGCCATTCACTACTGCGTTGTGCATTATCGTATCATAGTTTCGCGATGAAAAAGTTGACGAACCGAGCCATTTCAAACGCCGATGCTACCTCGAACGAAGTTATAGGCGGGAAAAAGTGAGAATGGGACGACCGTATGACTACTTACCATGAAATAACGCAGCACTACAGCCTAGGCAGGCACAAGTATCCTCCCCCCCACAACAACAACAACAACAACAACAACAACAACAACAACAACAACAACAACAACAACAACAACAACAACAACAGCACAACAGCAACAACAGCAACAACAACAACAACAACAACAGGCAGTTCTCCGGCGATAACTGAAAAACCCAGTTCTGTTTCGTGTCTGTTACCCTGATCTGTATTTCCCAGGAACATCCAAGGGCAACACTTGCCCATATACTATGGGAATGCTCCCGTTTAGACGAAAAAACAAACAGAAACCACTAAGAGGCAGTCTCAGACCACAGGGCGCACTGGGAGGAGGTTCTGCTCAGCTTCGCATTAGAACAACAAATGTGGGCCATCCAGTGAGCCGATGAAGCCACCCGAACTCAAGTGCTCGGGCGGCTTAAACTTCTTTGGACATTACCAATAAAGTTATGCTTCTTCGTTTTCACAAAAAGTACTATACATACTTTCTGAAAATTGCAACTCTGCACAGAGTCTTTATTAGACATTTCCACGACAGCATGTGTGCTTTTTATCTAACGTAATTTTTTATTATTATTCTGATATAAAAGGATATCAAACAGCAGTTCATGGAGCATGAACGCACAGACGCACGGACGCACGGACGCACGGACGCACATACAAACACACACTTACAGAAAGAAAATTATTCATGTCTCTGGCATAGGTTGGTAAAACCTGGGGAGAACACCAGATTTACTCATAAAATGCCTTTCGCGCTTTGAACTCACACGGACTCCGACTCACCAAAATTTCCTCCACCAGACTCAATCGGACTCACACTCACAAAAATATTACTCACCCGCCTCATTCAGACTGAGACTCATGGCTCGATCTGAGTCGGAGCAAGTTTGAGTGAGTCGACTCATGAGCTTAGATTTGGCTTTCTTGACCAAGGTGTTCATGTTCTTTAACACCAATCAATATCTCGACTAATCAGAGTTTTTCTTGCCGCCGTTTCATAAAGTACCTTCGAATACGAGTTACGAGTGCTCGCAGAGCAGTTAGGTCCTTTTCCTTGAGGAGATTACAACATAGGACATTTTTATGAACAACTTTCATGGGCAATCGTGTTGGTTGGGGATGGGCGACATCAAGGCAGCCACTTTGTAAGTCACGCCTCTGTTTGGTAAATATGAAATGCTGTAGGAACGACACTGCTTCGAAATTCATGGGAATAGATGTCAGGATAAACGTTAATCTAGGTAAGGCTGCCAGTAATGTTGAAGATGAGTAGATAGGACTTTCTAGTTGTCATTAGGACGAATCCGCATATGTCGTATATAACAGTAAACACGTTATAAATTTCAGGACATACATAAAAAGTAGTAAAACGATTGTGTAATTAACATTCTATCATAATATTATGGCTCAAAATATGACGACATATGTCTTCGTTGACGCTGGCACCAGCGGTCTTTGTAGGTAGCTCACAGGCGCGGGCAAGACGCCATTAGAGGCCCTACATGGCCCACAAGAGCTGAAAACTTCATTACTGAAGAGGCAGGCACAGATGTATCGAAAGGAACACACATGGTACCACGTTAGTTGGTTTTGCCTATATTAGATGCGAAGCAACTGTTTGACTAGCCTGTGTAACTCTGTCCATGCGTACAACGCGCCGCGCGCCACAGGCGTTGGCGCAGTGCCAAGTAGGTCACACAACTGCTGCATGTTACATTTCCGGCTGCACTCGTTTAGGACTTAGCGTTAGCTTTTACTGTGACGGCAGCCATATTGTGCATTTTTATTTTGCTAAGGGCTTTATTTTTGCTGCCTTTTTTGTAACGCGCCGACAATATTAGAGACACGATGTCGTGCATAATGCTAGAAAATACGGCTAGCCAGTGGCCCACGGCTGTTAGTGTGATGTATTGCTGGTTAGACCAATCAGTCAGCATTTAAAAATGTTGCCTTGCCTGAGTATTGTCTACGAGTGGATGCCCATCGATTCAATGAACGGCTCGCGCCCGAATGTCGACTGATGACCAAAATGCTATTACGCAAAGAGGGTTTCGTCAATGCACGCCAATGCTGCAATCACAAAAGTATACCGTCCATCATAACAGGACCTTTATTATCAGAGGCACACGGAGCAGGTGCCCCATTTGCGAAAATTGACTATGACGGCCACGTCATCTGAAACGTAGGTCAACGCCTTCTGAATACCGGAGAAATTCTGTTGGTTGGCTTGTTGGGTTTCCAAAGAGACTGAGTCGGGCTATGAGAGACGCCGTAGTAGAAGAATCCAGATAATTCTGATGATCTGTGGTTTGCTAACGTGCACTGACAATGCAAACATTTCATCTTCAGCCAATGAAATGGCTGCTCTACGGGCTACTTTTAATTACATTGTAGATAAGACAGCTGAGTATTTTGGTCATAGTAATAATAATAACGAGTAATTGATTGAACACCACAAAACCACGGTATAATTACGAAAGACGCCGCAGTGGAGGTCTACAGAAATTTCGACTACCTGGGTTTCATTACGTACACCTAAATAAAAGAAAAGACGGGCTTCAAGCTTTTTCGCCTCGATTCGAAATTTTCCCGTGGTGGCCGCGATTCGCTCCCAAGACCTGCTGCAGTGGTCGGCAGTCCAGTGCCATAACGACTAAACCACGGCGGTAGGAGTAAGCATTGGGCATTTTTACCGACTCAAGAGCGGTGCTGCAGTCTCTTAAGTCTCCTCGCACGTAGGGTCAGCTCGTCATAGACATCAAACGCTTGTGCAACAAAGCCTGCAACCTCCATCATCACAGTGTTCTGGAGTGCATACCTGCCCACCACATAATAAACATCCAGGCTGATGACGCAGCCAAAGCTGCACATGACGCCTCGAGAGAAGTCGTCGAGAGAGACGTGCGGTGACACTCGTATCGGCACACGCTTCGCGCCTCCAGCGATCCCTCTGGACAGACGCTAGTCACTAGTATGGGCCTCTTTCATCACGCGACATCGATATGCCGCGAGGACTCAACCGACACAGGGAAGCGTGCTTGCACCACGTCATATTAAACGTCGCATGCACTAACTACTTTAGCAGCAAGATCGAACTGTCGTAGTCACCATTGTGCGTTCAATGTTACGCCACATTATATCAGAACCATGTTTTTTTTGTGAATGCAGGCTATACACATAAAAGAGACAGTCTTATACGATGATGTTACTTTTTGAACGGGACTCGTGCTTAGAGTTACAACACAATCTGGGCCAACAAAAAAGCAGCACCTGTGCGTTAGGTGCTATACGGAAGCGCTGTTGACTTTCTTGCCTACCCCAAGCCTGAACGAAACTTTGTAAAGGGTGTGGCCGACGTCATTCTCGTATCTGTTATGTGCTTATCGATGTATATATCCTTTTCATCATTCATTCCCTGGAGTAGCATGTCAGGTAAATAGCCAGTCATATATCTCCAAACTTTCATAAAATATTCCAATTCTCTCTTCAGTATCTGCCTAATCAAAACGGAACCACCATGGCCTACATGCATCAAATTTGCATTTGTCGTGTGTCACGAAAATATCAAAAAATTGTGAATAACGCTGCCGATACTTCTGACAAACAAACATATAGTCATTCAACTAAGCGGACTCAGCGGATGATTTCTTCCTGACACCACAGAGTGAGTATTGCGAATACACTCCGAGAGCGCTTTGAGAAATTGCGCCGCCAACTCTGCACGAATTTTGAAGTAGATCGCGGGGAAAAGACTTCGCTTTAATCAGTGTTTTCCTGCAGGCTGCGTCTGACAGCGTCTTGCGAATGCACGCACCATCTCAGTTCGTGATTAGGGCGACCGCCCCCGACGGAATGCGTAGGGATAGATGCCCCACTTTGCTCTTAAGTTTTCATTCCAGATTGGACTGTACGTACACTTGAAGGGCTGCCTTTGTCGTGGTAAAACAATTCGGCAGAATGCAAAAAAAGAAGTGAATGGTGAAACGACCGTCGCACGTCGTTATACGGTCAAAGAAGAAGTGGTCGGTACATGGCGAGTGTAGACTGCGCGCCGAGAGAAACACGGTGAACACTCCGTTATAGTTTGCAAGTAACTCGCGGCACTGGGTATAACAAGGCTAGCGTATACAGGAGCGTCCCGGGAGCGTACTTAATTAACTCTCTGACCCGCTCCTTGAAGTTCTGGTGACCGGTGGTCTTACACAAGTTGCTCGAACGAAGTCATATGCGTTTGAGTAAACTTTCACAATTCGCGAAAAGACATTGTTCTTGTTAGGTAAGGCATAAACACGGGAAATACTTGGAATTGACGCAGACGCGACATCATTGTTAGCAAAGTGCACCGGTCTGACGTAAGACTGCGAACCCTCGTAAGCCTGTGCGTGTTTAGTTAGAAAATCATTATCGCAAGAAGAAGCGTGCACACTGCAGGTTAAGACAATCACTCGTACGTGTACGAAACTGGATGGTGCCATTAAGTTTCTACACGGATAACAATAATTTAAAGAGAAGTTATGCCTGAAAATTGCTACTAGAAAGAATTAGCCACAGGAGACCCTATTGAACTTAGTGTTGTTATTTGGTAGCAAAAAAAAAACAAAAGAAGTTAATGAATGAAATAACAAAGAATGAAGAGGGCGCTATAATATACGTTGCTGGAGACATTGAGTGACACTGGCTTCAATGACCGATGCAGTCTTCTTCGTGCTGCCCCCCCCCCCCCCTGTCCATTGCTTTGCCAGTAACTTACTTTGCTTATTGAGCTCTTACGCAACCCTGTCTAAAAAGGTAGAAACTCCATGCCCCTCTGGTTGATCTCCTTGCCTCTTTTGTTTTTTCACCCTCTCTACGCAATTCACCATGAAAGGTGTTTTGAATTAGATGCGATCATTTCACTGCCTCTTGGACCTCTCCCATGCCATCAACATGTGCGAGGCCAATTCTGCGAGCAGGTACCTAACGCCACCTGACACACACAATGCTTAACCAGCTCCTGTATAGTTGTGAAGAGTAGATATATTACGTCTGTGGGCCCAATCGAAAGCCGGAGAAATAATATGCCACGTAGCAAGTGGACCTATGACAAACCTTATTGCCTATTTATGATAATTATAGTAATGCATCTTTTTTGTGCACGCATAAATCTTTTTACATTGTTGCATATTATGTTCCAGATTTTCTTGCATTCTTTTGCTGTGTATTATGTGCAACTTAAAAAACTAAAGTCAGTGTGAAGCGCTTATTAGTGCACTGATTTTTTTACATTAATGTTACTACCATCTTCACATGACAACTGTGTATATTAGTTTCTGCAATAAAAGCTCACTGCAGTCAAAAGAAGACCCTGAGTGGCGCAATCTTACCGCCAATGGTAGAATACTGCTATTTCCATCGGATATTATGAAATAAACGTATACATATATCTAAGAAGGACAGCACTTACACAAACATTACGCATTATGGGAATCGAATGTATACCCTTTGCGGCATCTGGTGATCCAGTATTGTTCGTGGTTCTTAAAGCTTGTCTAACCAAATAAGTGAAAGAGCTTACGTAAACAAACTTGAAGCGTATGTCACGCGATTCTCTGCGTGACATAAAACATGAAGACAGCGACCGACATAGTGATAGCTATGTTCTTTTTTTTTTTCTTGGATGATATCGGAAACGATACGTGTCGCACAACGTTTAGAGACCCTGTGCAAACGACTTAGGCTTACCGGTGTGATTCGTATGCCTAAACAAATTTATACTGCTCATTTCCTTTCCTCACCTCGCTCTTTCGTCTTCCTACGGTGTAGGCTAGAGATCCAGATGATTTTGTGGCATCTGATTAATTTGTAATTGGTCATTAGTTCTCAATGATTCCCCTCACTGATATTGTAATCACGTTTGCTGACGACCGCATTGTATATACTTTAATAATAAGTACTGATGTTCACGAAATCCCTAACTGAGACCTGGATCGTATTAAAAATTAGTGCAAAACATGACAATGACTCGGTTCACCAGAAAATCTAACATGACTGCATTAACTCTATGTCGATTCATTCGCTCTTCCCTTACAACGTCAATAAGGACACATCAGATAGAACCACGTGGTATCCAGATGTTACACAAACACAAGATCTTTTTTTTTTTGGGGGGGGGGGGGGGTTTAGTCATAAAACTACCATTTTCGCTAACGCTTTCAGATCACCAGGTGTTTTTTTATTCGTCACAACCTAGATAGCACTACACCTCACCTGCATTAAGAACCCTAACCAAGCAGCCTGGCGTGGTGGTGTAGTGGTGAGGTTGCTCGACTGCTGACTCGAAGGTGACGGGATCGATCCCGACCGCAGCGATCCCATATCAGTGCAGGCGAAATGCTAAAGGCCCTGTACTGTGCGATATCAGGGCACGTTAAAGGGGCACTGATATCCAATAGCCAAATCTAGATGTACCATTCATTTGATTGTTCAGTGTGGGTGTGTCCTTTAGGCCAAATATGAATGAATTTCGTCACGTGGAAGTTGTTTTATTTCGACGGAAAATAGCGTAAGAGAGCTTAATGGAAAATGAAGTGCCCCGGCGATATCGACAGTAGTGCTACGTCTTCGGTTTGATACCTTCCCCGCATACTATCCTGAGTGACGATCCGCTAGTAGTGATGACGTCTACGATCCGAGTGTCCATATCCAAGCGCCGACTGGTGCCTAAGCTTGGAAACGCACTAAGTCGTCAAGTCTGATCTTCGTGGCACCACTTTGAATAATTTCGTGAAATTACCAGGATAAAAACTGCCTACGAAAGATCGACGAAAGAGGAGAGCATGATTCAACGTGTGCTCGTCAGTCAGGGCGTCCGCGAACCATCGCGAGTTGCTGTCGTCTGGTTCGAAGTGCAGAAAAAACGCAATGAGGGTGTGTTTATTTATATCTCGTTACACGCCAATACGATCACAAGCTATCAAAATGGAGTAGCGCATAGATAAATATCATCATTAACAAGTAACATGCAGCTATCGTTAATAGTGAAATTTAGTTATTCTGTATACTCCTGTGCGTCCGCGAAGTACCAGGTTACTGCATACCACTGCCACCGTGAGAGGCCGGTTAGGTGAGGCTCTCTGTTGGCGCAAAGAAGAACCTGGCAGCAGAGAACGTATTATCTTTCTCCACTGGGGCACATCTCTTATAAAGTTATTCCATTGACCCTTTTGCGTAATGCTGTGCACGCTACACACACCAATATAGATAATTTAGACGCTCGAGCGAGCGTGGCCGAAGCATGCATCCTTGAGCACGATCCTCATTGCTGCTTGGAACGGTGTCCGTTTTGAAATCACCGCTCTGCAAAAAGTCAATCAAAGAAAAATAATTCGCGACGTCACGAATCGCGGCGATATCAATCTTCGGACTGTCGTATTTGAACCCAGTCCATGTTTTGTATGGCGACGACGGAAATTCAGGTGACGAGGTATGACTGAATGTGGGCACCTAGCAGACGAAATGTTTGCGGAGAACATTGGTCTCACGCAAATTCTTTCAGTGAAGAAGTGATCAGCTGTAGCGCTGTCGGGAGGTGACTAAACCTTTAGAGCGGACCATGAGTATATGCGCCACTGTTGGAGCTTCCATCAGAAAAATGGCGGGAATGCCGGCTCTTTTGATTCATGCACGATTCTATTGACATAAAATAGTTATTTTTAGCTCAGTTACGTTATAGGTCACGAATCGCTACTAGGAGGTCAATAGCTACTCGTTTAGGCAAAAATATTGACGTAAGTTAATTTTATGTCAGTGCTCTTTTCAAGAATACCAGATGGTCGAAATTCTCGGAGTCCGTCACTATAAACGGCGTCTCTCATAATCATATGATGGTTTGGGACGTTAAAGGTCTGTTATTATTATTATTTTTATATATTATTATTATTGTTGTTGTTGTTGTTGTTGTTGTTGTTGTTGTTGTTGTTGTTGTTGTTGTTGTTGTTGTTGTTGAAGGAGCTTGACTAGGAGGCATAGAAGAAACTATTACCTACCGGAAAGCGTGTGGGGTTATATGAAGAATGATTCGCGTTGAAATAGGAGAAGCTTTTCACCCCCTTTAGTTCCACTGATACTTCACAAGCGTACCTTTCACATCACGGGAAAAGTTTTGAAGGGAGGAAGGTGATTGTGTGGGGGACGCCTCTAGGTGTAAAAACAAAACTTTTGAAAATTATTTTTTCAAGTAGAATGGAATTTTTGGAAGTTGTTTTATCAAGGAGATATTCGATGCATTCCGCAACATCACACATAATAAATCTGTAAAAATATAACAGTTCCAACAACAACAAAAACGAAGATGGGTCAAATAACCCCAAACATCGGAGAATGCTTTAAAGCAAGTGCGCTGCTGTCGGCATATATTGACACAAATGAAAGGGTTTGGACGAAAGTAGGGCCGCATACGTATGCTCGTGAACGTTGTCACGGATTGCTATAATGCGACTTGCCATTCGCAGGTGGCGTTGACATCCGCCGCATTTTTCGGTTGTATTGCCACAGCTACAGGGCGCTCCGGCTTTTCTTGAAGACGCTTCCGCCGCAGCTGTTTTACGCCTTTGCCGGCCGACAGGGGCGCAAAGTGCATATAAGGCATCACTGTAGGCTCTAAGCAAAAGTGGCCACGCACAACTGGAAAGCACTTCAGGCATCCTAAAGGAAAAAAATAAATAAAAATAAACATTTTGGCAGGGCTGGCTGAGAAAAGGGGATTTAGGGTGGCATAAGCCACAATAAAGGGCACTTTATTTTAAATGTTATGCGGCCGTGTATGCATAGGTTCACCGGCTGTTGGCATTTTTTCGCACGCGATATGCTTTGCTTCAGCGTGGAAGAGAAAGATTCGAGCCAAGACAAACGCTGTTTACAAACACGAGTCAAAAGTTTGCGCGTGTCGAGAGCTGCCAGGGCGCGAAAAGCAAGCTGTTGCGGCTTTTAACGGCTCTTAAGTTGCCCACTAAACACAAATACTCACCTATAGTAGAAGAAAGAAATAGAGAAAAAATAATACGAGAGCTCCGTAAACACTCCACTGAAGATTCTTCTGCGTTCGTCACTTCTGAAAACGGAAAGAAAAAGAGTTTTTTTTTAAGATTTATACTTTCAGTGCAAGTTTAAAACGATACAGAAAGTGTTACGTGCAACCAGACAAGAATACAGCTACTCCCCTCACACGATAAACACTAGAAAGTCATGTGTACTTTTTATTTATTCGCTGTCAGACTGATTTCTTATGATGAACCAGTTTTTTCAGTGCTTCCGTCACGTAAAGTTTCTATATACTCGCAAGCAATTAATTGGTGCACATCTCGCGATGTCAGCTGAAGGTAACAAAGTGATCGTTGGGCTGTTGACTACTAGTCCATGCCGTCTATGTAAATGTGACTGCCGGTCCCACTCCTCCCCTTTACATATTGTTACATCACGCTGAAGAAGCAAAAAAGACAGCGAGAGAGACGATGTCATTCTGTAATGTGGGGCGCACTCACGCTTGCCGTCTTGGCTTAGGCTTGGCGTCGTGTAAATAAATCTTGTCTATCACCTCGTTTCCCTGTGTGCCCTCCGGTAACAATATTCTATCTCGTCTTGGATATGACACTATATTGAAGTTTGATTAAAAACAACAACAACAACAACAACAACAATAACATTAATAAGAATTATTATTATTATTATTATTATTATTATTATTATTATTATTATTATTATTATTATTATTATTATTATTATTATTATTATTATTATTATTATTATTATTATTATTATAACACCTGGAATTTTACAAGAGATACCAGGAAATTATTATCAGGAGACTATGTATCAATTTTAACCATCTGCGGACTTTTGACACGCCCTAAAATTACAGATGTCACTGCATTTCGCCCCATCATTACGCAACCGCCATAATCGAGAATCGAAACAGCGATCAGCGCTGCACGTCAACTTATATGAAGCTTCCACAGCGGATCTTATCTTATTGGAGATGACTTGAAAAATACAAAAGTGTTTAAACACAAATTTCATCGATCACTTACTAAGGGTCCGTGTTTAAAGCTTTGAGATGTACAAGGTCCGTCGAAAGTCCTCAGGCCGCTGTCTTTAGTATTCGTATGACAGCAGCGAGGTTTGAGAACTTTTGAAAGACCCTGTACATTGCCTCAAGCGAGTTTGCTTGTTTTCTTGTTCGTTTCCTCTGCTGACAAATGTGTTAAAGTGTAATTTGAAAGAAGGCGTTGCCATTCACCACAAGCCCATTCACGCTGCAATTAGCCACTCATCATACATTGCACTGAAAATGCGTGGGTTAAATACGGAATATTAAATATATTAATAAAACTGTGAAAAAAATTTGGCCCCGTATCTGCATGGTAATCTGCGAATGTCGTCGAAAAGCGATAGTCTTCAGTGTGGAGAAAACGAAAAAAACATTCATTTGATGTTCTGTGCTTGAAAATCGGTGAATGGTACTCTGGAGGCACTGCGTTAGAGTGCCTCAAGCGTGCAGCTACAATGCATGAAATCAGAAAAAAACAAACTAGTACCAATGACAAAGTGGGGCTGGATTCCAGCCCAGTATTCTACCACGGAGCAACGCCGGTACTTGGGACTTGTTGGCAATCTTTCGTTTGGCAATCTTGATGTCGGGAAATCAATCGCGGTAATACCACCTATAAAGCGTTTTAGAAGAGCGAAAGAACAATCAGGCATCACACAATGCGAATAGTGCAACTAGTGGGTCGTCTGAAGCCTCAACCAATTAAAAAAGCTTGTTCTTGTTCACCTAATTACTTTGGCGCATACTCACTTCAGCCATAATTCCTCACTGTCGTCAGCCACTGCATGGACAATTGGCACACAATATCTTGTTTCTCAGAAGAATGACGAAAAACAGCATAGCGAATGCTAGCCTAATACGCAAAAACTTTTAATATTAATGCCGTATAGCGGGTATCAAGCAATTGTGCTTGCAGCAGTTATCCAATGAGTGTTTAGAAAAGGCTCTGAAAGACCGCTCTTTTAGCTTTTGCTGTGAGTGTGCTGTGCCTTCCGCGCAGCCCTGGCGCTTTTCTAACTATAGCTGTGCGAAACTTACCTGGCCTCAAGCGCGAGGTGCGTATAAGTGATGTCTTCTTGAAAGTAACGAGCGTTGGTGTTAAAAAAGAAAAACAAAGAAACGCGCATGCACTAGCATGCGATTATTCTGTTACCTTTAGCTTTTAACTAAGCTTGTCAGTTAGCGGAAGTGCTCGTGTCTTGCAGGTTACTTACTAAACCAAAGCTTTTCGTGTCTCACTGATTTGCTTGTGAGCGTCAAAAACGCACTGTAGAAAAGCCTACTTACTCAATGGAACTATATGCACATGCATCTGCTCACATTATAACTAACTATCTGAACAATGGCGCACGGCATACGTAACGTAGAATACCGCTGTTTACATTCACAGTTGGACCTACACAGACGAACTGTATATATCTGCATCGCATTATGCGCGCACATCACGCAAAGCATTCCTGGCCGTCACCATTGGTGCAGCGCACGGCAGAAGAGGCAGCCGTGTGCTAACGTAAATGTGACCGAGCCCGTATAGCTAAGTAGTGCTAGAGCACTGCTTTCACTAGATCATGCTAGAGCGCTACTCGTTGAAAATAAGACACTACACAGACCTTCGACGCAACACCGTTCCTGCATTGCTCTCATGTTTGCAAGCAGTCTTTCTGACGTCATGTTGGCAGAGCTTTTGAACACACATGACAGTAATTATAAGGCAGTACTGTACAAGTTCAATGATGGTTGATTTATTTATTTCTGGGGTCTAACGTCCTAAAACCACCATATGATTATGAGAGACGCCGTAGTGGATGGAGGGCTCCGGAAATTTCGTCCACCTGGGGATCTTTAACGAGCACCCAAATCTGAACGCATGGTACTGCAGCATTTTCACCTGAATCAAAAATGCAGGTGCTGCAGTCGGGATTCAATCACGCAACCTGTGGGTTAGCAGCCGAGTACCTTAGCCACTAGACCACCACGGTGGGGCAGTATTGTGCAAGTTCAAAGACGTTCGTGAAAGCGTGAGTGTGTGCTGTTATCAATGGTTAAATGATGAAGAGCGAAGACCATGAAACTTAAGGAAATGTACCTTAATTAAACTTTGGTTTTTAAAACACCCTAAACAAGCAATCAAATGACCTATGTATCGCACTGGTTCGCTTAGCATTTTTCGTGTTTGGAGTGTGGTCATCAGCGTTGGACATAAAAGTTGATTCAGTTTGCATGAAAGAAAGCTTCGCGTACAACCATCTTTCGTTAGGAAAAATGCTTTAGCTTTTTAATGCTTGATGCCCGTCGTCACACGTCAAACTACTCACCAAATATTTCTTCAGGCAATAAACTTGAGTGTGTTTTGTATACATACGGTATGCAGAACTAAAAAAAATAATCACGCAGTCTTCTTTCGATGGTTTTCCAAAATATATTGAGGGTGAACATCTTCATTTTCAGATAAATGACTACCAGTATGTTAACGCAAACTTCAACAAACATTATTAAAGTAGCAAGTGAGCAGTAATGTTGTTGTTTGGACTCGTTGACGTATTGAATTGCAGCGGAAAGCGACACATGGAAACAAGAGACAAACAAGTGCTGAGCAATTGCACCATCCTAATATAAAATATATAGTGAAACATTGGCAGCCGCAATACTCTCTACGACTGTATTAGCGCTTCTTTCTTTTTGCCTCTCATCAATGTTTCGACATCAACTTGTAAATATTGTCGTACTCCAGGAAACTTTTCTCACGTGTTTGGTTTGTTTTACCTGGTTCTCATTTTTGAACAAGTGTAAATAAGAGTGTACCTTGATTGATATGTGGGGTGGAACGTCCCAAAACCACCATATGATTATGAGAGACGCCGTAGCGGAGGGCTCCGGAAATTTTGACCACCTGGGGTTCTTTAACGTGCACCCAAATCTGAGCACATGGGCCTACAACATTTCCGCCTCCATCGGAAATACAGCTGCCGCAGCCGGGATTCGATCCCACGACCTGCGGGTCAGCAGCCGAGTACCTTAGTCACTAGACCACTGCGGCGGGGCTTAAGAGAGCACCTTTCCATTTAATCTTTTTTTAATGAAATTTCTACGCAATGCATGTCCACTTTAGCAGAACATTTTACTCAGCATCAACTTCTATAATAAGACATGTAGCTTCTAAATAAAGCAGTCACTGCTTAGGTCACAACACGTGGTAGACCTTAAAACTTGAAGTTTGAGGCCTTGCGTCCGGGCTTCTCTTCGGTAGAGACCATTTCATTTGTCAATGGCGTGTGCTGTAAACTACAATATATTATTCAACAAATTAATGAATCAATTGATAACGGATTATTTATTATCACTTCAAATATTGATACGTAATAGTAATAATTGATAATTAATAATACATATAATTTTTTACACGTCCCTGTTGGTCCATTCCGTTTTTTACGATGACCATTGTAGTGAAAGAAGTACACTATGTCTTCTCAAAGATGGCCCTATATTCGCTTGATTTCCCAGTCATCCGCGCTAAAAATACCTTTTCCTCTCTCTGGCTCTAACTTGTCCACATTGTATCCTTGGAAGCATGAAATGATGGTCGTTGTTTAAAGCATAAATGACTATTAGTGACAGAAATCGACAAGACAAATTAATTTATAGAAAAAACTAGGCACATTTCTTTTCTTATAATACAAAATGGCACTCATGTAACTCATTGTTGAAAATCGCTTTTAACATCTCAAGCACACAAATATTTCAAATGATAATTTACGTGCCTTCTCCTAACAACAGTACGCAAAATAGTGGGGAAAAAATTGTGGCATGTTCAACCAGTTTCTATCATCCGGTATGAAAGACAGCATTAACTCTACTGCACCTGAGGGTTCAGACGATCGGAGGAGTTCTTGAGGTCGTCAACAAAAACTAACGGCCGGGCAAGGTGTTATAGTAGCGGGCCACTTTGCAACGGACTCGACAACTACGCTTTTTTCATGCCGACGGTGCCCAGATATAAGACAAACCTGGTAAATTCGTCAGTTGCTTCTTTAAAAGCGTGTCCACAAAGCGACCACACAGTGGCAGGAAAGCGTGTTTTCTTGTGTTCGAAGTCCTACTAATTCGCATTTGTGCGAAAGTGTCAAACGTGATAACTTAAGGGAGGAAACCGCCAACGCGCACAACATCTAGTTATCGTGATTCCTCGCGAGGATTGTAAACCACTCCCAAACCCTCGACGGACAAGGAAAAAAAGTACGAAGCGAAATTAAAAACATAAAGCGCATTGCAAAGTGCACTCCCGTTTCCTGTTTTTCCACTTCACGTTTACACCGGAAACTTTGAAATCTTTTGTTCTACTACAAAAACTACGAGTAACAATTAAAAATGCATGCAGAAAAATACAGTTGTAACACCTAGGCACGCCTACTGTCGAAAGTAGCGCAGGAATTTCTGCGTGAAGAAGTCGGGGAAAACACTTTCTGTCGCTTTCTTTTCTTACTGTCTCGACAGCGAGTATCAATGCAAACGAACGAAGGAAATAAAGAACAGACACTTCAACGGCTCCGTGCCTCCTCAGCTCGCCAGTATAATATCGGAGTTTCCCGGGCGTAGGCTCCCTGTGTTTACTTCGCGGCAACACCCGGCGTTGCCCATGGAAAGCCGACGCGTGCGCTGCTACCCGGCTTTTCTATTTTCCCCTGCCGTAGGCCATGCCAGCAGCACTCGCTTGTGAACTTTCTCTCCAGAGTGCGTTTATTTGCCTGGCTGTGTTGTCGTTTCGATCCCCGGTGTCACTGCCCATGACAGGTGCCTAACTAAAACACCCTTCGAGAGTGTTTTTTTTTTATTTCTTCGTCTAGTTCGCACCCGCGCGCGCATGGCAATTTACAGAAAACCTTTCGTGACTGAAACAACCTTTAGGGGATATATCGGTATCGCAAATACGCTATAAGACTTCTTTTTTTTTCTTGCGGCTGGATGCCTGTGTTCCTATTTTCCGAAATTACCACGTTTGAGTAAAGAGTCCAATTTCGTAAGCCTTCGCTCCTTCCACCATCAAAGGTGGTGTTATGATACCCTCCCGTAGTACAAATCCCGGCGTGTTTAACCATGCGTGGTGTTTTCGGTAGGCGTGCGCATCCTTCTCGGAAGACCTCCACTTGTGGAGTCCATTAGCGCACGTCTTCCGCCTTCTTTCAGACAGGCGGGAGCGTAAGCCGCCACTTACTCCCTGTTCATTTGTTCAACAGGCTCACCGCGAAGCATGGCTGTCTCGTCGCTCATTATGCTGACGAGTAGAAAGCCCAGGTACAAGCACGTAGGCGCGGGTCTTCGTTTTTTCCCCTTTTTCCTTAGCATACATCATTAGAGCAACGTATGTAGAATATTTGTTTGTTTTGCTTGCTTTCTTTGTCTTTTGTCGGCTATAAATGGGCTCTCGGAAGCCAAACAGGTAGCCTACGAGAAGACAAAAACGTATTGAGAGAGAGGGAAAAAAAACGAAAAGTGCTTCTCTATACAAGTTTCGAAGTATGGGTCCTTTTATCCGGGCCCCGCTTTGTATATTTAAGCACACCTATATATTTTTAGCGGGAATACTGTGCAGCTGTGGTGCCAAGGAAGACATACTTACTTATCTGAGCTTGTAGTTGAATCAATGAAAGAAAGACACTAATAGAAAAAAAGCAACGCCTTTGAAACAAAAAAAAAAACCTCATGGAAAATGTTCGATGTAGTTAGCGATAACTGGACCTCCGGGGATCTTCACTCCCGTATTTCATCCCCCCTCCCACACATTCTCCTTTAGTCTTCTTCCGTGTCAGCTCGCGGGCGCAGGTTTGACACCCAGCCATGGTGGCCTCATTGCAAAAGGACCTAAATGCAAAAAAATTGTGTGTTTAAATTTAGGCGCACGTTAAAGACCCCCAGCTGGTCGGAATTGATCCGTGCTAGCCCACCACGGTCGGCTTCATCATCATATTCTTGATTTTGGTACGTAGAACTCATAAATTATATTATTATTATTATTATTATTATTATTATTATTATTATTATTATTATTATTATTATTATTATTATTACTATTATTATTATTATTATTATTATTATTATTATTACTATTATTATTATTATTATTATTATTATTATTATTAACCCCCGATGGCAGTAGGGAAAAGAATTTGCCCAGATACCACTTGTACCAAGCTATTTCATTCTTCGCCATTTTTTTCGTCACCGTGTTGCTACTCATGGGTAACAACCCATGAAACATTATATTCAGTCAACGTTTGTGACGTTGAGGCCATATTAAACATGTTGTCGTTTGTCATAACTTTCTTTTTGTGGAAAAAAAGTTGATAAATTACCAGCAGTTGTTACACGTTTGCGCTAAGGAAGCGTCCCACTTAAGAATGTAACAGTTAGACCAGCCGGCGCTTTACGAGTTACAAATTGAAAAGTTTGAAAGTTTCGGCACGTTTCTGGCTATTTGAGTTGTAAAAACGCATTAAAAGCACAAGTAGTGCATTAATGCGCATGGTTGAGCACAGGCATGTCATCCTTTCGATTGCAATGTTAGTTAGCATGTCATTCACTTAAGAAAACATCCTGGGGCATAATTCTTTTGGTATCGTATCGTTATCGTCTACCGTAGAATGTTTTACTTTTATTTAGCGAACACGTCCCACACAATTTGCTGTAGTTGCGTGACAACACATAAGTTATTCTCGAAAGCTAGCATTACTTTCGAGAAAAGGCAAAACAGTTCATTCATTAAACTAATTTCTTCTGTCATCTAACATCTCAGTTTTACAGAACATTATCAATTTAAATGTTGCATCAAAAGGTCCCAACTTTCCAGTTTCACATTTTTACATGTCTGTATGATCACACGTAAAAGCACGTTCAAGAATCGCAGGTGGTCGACATTTCCACCATCCTCTTCTACATGTAAGGAATTGTTAATATAGAAGTAATCACCTCCACCGAAGTTACTGTTCACAACTTGTTCGTTCAATTCTTCAATGAACTTGCGGGGCAGCGCCAATTACACCTGACGTAGCAAGCCTGCGTAAAACAAAACATCACGTCAAGTTGCGTTGTTATGGTCCTCCTTGCCCCTTCCCCTTTGTCGAATTGGTGTTCACTTGAAACTCCAATCCGCGTCAACTCGTTAACAAAGAAAACACCAGGTACTGAAACTAGATGCGGGAGACGATAAAAAGGAGGGTTTGACACACATTTTGAAGTATAATAAAACGTACATCAGTTATCTCGACAATATCTTCAATTGCTTTTCAGATGGAGCTCTTGAATCGATAATAAACAACTCCAGCTATAAAGTACGTAATCAAAATTTAACTCATGTGATTTGGTCAACTTGCAGAATTACTATGGTTTATAGTGAACGTAGTTCTCGCGTGGGCAGATAATGCTTAGGTACTCCGGCAGATCAGGCAAGTTTTGCAGGCTTTTAGTCCTAAATATTCCAATTTACTGGAAGTCCCCGAGGTGCGAGGGGTTCAAAATGAAAGAAAGTTTCCGATACTTTCTGACACATAAGCATATATGCCCTATATAACTTGCGCGCTGTTGCGTCGGTATGGCCAATGTGTCACGCTAACTTTAGTGTAGAGTTGACTCACGATAAAAAATTGTTTTATTGTGATACAAAAACTCTGAAATACATAGTTCAGTGCGCTATGGATGCTAGCGACATTAGAAATCTTCAAGACTCATTTTTCACTGGAAACAAATAAAAACAATACTGTATTGCAAGTGTTGTATTTTCATATTATCAATCCCATTTTGTTATTGTTTCCATATTAAATTTCTATCGGCATGCGTTTTGACCTGCAGTGATTGTTGCAGGGATTTATCGAATGTGTAAACATTTGTTTTCTGAGGAACAGCTTCCTTGTACTTCCGTTTATCCGCTCCTGTTGTTCAAAGTTTTCTTGAATACTCGTTGTTTATGTTTATTATGTACTTCTGTGTTCTGCCTTGCTCTGCCAGTATGAAGTACCTCATGAAGAAGAGGCCAGGTCAAGAGGCAGATAGTATCACTGTGTCCCCTTCATGGGATTTGTGAAATGTCCAAGCAAATTAATATAACCAGAAAAATTATAAAGAAAGCTAACAATGTCCCGGAATTAAATTTTTGTGTGTGTGTTTGGCGTATATGTTTTGTTCAATAGATGTGGGCAGTGCTTAGACACAGCTTTGCAGGTGCTTTTGTGCAATCTGTCTTGTTGGCGGAGCTGTATAAGTCCATTCAGGGCTTTCATTTACACGCGTGCAGAAACTAGTAAATGCTTTGGCAGGACGCTGCGCTTTTCGCTATTTACAATCCTACTTTTGCATTTTAGTTATGTATATCGGGAGAAAGGAGAAGCTGGAACAAATATAGGTACAAGCATCTCTTTATTAGGTTCAACCATTTAAGTAAGAGACAGGAAAAATCCTTACAATAAATGATGCATGTTTCATTGCTATTATTTTTCAGTTATCTTTCTTTCTTTCACTTTTTTTTTCTTTTCATGGTCTTACAAAGTGAGCCTGTGTTTCTGTATCAGTGCAAAGACGTGGTTAGCACAGTGGGAGAAAACACAAAGAGGTGAAGGAGGAGACGGGATCGACTGCGAATATACACAAGACAGGAAAAGTGAAGGGTGCATTCTTGGGGTGCCTTCAGAGCCAGGTGTCGAGACCAGAGAGGGGGGTGGGATGGTTGATGCAGCGGGGAAAAACCTGGCGATTTGTTGCACTATAGCAGTAGCCTCAGAGGGCAGTAAGGGAAAGGACGAGAAGCGTGAAGGAATGCCATCGTTTGTAGTTGTGGTTGGGAGGAGAGGGGGGGGGGCGAGTTTCGTCCGGGGTGCGTGGCCGGGATCCACTGTGGACAAAAGTGGGGAGGTGTGGTTGTGGTGTCGGGCGGCCTGGGTCCAGCCCGTTGGCACAGTGCCAGAGCAGGCGGCGCTCAGCGCCGCGAGCGGGAAAAACCTCGCCCGCGCGCGTGATGAATGAGCTCCGCCGATCCATTTTTCATCGCAGCTTTTGAAAAGTGGTGGCACCATCGCTACTGGAGTAAGCGTTCGAGGTAGACCACATGACCCTTTGTTGTTTTCGGTCCGCTATAAGTGATCCGTCACGCAGTCTTCAAAACTCGGTTTCATTTTGCACCACGCAGCCTCGCTGTTCGTCTATTTTTGATCGGCATGCCCCGCCAGGCGACCAGCGGTGTTTTGTTGCGTTGAGTAGTGGACAGTGGGCCTTTCGGCTGGTGGCAGCGCCCGGGGCAACGACTATTCGACCATCCTCGCTATGCGTGTCCATGCGCAGCCACATCTAGTGGAGGCCGTCGTTTTAATGCATTTATTTCCACTCACCTTCGGCAAGCCTCCTCCTCTTCCTACTCCACATTGTCAGGGCCAGACAATACAATTGTTCTCAGCTAATGACGATGCACGGGGCCAGTGCTGCCTTTTGAGCGGCCTTGTTGTTTTCTCTCCTTTGCAGAGAGCACAGACAATAGTCCATGAAATGTCATGCAATTGGCAGAGGCAAATGAGATACCCGAATATTTTGCCAACTCATGCAATCCGTATAACTTGAAAAATGTTGTTGGTGCCAGCAATTCACACTGTTTTGTGTGGGTTCCACAAAACCGCTTCATGCGTCATCATCTTGTCGTCGCTATGATTGTTTTGTCGTCACTTCGTACAACTGTCAGAATTTTCTCAGGGTCGAAGATGTGATATGAAACATTGTTCATGTTAGCGGCCGAAGAAATCACATAGATGGGGAATTTCTATTAAGGCTGCTCAAGTGCAACACACACACACACACACACACACACACACGCACGCACGCACACACACACACACGCACCCCCCCCCCCACACACACACACCACAACATGTCGCCGTCTTTTCTCGTGGTGCGTGTGTTTATAGCGGTTAAAGCAATTTTAACACCAATGTTTATGGCATTGTTTACGGCATTCAGCAGAGGAACAGAGAAAATGAATACAGAGCTGCAGGTTCAGGCTTGCTTAATTTGTCCCACGAAATATCAACAGGATAGATTGAGCAACTATATGCTTGCAAAGTTTGGCCACTAGTTCACCACCTGGCATTCCTTCTTTTATATCATGCAGCGATACAAAAATGAGTTGCTTTTGTGCATCTTAAAACATAAAACGGCTTCGATTAGAGGATGTGTATTCTGTGTCTCTTGCACGTGAAGAAGTGTTCATTACCGTATCTTTGTGGTTATAGCGGAGGTTTCCTTGCACCCTGTGCACGGGGCTGGAGTAAAGTAGTTTAAGATGACTGTTACTTCTCCTCTTGGCCCGCACTTCAAGAGTGGGCTTAATTTTTTTGAGTGGCTCAAAAAAGAAACAAGACAAAGGTCTGTGAAAGCACTAGGCGAAAATGAATGAAAAATTCTTGAATACATTGATGTACACTGCGATATTGGAATGAAAATATCAGAAAAAGCTTATTGCTTACATTGGTTTCTCTAGCAAACCCGAGACGTCGCAGAACAGATTCTATGCGATGACAATATATATATGCATAAACCATGTGACTGAGAATAAGAAAAAATTGCTTTTAAAGATAACATAGATTTGTTTAAATACCCACGTGCCTTAAAAGATGAAAAGCTCAGCAGATTGCTGAGTCAGGCAAAACCTGCCGCTTGCCTTTCTTTGCATCGAATAAAAATACTCGCGAACACCCTGACAGCAGCACTTTTCGGAAAAGTGTGCTTTGTAAACTCCAGCGCGTATTTATGAGTGCGTAGTTTGCCAAAGTCTGTTTTTTATAAAGAGCCTTACAGCGTAAACACACGTAACCAAAGTGTGCAACGATGTTTCAAGAATGAATTTCAGGTGTGTGATTAAGCATCGCGGAATGAACATTTTCATATCTTCCAAAAGACAACGAAGCAATAAAAAATCTAGGCCTCTGGCTGAAACAAAAAAAAAATGAAGAGACAAACGCAAATGAATGAGTGGAAGGTGAACAAGAAAACAACTTTGGTTGCTCAACCTCTACTTATGGAGGAGGTATCTTGTCGCTGGTCAAATGACTCGCGTCTGCCCGGTGACAGACAGTGAGGTTCTACAAATAATTGTTTAGGTGAAACGCGACTGCAAATAATCGTAAATGGCAATGCAAGAGTCATGATAAACAGACTCATCCGTCAACTACGAATCAGAAAATGGAGCGAGATCTTTTGTACTGCAGTACTATACAAAAAAATTTATTACTATTCATTGAAGTATGGCTCTGTAAAGTATCAGAAGTGACGTAGAAGAAAAAGAAAGAAGCATGCATGGTAAGGCCAAGCGAAGATACGCGTCAAAAAGCCTTAGAGATCCCAAATGACGTTCAGCACCGGTGTTACATGATCGGAGGATATGAAGGAGTCGGTGTTGCCATGTGTCTGAGGGCACTAAATCTGCACACCTGATGGCGATATGCTCTGTAATTATTCAGGCTTTATAAGCAGTGCCAAAGTTCTAGAATACGGGTGTTTTTTTTTATTTCTTTTAACCGCGCAGTGGTGTCAAATAAACTCTTGGTTCCATGTTTTGCTGTGAACGCCCGATACCCATTGCACCAACAAAGCCATTGTGGTTACAAGCAGTAGTTTGCAGGAAAATGAAGCGTAATAACAGAATGCTTATGAAAGATTTCAATTGGCCGCCATATTGTAATAATTCATTTCCTTCGCTTCTCCGAATTTTTGGGGGGTGGTGGAATGCCCACCCTTAAAAATACCAGAACCAGACTAACGGTATATCTCGATTGTCTCTATCCCTATAAATACGGCCGATGAACGACATATAAAAAGGAAAGAGGATTGCACAAATTGTATTAGAAAACTAGTCAGGGCCAATGAGCGTGTGCTGTACTTAGGCGTTTCCACATTTTTCTCCCTCCTTTTCTTCTTCTATTTATTTTTATGAGTAATGTTTTGCTCAATATCGATGATAACCAGGATTTAGCAAATAATAAGGGCAAAATAAATAAAAAGGGTAAAGGAATCTTCACAATCTACGCTCTGAGGGCTACGCGTGGAGTGTTAAAATTTATTGGCTTGCGAAACTTTCTGCTCTACTGCGCATATGTGCGTACAGCAGGCCTACTCTGTTGGTGTTCCTTCGTTCCACGCAGTTGGCTCCATCTCAAGACGCTCGGCTTGGCTGCGAAGCCAGCCTTGCGCACAAGGCAGCATCACTACCCGTGAGGGTCGAATCATGTGAAGTGCCTTCGGTGATGAATTCTCGTTTTATCTGCTCTTCGCGAGTTACGTTCGGAGTGAATGTAAAATGAGGCAAGGTGGTGGGAGCTTCTGAAGCTAATACGCAGGTGCATGCACTTAGAAAGCAAGGGGGATAAATTATGTATGCGTTGTGCGCACGCGTTAAATATGAAGCGTAGGTGACGACGGGAACGATAGGTTAATATATCACGCCAGAAAAGCGCGCAGCAGTAGTCAAAATGCTTGCATATTGATCATGAAAGTAAAAGCTTCAGAAGGGGAAGACGGATGTATTACTTCTTGTAACAAAAATGGAATAACAAAAGTCTAAATGGGCGGTAATGATCATGATCATTGATAAATGCATGAGCCGCTATAATCGTTAGGCGACCGCACTTAGAATTTGGCACTGACCAACGTGACAAAGCATTCTTGGACTTTGGAGTCTTGCGTACCACTAACTTCACATAGATAAAGTACTGAATGAACTCCTGTGTAAATCAGTCCAGATAAACGTGATGAAGACCTTTTTGTGTGTTAGTTTTTGATGATCTGAGTTACAGGCTATGCACATTATCATTACAAAAGCAGGGCGGCGCAGGGCTGCAGCTACACGACAATTCCTTCACATGATGGCTATACATAGATTGGGCTGTTTCCATAAAAAAAAAAGAAATCTGACGAGAATGGACTAAAACTACCTATTTTTTTATGACAGGAATACGGGGACGTTCGCCCGTAGTGCCATCTCTCGTCGTCGACAGTGACGGCCTGCTGTGACTGAAGAATTAGATCGTACGAGAAAAGCTAGCCATAAATGACTCCATGTTCCATACAGTATAGACTATATCCTGGTTCTATACAGCTTAGATTATGTTAAAAATAGAGTGTCACACACCAAATTGCGTGGCTTCTCGAAGTGCTCAATATTTTACAGTGGGGACCCATGTATTTCTAGAGGATGATGTTCAACTGTCCTAGCCATCTCCGTGCTTTGTAGTGCGCTACTGAAAATCAACCAAAGCATTCCAGTAGTTTCCTGCTGTATAGCTCGCGGAGTTGTTTTGAATAACTAGCTTATTTCGAAATATATATTGTTTTTTTCACCAATTTTTCATTCAGTGATGGCAGGACAGCGTTGTTAAAACCGAAAGATGGCGCCACGAATATAAGCCGTTTTATGAATGTGGAGGTACACTGAATGTAAGTGCTATATGTTCAATGTTGGTATTTTCAAACGGGCATGCTTGTTCTTTTTAGGCTTTACATAATACTGTTGCTCTAAAGACCACTTCGTGATTCAAACGATGGCAGTAAAAGCCACTGAGTTAGCGTCTTACTATATTTGCAGGGGAAAACAATGGGGACGTGGTGTGATATCACCACATCGGTCAGGTTGACACGTATTATTATTGCATCTCTGAAATTAGTTTTGCAGTCCTTGCAATGTGGCATTGAGATTTAGTGGCTTCCCTCGACATCTCTACTTTTTCTGGCACCACTGGTTGTCGCCCTGATAAGTATACAAGCAGATAATCGCCACAAAAAAGAAATTAGGCATTGTCAATTTTGCTTTTGAGAATACTGTGATGTGTCATTACGGCTGCATCACAAAAAGGGATATTTTTTAATTACACTTCAAGCAGAAAATGAGACAACCTGTAAGACATAATGTATCACTCACCAGGTCCATGCTACACAATAAAACAATGAGTGAATTCATACGAGAAATAATGCAGAGACGACGGCCCATGGAAATAGGCTCGCATAGGTTCAGCCTACCGTCTTCAATAAACTTGAGCCCCTATATTAAATCAGATTGTAGTCTCAAATTCGAAAGTGTCGAAATTCGCCGAGTCTGCGCAATAAGATCTGCGTTTAGTGCGCAAAAACGAGAGAAATTTAGGCCGTATTGCATCATATATGCTAGACATAGGTGTAGTATGAGACGGAAAGTATTGTCGCGTCTGCTTTTTCAACATGCGCATATGCGCACGAGATGAAATGCTCCAGCGTTTCGAATATTCGTCCTCAAAAGCAACGAATTTACACAATAACGCCTAAATAAGCTCGTGGCTCCGTCATCCAATTACATATACTCAAATCGCTAGTGGCACTGCACAAGAAATATTAGGCCCATACTGTTATCAACGATATGCTAAGTAAAATCGGCAGACGCCCGTAGAAAAACGGGGAAGAAAGTGAACCAAAGGAAAAACCGTGGTCGTACAGAATTTAATGGCTCGCCCAGTGCTGCTAATGCTTTCGTCTCGCATTGCTGCCACAAAATCCCGCATGAGCGTATCAGTGGCACCTAGGTTTTGTTATCAGTGCATTCTACTTGGTGTGTTTTACGTTCTTTTCGGCAATTTTCATTGGTTACTTTTAGTGCCCTTTTTTATATACTCCTATGAATTTATTTAAAAAAATATTCTTTTTTATTTTTGAGTTAGTGGCGAAAGTTTCAAAGCAACACAGTTGGCCTCATTAATAGAAGTGCGCCGCATGTCTCAAGGCGTCAAAGTCAGGAGAAATCTGGCTGCACTCGTTCGCTAGGTTGCGGTGGTGAACGCGAAAGAGCAACGCTCTAAAAAACGTGGCAGATATTGAAGTGATTTCGCATGGTGTGATAGTTATAGCATTAAAAATATACTAACTGGTAGAAAAAAAAACTGACTGGTAGAAAAATTGTTTAGCAAACACAGGCTAACGTAAATTGTTAGGCTAACGTAGAGAACAGAGTGAGTGGACCAGCGCAATTGTACAAGTACTTTTGACGGGTGGCGCATATGTGAACCAGTTCAAATGGTAAGCCTATTAGCCGTTTGTTTAGTCACATTTATCTTTGTCACATGTATTAGATTTTTTGTGCTTTTTGTTTTACAGTCTTCAGTTTTCGCTTTTTTTGTCCATAACAATAACTTCAGGATGGTTCGTGGAATTATAGAACCTTCAACTTGTAGCTCGTTGAATAGATACGGCGCGGCTTTACAGGCTGCGGGTTTTCACAAAGCTTTCGGTCCATAATGCATGTTTGCCATATATCAACGCGATCGGTTAATAATATGTTCAGCATTAGGATCACCTGAACATTTCCGTCAGGTTCTAGCAATTTTAACGAAAGACAATTTTTGTAAATGTGGATCCAGGTTTTCCTCTGCCACCCCACCTAAATTTAAAAAAAATCAAGTATGCAATTTAGTGAAACAGTTTTTTTTTTCGAATTGAGCGACATTTATAAGCGATAAACTGTGCGCGTGTTTCAACAAATGTCTGAGCGATGACAATGCATAGCGCATACCCTTAGAGCTCACTTCACCGCACTAACATCCTTCTTGTAAGAAAGACTACTTTGTGTGCAACGTGAAATGGCCAAGACAATATATAAATAATATCTGAAGTTCAAACGTCTCCAAACCAAGGTACGATCGTGAGAGAGGCTGCAGTGGAGGGCTCCGGCAATTTCGACTTTCTGGTGTTCTTTAACTTGCACTGACATCGCACAGTGCACGGGCCCCCCATGGAAATTCGACCACCGTTGCCGGGATCGAACGTGTGACCTTCGGGTAAGTAGCGGTGCACTTCAATCGCTGCACCATCTTGGCCAAGACAATCACTGAGTGAATGAATGAAAATACCCCCGTAAGCGCAAACGTTGGATTCCGTGCAATAGGAAGGTTTGATAAAACAGTACGCTCAACAGTGCAACTAAATTTGACACCGATAATGATATTTATTAAGGTGGCAACCTCAGATATTCCTCACCAAGCGCGAAAAGTGACCTTCTAAGTCTGCATTGCAGGCGCCCCCTTGAGTAATGCAACAAATCATCATTACGTGATGACGCCACCATGTGACGTCACAGTAGCGGATCAGATATAGCAAAAACTTGTGACTTCATCATGACGCCTAATGATGGCGTCGTCTGGTGGAAGGAGGACCCATCACACAGTCTGTGTAAAATCACGTTAGAGGATGAAAGCTTTCGGAAGTAGGTGTTTGTAGGGAGGGGGAGAGGGATCAGTACATCCACTGAAAAGACAAGTACAATGATGGATTTTACCATCGGCTCGTGTTACGCGACTGCATACGGGAACCCATGGGCTTTTTCGTCTTGCTTTCAATGTATTTTGTTGCGTTGTTTTGTGTGGGATGACCCCCGTTACTGGCAACTTGTAATTGTTGTTGTATTTGTGTTTATACACTGTACCACAGTGAAGCTAAGTCGAAATACAAACACATAACCAGGTGAGTGCACAGCCTGATCGTGACGGCGCGCAAAACATTTGCCGATGACGAATGACGTGTAGGTGCATGTCGATAAAATAATGCCGACCGCGCGTGATATGCACCTACTGTGGGAATCGAGAGCACCCAACATGCGATTGCTGGTCGTTTCAGAGTTTGTGAGGTAGACGCGTGGCTTGCGCCGGATAACAAAGCCTGGCACCGTGGCTACGGCCGATATGTTCCGTTTGACGGTGGTTTTCAGAGGTCAAGCCACACAGGGCCGGAACAACGCTAGCTTGGCAGCCAGGCGCTTAAGGGGAGGGCACCCTCAATTCACACAGTACGAAGAAGCCTTACATATAGCTCAATTACAGAGGGTCAAAGATTGCGCACTAGTTTGCATTTCACGACCCAATTGGCCCTTTCTCTCCACACGCACATACGCATACATACATACATACATACATACATACATACATACATACATACATACATACATACATACATACATACATACATACATACATACATACATACATACATACATACATACATACATACATACATACATACATACATACATACATACATACATACATACATACAAAAATAGGCAGAGGCACAGGTGACTCATATGTTTCTTGAACACGTGAAGAGGATTTACAGTGCACCAGAACCACTATGTGAATAAGGGCAGCTGTGGAAGATGTCGACTTCTCCAATGAATATCGGTCTTTCAGAACGCAATACGAAAGTTCTCGAGCATCAGTCAAAAACTGTTGTATGCCACCAGAACGTTATCAAATGTCTCAAAGTAGGCGCCAATTTGTCATTGACCGCATTGCTTACTTCAATAAGAATTTAAATGTGACAGAGTTTAATTGTACAGTTATATTCATGACGAGTTAGTGAAATTGCCAACACAAGATGACGGTAAAAATTGATGAACTAAATTATACAATACTGCAGGAGACCGTAGTCAAACCCGCTTATGTTTGACATAATGTTAGAATAAACGGCATCTATATACTGTAGGTTGGTTACATGACTGATGGAAGATTGAGTAAAGCTAATTGACAACATCATCATAAAAGCACCCAGAATCAAACGAAAGTTTTTTTGCGACGCAAAATTGATTGTCCTCGTCGCTTTATTTTTAATGGGCGGGTTCTATATCGCTCTGCTGAAACTTTGAACTGGGCACAAAGACAAATTTTTCCAGTGCACTCACAGGAAATTACATTGTAGATTTCTATCCAGCAAAACAGACATACTCATAATCGGTAGAGATGCTTGGCAGCAAAAGACGCCAACCAACTGTTACATAGCCGAAATATATATATATATATATATATATATATATATATATATATATATATATATATATATATATATATATATAAATATAAATATATGTATATATATATAAATATATATATATATATATATATATATATATATATATATATATATATATATATATATATATATATATATATATATATATATATATATATATATATATATATATATATATATATATATATATATATATATATATATATATATATATATATATATATATATATATATATATATATACACATACATTTGCGCTTGGCTGTGAGCCTGTGGAGGTACATCAGCGTTTTTTTTTTCTCGGCGTAAGTATAGCGTATGGAAGCGTCGCGATAAGGCGAGCCTGCGAGCTTGACCTATTTCAGTATTTTTTTATTTTTTATTCATTCAATGTAAGGAGATGTTGGCGCAACGATAGGGCGCCGGCTACTCCTTATTCCTTAAATGCGTCTAATAACAAAGTTTACGTAAAGTTCAAATATGCAAGCATGATATTTTAAGTTGCTCGAAAATTCTCTCTCTTGCGGGATGCTCAACGATGAAATAAAAAGGTATCGCAGTGATGCAAAGAACAGAAAAAGGTAAGCCACAAATTCATTTTGGGCCATCTTTTTTTGTTTGATTCAAAAACTACAATGGAAGAAAATGAAAATAAAACGCGTACTGCTATTCTGACGGGCAGAAATAAATAATTTGAGTAAGTCATGTTTAGGACAGTAATATTGAGAGAGAATCGTTTGTTCGCCAACAGCGGGCAACAATGGTCAAAGGGCCATGGGTCTGTAGTGCGCGTTAAATGATGCTCCATCTATTGCTGCAGAGACATAAAAATGACGATTAAAAAGAAAAAGAGCTGAAAGCAAGAGAAAGCAAGTGTTGAGAAAATAAGTACGGGACGCTTCGTAGAGAAACCGAAATGTTCAGTTGCCTTTGCCGATATTTGGCACTCTCTGTGTAATGGTCAGTGACTGAACAAAGCGTACAAATACACGCACTCTATCTCTCTCTCACACACACATACACACACAAACGCACACACACACACACACACACACACACACACAAACACACACACACACACACACAAAATCACAAAATCGCTTGTTAAGCTGGCCCGTGTATTATAGTTACGCCATTTATGGACTTTGTAACGTGTCCAATCTTACCAGCTGTTTTATATTGTTTCGCAATGCTGAAAATGTGACTATAAGACGCGTTCTTTTGCTAAACGCTATTTGTTATCTCCGTCGCAGTCAAGCAAAACAGCTAAATAGGCAGTGAAACAGACCCTAATTGTGCGAATCTGTTTTCGGAGGATTGATGACAGACTGTACTGCAGGTGAATGGACAAGTAAATGTCAGTTATATATATTGCAAATGTATTACCGCTTTTGACAAATGGTTCTAGAAAGGAGATAAAACGACAACCTGGCTATCCGGCAGCCCGAGTGCTAGCACTTCCTAAAGGTTCTGGGCACAAATTACACGAGAGGGTCTACTGTAAAAATATTTCCTTTTGCAAGAACTGTCTCCTTTTTTCGCTCATGAAAGTGTCAAAGAACATTAGAGAAATTTACATTAACACACGCAACAGCCTCGCGCACGCCACGCGTGAGAGGTAGTGAAAGTGTGCGTGTGCTGAACCTAAGAGATCCATGCATTTGCGAACGGAGGGGATGCGCACGCTAGGTCGCGGCACCTACGTTGCACCCGCTACGGCCGTCACGTATTTTACCGGTGGCTTTCGTGAGATCTTGAACAATCGAGACCAAAATAGACAAGTTGACAGCGACCGACAACACTACGGTGGTCGTGGCAGCGAATGAAGTCCATGTGAATTTCGGTGCATTTGGAACCTAAATAGGTAACCTGAAGCCAATAGGTAAACAGGTGCAGTGAATTTGAAGCACTGCTAAGCCGGAGCCCAACGTAGGATGACCGAAAATCATTAAAACGAAGCAGCAACACGATGTTGACGTGAAGCACCGCGACGGATCTCTGGATAATGTACGGGGGCTCGTGTGTGGGATCTTTTTGAAATATTCTGGTGGCTACGTTATCTAACCAGCAGATGTATAATTTATTGTCTGAAAAAGCATGCCAAGTGTTAGAAAGTAAATCTACAGTCTTTTAGCCATGCACTTGTGGCACACGTGGACGCACGTCAGTTTTCTACCAAGCTCAGGTGATTTTTCTATCACACGGATAACCCACACGGCACCCTCATCATTGTGAACTCAGCTTTCGAGGCACGTGAATAATGACACGGGAAGACGCTGGTGCCAATGAGCGTATTTTTATATTTAGCATTCATGTATTCTTGTTCGGTTCTCTTTTTTATCTTCATCTTACGAAATTTATGTAGCAAGCAATTAAAGCTAAATTGGCCGTAACTCGTCTTCGCCATACCTGTATCACTCGTACTGGTACCTAGCCCCTATAGTCGCTAGCTCACATCGCCCCAACACCCTAAAGCGCTACTCGTCGTCGGAAAAGCTCGGCTTGTCTCATGCGTGTACGTGTGTGTAGCGTCAATCAATATCGTTTATTACAGCGTCGTGCTTGACCACTACAAAAAGTTGTCTCCATGCTTCTCATCCTCAACATCGAGGCACATTACGCAAATGGAAGCCTGTTGACTCTCAAGTGCAGTACATGTTTCGGATGTTGCGCCCGGTAGACTAATGCTGTAGAAGGCAGCTTCGGACGCAGCTCACACAGCGCACAACACGTTGAGGACGGACAACCTTATGGACATTAGTCAACAATTTTCTGTAATGCACGTCTATGAGATCTGCTCTCAAATTCATGCACGAAAATGTGTGAGACGCTGGTCTTCTGGCAGACGCAGGCTTTATGCGGACTTTCTTTCATCTTTCTCGTGCCCTTTCGACTCCTTGCGACACAGCAGTTGCTCTCTACTCAGCGGGAGTTGACGAGCCTGTCGTATACGTGTCACTTGTCGCGTGAGGTGCATGGCCTGTCATAATACAAAGCGGGAAGCTGTGGCAATGCCGAGGCCTCTAAAGCTCTGCTCACAATCACACCACATAAAATGCGAGCTTTTATTCATGGAACTACACGGACACAAAAGAAAAACGAAAAGAAGAATTGCTTAAACTGAGGGCTGCAGTGAGCTCGCTCCGAGCTGTAAGGAAAGAAAAAAAAGTATGCTAAAAATGGGAGGGGGTAAGAAGAGGGCTCCTGAATTCCTTTTTTCGCAAAAATGAAAATCAAGAAGGCTGAAATAAAAGTAAAAAATAATTTTAAAAATCATCTTTTCATGCGACTCTGGTTTATGGTTTCTGCTGTTGACTTCAGGGATGCTGCAAAAAGGCCGAAGCACTAGAAGCCTGTCGCAGTGCAGTATTGATGAACATTCGCTCATTATTATCGCAGTGCACGTTATACTTAAAATGAAGTCGTCGTGGCTAAAAAAAAAAGACGGGTTTGCTGGGCCTCTTGTTTTTCTATGTATGCCTCTTAATGGCTCTCGCTATAGATTGAGGCGCCATGATTTTGTTCATTTACTTTTCCTACTAGCACATATAATAGATTGGCGTGAACTAGGATATAGTTATATGTTGGCATTTACGTGTGACAAGAAAACACTAACAACAATTTAAATCATAATCTAAGCAAAGAAACACCAATGCATTGCGCATGCTTTTGTTTGCTTGCGTTCGTATTTGAGTCGGGCTTTGAGACTAGCTGGTGAAAGGGGTCACTGCAGTTTATACTCTGCTCATGGCGTTTTTATGTAATGTCATTAAGACGCCACATGATGGCGTCATCAAGGGTTGAGAAATTTTCCCATCACTCGTGTTGGCGACCGCTGTCGAAGCCGACGGTCAAATGTCGTGTTTTGATGAGGCATCTACTGCTCTGTCCTTAGAAGGCCATATATGTTGTTTTTTTGCGATTCGATCAGGCGTCGCTTTAGCTGACGCCGACGTCCCCGCGCCATCGCTTTTAACATAGAAGCTGTTTAGTGAATGCTTCCTTGTTCATCCCGCACCAAAAAGCTATTATTCTCGTCTATGGGAATGCGCCGAATAAATTGCCTAAATCCCACTAATCACCACTGGTGCACGAAAAATGAAGAAGACAAATATTAGCACAACGAACGGGTATGTGCCACTGTAGGCCTACAGAAAACCATAATCGTCATAACATGTCATGTGCCACAGAAGTTTAGTAAAGCCCGCTACCTAGAACTATACCACGAATAAGGAAGAAGACGATAAATAGTTAGCCCAAGAAATGGCTGCGACACAACATCAGCGAGCCAAAGAACCCGAGTGCGTGTGCAACGAGAAAATATACTAAGGAACGTGAAAGGCAACGACTGCAGCCGCGATGAGACCCAGTAGTAATGGAAGGCCTATACACCCATGTCGACGTGCCCGGGTAGTGTCTGTGACTGTCCTTGATTTAAGTCGAACCTCTCTGCTCTGCAAATGAACGTAAGAACGACCTAGAAATTCCCAACCTATCACTACCTAAATTAGTCTTCAGGGTCATCCAGTTGCATTTCCTCATGGCTTGCATGGCTCAATGTAAGCGCCGCCAATTTTGGTTAATTTTTTAATCATATATAATTTTAATTTTATGAATGATTCGTTACGCGCATACAATCAAGCGACGCTGACCCACTACAATGAATCTAGAAGCGTCGTCATTTTTGGTACACGTTTAGCATAGCTCCAGTGCACTCTCTAATAACATTGATACTGTAATTTACTTATGCCGGTTCCTTCGAAGCGCTCCAGCGCATGAGATTTTTTGCAAAGTCACATCACGGACCTCCTCTTGATAACCCCCCAGTCCTGACTTTCACGCTAAGTTCCGCGGCTCCCATCCACAAAGAATACCGCTGGCAAAGTATACGAACATCTGAACATCTGGTGCCCTGCCAATACTCACTATGGTCTTTCAAAACAGAACAAGATCTAAGAAAACAATATTTACTCACATATAGTTCACACTATATATATATATATATATATATATATATATATATATAGCACGTTTTTTTTTCAAATTCACATGCATAGCATTTAAGTTATATACCTTGTTGCATTGTTACCGGCAACTTCGGAAACAATTCTTAGAAACAAGTAAAGTTACCTGCCCTAAATTGTTAATCTGTAACTGTTGTCATTTGCCCGTCGTGGTGGTATAGTGGCTAAGGCACTCGGCTGCTGACCCGCAGGTCGAATCCCGGCTACAACGTCTGGATTCTCGATGGAGGTGAAAATGCTGCAGGCCCGTAGCTCAGATTTGGGTGCACTTTAAAAAAACCCAGGTGGTGGAACTTTCCAAAGCCCTCCACTACGGTGTCTCTCATAATCATATTGTGGTTTTGAGACGTTGAACCTCACATATAAATCGATGTAGCTTTTGTCATGTTATTTGTGACCTAATACTTGTTTATATATTAATTCGATGCTGTATGGGTCTGGCAAGTGACGTAAGACCAAGTAGTTTTCGTAATGACACGATACGTGTGAATGTTTGCGTATAGATAAGGTGCCAATGACCCCTTAGCCTTTTGAGGGTTCAGTATGAGACATACAGGCTCCGAAAATCATAAATTACAGATGAACTAGTGCTCTCCAGTAGCTCCACAACATACCAAATACAAAACACATAGAAAATACTATGCATTTCAGCAACAGTATATATATATATATATATATATATATATATATATATATATATATATATATATATATATATATATATATATATATATATATATACTTGCCCTTTATTAGGCCCCGAAGGAACCATGAAGGGACCGCACCCAAGACAGATAAAAAGGAAGCCGGGTTCTCACAATCGATTAGGACGACGAACAGTCATGATGACAAACATGTATGAACAAGAGAAATGTGCGTAATGAATGCCCACAATATACAATCTGTTATGATAACGCCAAGAAAATGTTCAGTGCTTTTAAGACTCATCGTTGGCAGATGAATTTGAACGACTTTAGTTTTACTTAGTTACATCTGATGCATTGACGTGTACTTTTCGCGGCCTAATAACACTCGCTATCTGAATTTTACTACATTTTTACGTACGTGCTAACAGGAGGCCTGCATGACAATTACTACCCTAAGGCTTTGTACTGTATTACATACCTTTCGTAATTAGTGATTGTAAGAATCGTTGCATAAGCTTGAGACTTAAGGCCCAAGACGAGCCTTTCACATGACTACATATTCTTTTTCTCCGGCTTCAGGGTGTGGAATGTAGAGGCGGAAAGCGTATACGACAAAGCAGCGCAACGCAGCAAATTTCCCTTCCTCGAATGTCTCAAACAGTCTTAGGATATGTCGTAACACCCACGTTCTTTATTCTATTGCCCCTTGTCGTCGTCGTCCCCTTCCCGCCTGGAAGGCGCTTTTGAAAGGACGAGGCGCAAGATTGAACAAGAAACCTGTTGCTTTCTGACTAAGGAAGCGCGTCCCTTTTGACGCAGCCACCGACTGCGCTCCGGTAAAGTTCAATCAGAGCGTGCCGCTTTGTCCGCCCGGGTGGGCATACATATGCTCGGAACCTGTTGGCCGTTGTTGCTCGGTAGTTCAGGCACTCACACTCGAAGGGCTTCACCCCAGAACATTTGCCAAGTATTTGCCCAACTATTTCGCCGTTGGCGCGCGGGCTCGCTACACGTGCCAGTTTCGCTCTGCTCTTATTCTTTGTGTCTCTTCCTTTCATTTTCTGACTCGGGCAGCGCTCTGGAACGCGCTCCAAAGTAGCGCCTGTTTTTCTTTCCCATCTCACTACTACCACCGTTTTTTCTTGGCTCAATGCTCGCTGGATGCGTCTGCACCTTTTTTCTCTGCGCACTTCACTGTAGCATCACTTTGCTGCTGCCCCCACGGCCGTACATCACACAGAGCAGCACGGCCGAGACAGCAACAGGCGTCCGCGGGGGGGAGCTGCGCAGAATGCTTGTTGATTTTCTGGTTCTCTTGCACGGGATTGCCGCTGACGGATTCGAAATAGAAAAATTCTCCGCATACCCGCGGGAGTCCGCTGCTGCCGACTCACCGCCGCGTCATGACCCGTGTTGGCTGCCATGATGGTACATATTGGAGATTCCGAAGCGTGCCTTTAAACGCTCCTCGGTTACCCAAAGATCGGCAGTGTTCTTCCAATCATTTTCTAATTTATTCGGAGACCCCAATTGACGCAGATGTAAAAACTCCTTAAGTGTTCCTGCCACGTTGCAATCTACAGGCAGGCCGATGAACGCATATATACGCTTACAGCCCCCGCTCTACGTGCTTTGTGTTGATAGCCTTTCCCATTCCATCTAACCGAATACAACATAAACTTTCACGCTGCTTCCCTCTATGGATCCCGCCTCGTCATCGGCTCGTGTTCTGCGATGAACGTTCTACAGCATGCATTCTGGTCGTGGAATCAGATTGTTGATTCACAAGTTCACCTTGCAAAGCACACGTTCTGCCTTTTAACCAAGCACTGAAACATTACAGGTAAAACTTTGTAGGTTGAAGTAAATAGCTTGGAGTAATTCCTCGCCTACACAAGTGTGTTTAATTCTTCGCTTACAGCTATGTGCCATCACATGATATTTGCGAGGCATCAGTCAGAACGAAGCTTGCGATCAACCACAGCTCTCTGTGCCATTAGTAGGTGCCTTACGAGCCCCCAGCTGCACGTTTGGCTAGAAAGGGTGGGGAGGGACGATGCGAAAAGAGAACGTGTCGTGGTTAACAACCCTTCCTTCTTTTGTCTCTCTTGGGGAGAGTGGGCCTTGAACATAACGCCCTTTTCTTTTCCCACACGCACGCACGCACGCACGCACGAACGCACGTATGTATGTATGTATGTATGTATGTATGTATGTATGTATGTATGTATGTATGTATGTATGTATGTATGTATGTATGTATGTATGTATGTATGTATGTATGTATGTATGTATGTATGTATGTATGTATGTATGTATGCATGTATGTATGTATGTATGTATGTATGTATGTATGTATGTATGTATGTAATGATATGATATGTGGGGTTTAACGTCCCAAAACCACCATATGATTATGAGGGACGCCGTAGTGGAGGGCTCCAGAAATTTCGACCACCTGGGGTTCTTTAACGTGCACCCAAATCTGAGCACACGGGCCTACAACATTTCCGCCTCCATCGGAAATGCAGCCGCCGCAGCCTATATGTATGTATGTATGTATGTATGTATGTATGTATGTATGTATGTATGTATGTATGTATGTATGTATGTATGTATGTATGTATGTATGTATGTATGTATGTATGTATGTATCTTTGTATAGATGGATGGATGGATGGATGGATGGATGGATGGATGGATGGATAGTGGTCTCATTTCGATGAAATGATGTTAATATTTTGGGGGATTATGCATCCCAAAACTAAGATTGATTATGGGAGCCGCCACTGTTCCTGCATGGCATGAACTCACGCGGCAGCAAATCCTAATTTTTCAAGTCTGCTTCGTAGAGGTACAGACAGTGAAGGCGCATAAAAAGCTGTTAGAGACACCTTGACAAAGCCGCGACACCATTTTGCTTAGCAGCAGCTGCGCAGCAAGGCTCGTGCAACAACAATATTAACAATACTGATTGTTGGCCTAGTTGGTTCTTGCTTACTGACATGCTTTGGCCGCAAATAACACACACACACAAAGTAAAGAAACACTCAACGCTTGTGCTTGTCGTTGAGTGTTTCTTTACTTTGTGTGTGTGTGTGTTATTTGCGGCCGAAGCATGTCAGTAAACATTATTAACATAGTGTACTGGCAAATATGCAATAATCTACAAATAAAAAAGAAGCTAGAAGAGATTATACAATATATAGTATTTCACGTAAGATACACAGATATATGACTGCAAAAAAAAAAAAGAAAAAGCGCGACTCTTTCGAAAACCGTTGTTCAAGAAGTTCAGTCAAGATAAACAGACCTATAGTAAAGAAGTAAATCAGCTCGTGTGATTATGCATTCGTTGAGGATTTCAGAACAATTAACTGCCGATTGATTAGATTGCCCAATCTCCACTACGCATACGCAATTATTCGAAGATCGCATAATCGTGCATGGCGTGAATCATTCGCCTTCTATTGATTTCTACGCACAAGTACTTGCAATGTCATAGTTTACACTGTGACGTGCATATTGATGTAATGTCGTGGTTCTGTGCCCATGCTACTAAATCATAGGGAAGCCTGCCAATATTTCGTGTATTCCTACGCGCAAGGCTTACGCCATCCGGGCATTCATTGACGTGCCCCGCCGGTGCTAAGTATATTCTTTCAAAATGTTTAATGGTCTCTCACGCTTGCCAAGTGCACGCTCCCATAAGATATTCATGACTTTGCAGACAGCCTCTTTTCGCGGAAACTGATGAGCATCAAACTGGCCTTAAAAAATGAAAAGAAAAACTCGGGGGAGGTTGGATGACTAACCGAAAAAGCAACTTTATTAGGTAATAAACAACAAAAGAAACTGAAAAAAGTCTGAATGGCTACTTTCGCTTCATTTCTTTTCGTTGGTCGCTTGCTTTTAACGAAATGAATATGTAGACACGAGTGTTCTCGGCAAAGCGAATGTGTACAGACACGCAGGCACTCTCGGACGAGACGTGCTACTCCAGCCAGCCTTTCGCTCTACTTCCAGAGGTGCAGAGAGAGAGAGAGAGAGAGTGCCACAGTTTGCGCGCGGGGCCATGCATGCGACCGAGCACCGACAGCGCTGTTCGTTGAGGTCTACACGACAGCGAACTCGGCCGCGCGCGCTCGCCAGGGCCGGGCGCGAGCGCGCGTGTTGAACAAAGTTTCCGCATTAACGTAATGGTGATGAAGGGTTGCGTGCCTCGACTGGCGAGAGTGCCGTGCCGGCTTTTTCAGATGCAGGTGAGAAGTGACCGCATGGCGGCGGCTGCTGTCACGGGTGCCTCGTTGTGGACATGGGAATTCTCTCTCCGCCGGCCGCGACGCGCGATCAGCGTTCGCGACGCTTCGTCGCCTCGTCCGTCACCACAGGCCATAAGCCATATAGGAATAGCCCACTGACATATTCGTGTGGATAAACAAATGTTCACGCCCCCAGGCTTCGTGCACGTGACACTATCACGAGTGAGCGAAAAAAAAAACGTTGCCGCAAAAAAAAAAAAAGAAAGGAGCAAGATGACAGGGCATCACGCAAGCCCGGGACCAAGCTGCGAGGCTTATAGGGAGACGGGCTATACAGCAACCTAGCGTGTGAGCGTTAAGTGACTTGTCGACCCACTGGTATCACGCTCGTCATCAGATAAGCTCGTTGTTCTTGACACCGGTTTGGTCGCTGCGCTTTCACGACGCGATGTTCTTGATGCTCAGGAAAACGTCCTGCAAGCGTCGAGCATTAGCATAGTTCTCCATTTCATCTTCGTGTTTTTTTTTTTCAGCTTACGCTCTTCCTATTTCCAACATTGTTTTCTAGAAAGACCGGGAACCAACCCGCGTACGTGGTAAATGCGTGTCGAGCGTTTTATTGAACGTATCTTGGCACGGCTTCGTTAATCACTGCATCTGAAGTGGGTAACAAGAGTGAAAAATCTAGCAGCATGTGCCATCAGTGATAATAAAACATTTGACTTCCTCATTTCCTAAGGATGGCATGAAGAGAAAGCATCTCCTTTATTACTTGGGGGAAAGGCAGTTACACTGTCCTTCCCAATATTGCGGAGACCCTTCGTCGTCCTTAAAAAATAAGTGACCTGTACGGCCGTTTAGTCCTGATTTGCTTATTTTGATCGCGTTGCTTCGCTGCGGAAACAACGCTAATTGAAAATTACAGATTTTTCCCGTATTTTTTTAGCTGTTCGGCACACATATATATACTTCAAAAAAGTATAAAAGATACGGGGGAGAAACATTTAGCATTTAATGTTTCCAGAATTTAGGCAATTGCAAGTTTGCTAAGAGGCTCAGCCTAAATAGAAACATTTATAGTATGTGCAACACTAAAATTACTGAGAGCCATACACAGGATGGTCGTAGATACGCCACAATTTTACACAATCCATGCCTAAATGTATGCGTAGCTTCCATAAACATGCCCAATATAATTAGCCACGTTATTTGTATTCCTTCATACGGCAAAATATTATGAGCCAACGGAAGTGAACAATTATGAACGAAAATCTGCGAGAAATAAATTCAAGTGCGCAGCAGTATTGTAAAAATCTGGCCAAATTTGTACGGATGATCTCAGGGGTGTCACACGCCAAAATAATGGAGTGAATATAAAGCATGCCATAGGGGTCAACTCGGCTGAACGTTCGCTGCTCGGGGCTCGTTGAAGTACCTTTAAATCTAGATCTACCAGCGTTTTTCACATTTTGCCTAAAGCAATATTCAGTAGTCTAGAAAGGGAACACGCCTTGCGATAGGTAGCGAGGCACGGAGTTGAACTATGGAACTGAATTAGGTAACTAGAAAAATAAAGATGGGATTGAGCACATTCGGTAAGCATTCTCCAAGCATTAATGGTATTCTACCACTACTTCTCAAACGGAAGGCATACAACAGCATCACCTTACTGGTACTTAACTACGGAGCAGAAACCTGCAACTCACAAAGAGGGTTCTATGAAAATTGAGGGTGACACAGTGAGTAATGGAAAGCATAAGCTTGAGAAAATAGTAAACATAAGCTTGACAGACAAGCAAAAGACCAGAGTTGGTCAGGCAACAAATGGGTGCCAAGGAGAGCTTAGTCGAAATCAAGATGAACAAAGATACATGAGCAGGGCACGTTGCACGTACGCAGCTTATCGCTGGTCATTGAGAGGGATGGACTGGACTCGAAGAGAAGGCAAATGCGTGAGGCGAAGACAGAAAGTTAGGTGAGCAGGTGGGGTTAGGACGTTTGCGAGTATGGCAACAGCAAGCACAAGACTGGGGTGATTGGTGGAACATGGGAAAAGCCTTTGCCCTACAGTGAGCGCAGTCAAGCTGGTGATGTGTATTATTATTATTATTATTATTATTATTATTATTACTATTATCATGTCTAGTCACTGTGGCCGTATGACCAAGCTGTTGTCCTCGTGCTTAGCGGGACAATGCCATCACCATTACGCTACCGCAGCGAGTAATAGGCTGAATTTTGAAAAAAATATTTTGCCATCAATCAACTCGCCCAACAAGCCGCTCTTACGAATATAATGGGCCCAAAAAATGTATCTATCTATCTATCTATCTATCTATCTATCTATCTATCTATCTATCTATCTATCTATCTATCTATCTATCTATCTATCTATCTATCTATCTATCTATCTATCTATCTATCTATTACTTTCACTACCAAACTTTCCGAAAAACCACATGTAACTGTTTCTTTTTGAATAAATCACTTCAACATTGTTAAAGCTCATAAATTATTCAAACAGTGGAAAGTGTGTTTTAATTGCCCTTGTAAGCTCAGAAATAATTTTAAAAATTGATTTGATTGATTGATTGATATGGGAGTTTTAACGTCACAAAACAGTCATATGAGAGACGCCGTAGTGTAGGACTAATGAAATTTTGACCACCTAGGGTTCTTTAATGTGAACATAAGTCGGAGCAGATGGGTGTATGCAGCATTTCTGCCTCCATCGAAAATGCAGCCACTGCAGCCAAGGTTGAATCCCGCGACCTGTGGGTCAGCAGTCGAGTACCTTTGCCACTAGAAGAACGCGGCTTTTCAACGAAATTCATAGTGAAATATGACAGGAGATATATAAATTGATGGTGAACGACGCTTACTGAAAAAAAAAAATAATTGTGTTCTGAAAAATGCCTTGAACAGAATCGGATGGTTTTTTTATTGTTATCGATGTCTTTATCAAGTTCTGAGACAGGTACGTATTCATGAAGCATCAGAACTGGCGCAATAATTGGTTTTTATGAGAAATTAATTTGCTAATTCTTTAATTCTGGCTGCCAGGACTCGCCAAATCATCTTGCTTTAAGCAGTCGTAGCAGTCAAAAATGTAAATATATGAGCAATCTGTAATGTCTCGCCAAAGCACATTATGAATAAAAGATATCCTGATTTAGGAAAACACCCAGATAGAGTATACTGTAGCATATTACAAAAGTAGTAGTGCTTCGATGCACTGCACTCCGGCAGCAACTAACCTTACCTCATACGTACGAAAGTGGCCTACGAACACGAAAAGAATGCTCCGAGTTGCTGACGAGAATTGTAAGTTAATACAAGAAAATCATTTGTTTAAAAATCGGAAAAGATAATCTTTCGCAAACGTGTACATTTGCTTTGAAACGCAAAAACCGGGAGATCAATTTTCATAAATTCATGGCATGTCCAATTAGTATACCACTCAAGCAGTGCTTCAAAACATTTTTGCGGAATCCAGGTGTATTTAGCATGTGCAGTGAATGGTTCATTATAGCTTTAACATTTGACCTTCTTGCCACCAACCTGTCATCTCCTTTTTCTTCTTTTTGCTAATTTACCTTCTTAATGGTGAGTGCGAGGTGTGCATACAAAAAAAAAGAGTTGCCACACCCTTAAATTCCACCCCTCCCTTCCCTGCTAACCACTCTCATATGTTAAGAAAACAAAACAGAGCAGCAGAAAAAAAAAGCTTTCAACTTCACAAAACATTGCTGTACTTATCAACCACCATAGCGGATCCTTGGCGCGTAAATCAGCAATTCTGATCGTGCCTATACTACGCACACCCACGGCAGTGCTGGGCTGAGGTCCCCGCTGCGTGTGCAAAGGGAGGCTCCTGGCCGAGCCGTCAGAAAGCCGAGTAGTTGGCAACACCACCACGGCGGGTTGCGGCAATATACGTTTTTTTTACTAAAGGGTTGCATGCGCGTGCGTACAATTACGATGCGTAATGAAATCACCACGTGTTTCGGCCGCTGATTTGCCGTAATAGGGACACGCATGTGGTGACGCGAGCGCTCTCCTATACCCCGCACTCACTCATACGAGTATATATAAGCACATCATGGGAAAGACAGCAGGTGCACCACGTGAGAAGACGACGCTTTACAAATACCCATAAGCGTACGTGTGTGGGGCGGCGGGACACGGTGTGAGGCGGCGGGACACGACCACCACTGCGGGTATTCCTTCTTTTCTCGCTTTTACCGGAGCTCCTCTTCCGCCTTTTCTTTTTTTATACATCGGTTTATTTATCTGTTGCTTTGTTGTATTTTTCTCCTTCACGCTTTCTTGTTGTTCTTGCTCGGCTGCTGAGGCCTGGAGGTGCGGCGTTGTTTTTGCTGATGATGAGCACGACTGTTTTGGTCAGACATCTCGCGCCTATTTGTTCCGCATTTTTTCTCATTCCCTCGATGATGTTCTTTAGGGAAGTTCCCTTCGCTTTGCATCACTGCAACCACCGCCGCAGTGGCGGCAAGGATGGAGCCGTTTCGTTGCGATGCGCTAGCGTCATCACGGAATGATTAGTGGGCCTTGTTCCGCACTTTCGGAGTGATTTATAAATGGTGCGTGCTCAGCATCTGAGCCTGAACGTCGAAGGTAGACTGTTACTGAAGCGGGCCTTGAAACGCTCATTCTATGCGCCGATAGGGGTGTGTATGGTGGCTGAAAAACAACGTTGTGTGGGTATTTAAACCATCTTCGTTTGTGTGTTCTGCATTAGGTGTATCCGTCAGAGCAATTACTGTGACCCTCGTTATATAGTTAATTCTTCACCCTTAGATATAGTGGAGCACCTAGTTCGGGACTAAAACATTGCAGCGCATAAGACCCGCAGCACTACACGTGGGCTCTCACCACTTATTTAGTCTTTTCGTAGTGTTTAATCTCCTTCAGCATGAAACAAACAGCCAATTTTCGTCATAGACACACACTGTAGGTAAAATACCTCTTTAAGAGCTAGATTTTCGGGGCCTACCACGAGGCCTGGCGTAAAGATGGAAATAAAGTCTGAATCCACGCACTATTGAACATAGAGCAGGTAGACAACATGCAGTTCCATAAAACAAAAAAAAATATGCCATGAGTGACTGGTTGTCGAAGCGGAAATATTGAAGCACGTGGCGCTATAGTCCCAGAGGGAGTGAGAGGTGCATACACATTCCATTTTCCACTGAAGGTTATCCGGCGCAAAGCGATTTTAAAGCCCATCTGTCAGATTACATGAGTCACTTCCAGCAGAATCATATCATCGCTGCGTAAAGTCCGCCTTTTAGATCACGTGTGTCACTTCCGGCAGAATGATATACCATAGCTGCGTGCATGGACGTTTCTAGATGCGAAGTATCTTATGGTCGAGATCAATACGGTGTGTGGCGTGACCCCACTTAAAGCGCATGCGCGCCCCTCCTCCTCTCTCATCTCCTACATCACCCTCTCTCGCCTTGCAACGCCTACGCAGGCCACGTCTCCTCACCTACACTCGCTCCCCTCTCTCTCCTCTACGCATCCGTCCCAGCGTCGTTTACACCCCTATTGCGTATGCACGTCCACCTCCCTCTCTCTCCTCTCCTACGTTCCTTCCCCTCTTTCGTCTGGCAACAATGACACAGGCAGCGTCTGCTAGCAAGTTTCTTCATTTAAAAAGTGACTGCTCGTGCTGCCCAATCGATCACTGACCACCAAGTATTTATAGGCACTGGATCTTGACCTTTAATATAGTGTTAGTGGGCGACTCTCTCTTGTGCGTTGCTGAACAATAAAATTCCGCAACCTGCGCATAAACTAAAAGCGGATGGCGGGTATCTGTGTCCTATTGGAATCTTCCGTCTCTCATTGTCCATTAGCACTGATTGGTATGTTCCAGTAGAAAATAATGGTTCATCACTGCGTGCTTTGCGTCTCCCCAGGCTTCACTTCAGCGCAACGCCACGATGAGAACGAGCTACAACGCCACCGCCAGTGTTAGTATCGGCGCCCGCTACTTCGCGTCTATGCATGATTAACATAAGCGGGAGACGGTGTATGTTTTATTTTTTTCCACACCAGCATTTGCAGCAGCTCTCTGGTAGTCGTACTTCAGAATAAAGAAAGCGCCTAGCACTATAGCTCCAAAACAACAGCGTCGGGATTTCACCACTCTGGCTAGCAGTCTCTTGTTTTAATATCTTTTCGCTGGTACTGTAATACATACATACGTGCATGCATGTAAACATTCATTAGTACATACATACATACATACATACATGCATGCATGCATGCATACATACATACATACATACATACATACATACATACATACATACATACATACATACATACATACATGCACACATGCACACATACATACATACATACATACATACATACATACATACATACATACATACATACATACATACATACATACATACATACATACATACATACATACATACATACATACATACATACATACACACTGCTTCTGAATCTACCCGTCCACCTTACTCGGGGCATTGTCCTCAACTCGCGGAATTTTAGTATCAATTCCATAATACCGCCACATTTACCCTTTTGGTGAACAACACTGTTTATTCGTCCTACCACTCTCTCTTTCGCCTCATGTGAGCAAAGCTTTTGAGAGTATATGTGGGACCATCGGTCGGCAAAACTGACGAAGCTCACTCAGACTCCCTCATGAAATGCATTTTGTGCTTAGGACTTATTCGGACTCAGACTCGCCGATTGTTTCTTTAAGTCGGAGTCACTTGGACTCAAACTGACCAAAACAATACTCACCCGAACTCACTAAAACTAAGACCTACGGTTTAATTTGAGTCTGAGTGAGCCTGGGTAAGTAGACTCATAAGCTAATTCGACCTGAGTCTTTTTTGTCGACCGTATAGTCGTCAATACATCAAGTAATATATGCTCTTCTTGGCGCATTTTTATACAGTACATTCGAATACGAGTGCTCCTAAAATAGTAAGACAATTTTAATGAAAGAGATGACAACATAACATATATTTATCAAGAACTGACATTGAAGAGTTGACGAGGGGGTCAAGGCACTCTCCTACGTAACGCGTGCCTCTGAATAATAAATATATAAATGATCTATCAAAAACACCGCTTTGGAATACATGTGTGTATACGTGAGTATAAACGTGAATCCTGGTAAGGCTGATGGTGATGCTGAAGAAGAGTAGATATAATGTGACTGTCATCAATGTTTTGATAAGATTTACAGACGCACTCGAAGTCACTTGTGCTGCTAAAATATCTTTACCAACGTAGCCAAGCTCATTGGTTCCTGCTTTCTCTGACAATGTTGCGAACTACCAACATCGGCTCCTTCTGGTCAGTTCCAGCGAATTTCGACTTTGACGTCCCCTCCTCTGTCACTTACGCTTGAAATCAATAAGTATTGGCTGACGCCGACCACTTGACATGCTAAACTGCGACAGATTTCGTAACAAACGGCCTTACGTAAAATTTACAGGCTTTCTTCTTGAAACCAATGTTACGCGTCACACGCTTTTCTGCACTACTTAGTAACCACTAAAAAGCATCACTTTTTCATGTTACTCGTTTAATCTCACTCTTTAATAAGGGCATCACTCTCTCATTTTCACGTCACTTTCAAATTTTCGCAAGCTGTTTTTAACATGCACGCTTCATTTATCGAAGTTACCATCGCTATTATCATGTCTTTGTCTTTGCTTGTCAAAGCGTGTATATAAAGTCCATTATCCTCGTGTGTGCTGCGCTGTTCCTTTGCCGAGTACAAGGAAAGATTCAAGGCTATCGCAACTGAGCTTTTATAATAAATGTATTTGAATCCATATTCCCGAAGCATTTGATTCGTAACTTAGCTTCTTCGTTGGTTTGCCCCCTTCACAAATTGCAGCATAAGAATAGCTAAAACAGCATAATGCTTGAAACAGTACAGTTATACATTTCAGTCATCTTCGCCACCTCTGTGCAGCAGGCATCAGGCCTAGCCAACCATCATAGATTGATCTTTGCATTCACGAACCACTCCATCACTCACTTCTTACGCGAAGCAAATAAGTACGTGAATTTATCTCATTGTGTAGAACTTTGCCTAAGAGAGTTTCGAATTGCAAAAAAAAAAAATAGAGGATAACTTTTTCTTTTAGGAAAAAGATTTAGATTTAGGCACACGTTAAAGAACACCAGGTAGTCGAAGTTTCTGGAGCCGTCCACTGCGGCGTCTGTCATAATCATATGGTTAATTTGGGGCATTGAACACCTACAAGTACTATTATATATTATGCCCTCTATAGTGTAAGATATTCTTGTGAATGCTGCCCATCATAACGCATCCCAAGGGCTAGTCGAAACACATTATTGTGGAGTGTGTTGCACACTTACGTGAGCGGGTGGCGCTTCGATGTACTTCTCACGGTTTTTCAATGCGAAGCATTTCTTAGTGAACTTCGACAACTTTGATCGTATCTATCTATCTATCTATCTATCTATCTATCTATCTATCTATCTATCTATCTATCTATCTATCTATCTATCTATCTATCTATCTATCTAGCTACCTACGACTTTTAGCTCTCTTGGCCGTTCAGTTGATGGGACCTGTACCAAAATTGGTATGGGGTAACCTGACTGTATGACGAGCATTATTGACTAGTCATAACATGAAAATTATGAAATGTAGGTTCTGAATGTCATGACTTACGTGTCATGATCTTGCTGCTCTTATAGTGGCTTCGTTCACATGGCATACTGCAAACCTGGTATGGTATATCATGACTGCATGGCGAACATAAGTGAGATGTCCTCACGTGAAAATCATGGTATGTGTGCCATGAAGGAACATGACTAGATGTCATGCTTATTTTGCGCTTGCGGTCCTTTGGCTAGCTTCATATATACCAAATTTGGTATTACGCGACGAGAAAGGATGATGAAAGTATATGACTAGTGCAAACATATGATCAAGGCACGTGTGCTATGTAAGAACATGACTACATGCCACGCTCATGATGCACTCGCGGCCATTTCGCGAGCTTCCCATATACCAAATTTAGTATTACGTGACGTGAATGTATGATGAAGGTATATGACTGGTGCAAACATATGATCAAGGCATGTGTGTCATGTGAGGACATGATGACATGCCATGCTTATGATGTGCTCACGGTCGTTTCGCTAGCTTCACATATACTAAATTCGGTAGTACGTGAGCTGAATGGATGATGAAGGTATAAGACTGGTGCAGACATGATAATTATGACACACGTGTCTGGTAAGAACATGACTACATGCCATGTTCATGATGCGCTCGCAGCCGTTTCGATAGCTTCACGTACAAAACATTTGGTATTACGTGACGCGAACTAACGACGAAGGCATATGACCGGTGCAAACATGATAATCATTACATGCGTGTAATGTAAAACCATGACTATGTGCTACGCTCGTGATGCACTCGCGGCCGTTTCCCGAGCTGCACATATACTAAATTTGGTATTATGTGACGTGAATGGATGACGAAGGCATATGACTGGTGCAAACATTATAATGATTACATGCCTGTCATGTAAGAACACGAGCACATGCCAGCTAAATTTGGTTTTACGTACGAGAACGAAAGACGAAGGTAAATGACACGTCCAAACATGATAATGATAGATTGAGTGTAATGTAAAACATGACTACATACTACGCTAATAGTGTGCTCGAGGCCGTTTTGCTAGCTTCATATATACCAAATTTGGTGTTACGTGACCTGAGGGGATGACTAGGATATATGACTAGTGCAAACTTGATAATCATATCATGCATGTCATGTAAAACATGACTACATGCTACGCTCATAGTGCCCTCACGGTTGATTCATTAGCCTTACATATACCAAATTAGGTATTACGTGACGTGAATGGATGACGAACACAAATGCCAGACGCAATCATAATAATTTTGGCATGGAAGCCTCGTGCGGCGTAATTTACGTCCGCCTGGTAACATCGTGCTGATTTTAATGTGACAACTCAACGTTCCTCATTCGTGCTTCACGTATCATAGATTCCCACTGTACGTGGAATCTGCCGATTTTTTTGTATTTTGATAACAGGAAGATCGCTCTACCTGTGTTCTTGAAGCTGTACGTTTAATGGTACCAGAGCAGCGTAACTAAAGATTATGCGGTGTCCATACACTCATAGTGCAGATGCGCGCTGGCCGGCCAATACAAATACGTTCTACTTCTGGAGTTCGATGGTTCTGCGTGCTGGCTTCGAATGTAAATGCACTGTACGAATGGTAAATTGCAAATTACAGTGGTGATCTTATTTACACCCTGATATTAAGCGGTTCCCTTGTGAGGTAGAAGTTTAAAAAGTGGAGACGAGAAATATTCATGACTTTTCCAGTTATGCTTTAAAGTCGGTAGTAGCAACATAGAGAGATGGACTTGTGAAATGCTGCTATCGAAATTTTTTCCAGGTTAAATACAAATCGAAAAACCCTCCACTTTTGTATCTGTTTACGCCCCAAGATTATGAACCCGTAAATACAATTTTAGGCATCCGTAAAATAGAGATAATTAAAACATCTTTATTGATTTCAGAGCAGTGCACGCTCAGGTCACTTATGCACAAAGTGCTGCTCCAACAGCATTTATTGGACGCAGGGCTCGTGAAGCACTACGTTAAGGTAATCGGAATAAATATTTTAGAACACGTCACGCCTGGAAAAATATTATTTTCATTACTGTACACAGTTTCCCTTATGATCACGGCACTTTTTTGTAAGACTATGGGGCACCTTCATAAGCTATCCGAAGCTGCCGCAACGCGTTGCCACTGTGTTAAAGAAGGTATAGTGAATTCGTGTGCCGAAACGCTTGCGTTGTGCGAGGTGAGCTGACCATTGTGATGCTTTTCGTGCGTCTTCAGCATTATTTTTTCGACAACTTTAGTGTGGGCGTGAGACGACGATGGGAAACACGGGTTACGTGCCGGTGGGCTGTTCTGTTTACAATAGAACAAAAAAGCCTATTTGGCTTAAATAAGGAGCAGCGCAGCATGTGAAAGTGGCACCTTCGCTGCTAGACAGCGCTTATTACATTGATTTCATTTGTGGGGTTTAACGTCCCAAAACCACGATATGATTATGAGAGACGCCGTAGTGGAGGGCTCCAGAAATTTCGTCCACCTGGGGTTCTTTAACGAGCACCCAAATCTGAGCACACGTGCCTACAACATTTCCGCCTCCATCAGAAATGCAGCCACCACAGCCGGGATTCGATCCCGCGACCTGCGGGTCAGCAGCCGAGTACCTTAGCCACTAGACCACCGCGGTGGGGCGTGGTCGTTTGAAATATGACACGATGTGCACCCGTACAGGACCAAACACGTTGATGCCTCGGACATTGTCGCTGCATGCGATTCCAATTTCAATTGCCTAAGCCTTGTACAGAAGTGGCATTGCGTTTGTGATAAATTGATAGCTGGCGAATCACCTCTGTTTTTTGTTTCTTGTGAGTAGTTATTCTACTGATGCAGTCTGTGCAGTAATGATTTATTGCTCTCTTGTTCAAATGCTTCTCACAGCTTAACAAGAAATTCAACAGTCATGCTGTGCGAACAATCGGCTCTCCGCGCAATCAGTAAATCACGGTTTCTTATGAGTGAAAGTATGTCAAACAGGCCAGATGCTTGCCTCTTTTTACAAGGTTGCGGGATTCAATCCTTGTCGCAACGGCTGAATTTTTTATGAAGACAGATATTCGGATCGCATTCCGGCCGCAACGGCTGCATTTTCGATCGAGACGGAAATGCTTAAAGAGCGTCAACGTATGTTTAGGTGCACGTTATAGAACCCCAGGTGGTCGACATTTCCGAAGACACTCCCTACACACACAAGACATTCTCATAATATGTTGGTTTTGGGACGTTAAACTGCAACAATTAGTATTGTGCTTTCTCTTATAAAAGCCACCACTGGGACATTGTTGCGTGTGCGCAGCATTTAGGTTTAGACAAATATTAAAAAGTTTAACTTAATTAAACGTCGAGGCTAACGGCGCTGTTCATGCCACGGCTGCCGCATTTTGATTGGGATAAAAATAATAAAAATAATTACTCTTTATATCATTTACTTCAAAGCATTAGATGATCAAGAATGGGCCTAAGTCTCCCAGTCCACCATGCCTTATAATAATAAAATGATTGTGGGGCTTGAAATTGAGAATTTTTGTGTCATTGAGGCTCAACCAACAACAAGCAGGACGTTTTGAGTGGCTACTATCTTTCGCCTAGGTGCACAGTTCAAGACTTATGATGCACTCAGGCGCTTCTTCACGCATGTTGTTTGTTAAAAGTAGCGAGTGCAAGTAAAGCGACAGTCGCTGTTGTTTGTAAAGCTAGAACACCGAGGCTGTCCCACACACAGCCACAGCGATATGAGCATTCGCATGCCCTGTCATTACCAGCTACGCCTCTGCTGGCAGCCTCTGGCTCCGAATTGTCACGTGTTCTTGACGTTGAAGAAGAAAGCAGTCAGGTGGTTCAAGAAAAAACCTGTTTATTGTGCCCGGGAAAAATCACACTAAAAACAATAGACGCTGCACACGGTGAGTAGAGCGTCAACAACCAATGATCACCCAAGTGACAGAGTGTGTCGGCATTCTATACATATGCTATCGAAGATTCTAGTGTTATCTCTGGTGGCCATACAAACAATCTACATTAATGGCGTTCATAACAGAATGATCTCAAACAATCGCGAAGCTTGTGAAAGCTGCCAGGCGTTATGCGCCGAGCATTCGTAACAGTCATTGCAGGTGAAATTCTAACACATCAAAATAAAACGTGTGGCATTATGCACGTGACTGCAAGCTTCATGACTGCAAGCTTCATGACTGCAGCTTCATGACTGCAAGATTTCAGAAATGACTCTGATAGGTGGCACACATACTTAATAGCTGGCAGTGTTTCAGTTTCATCTGCAAACTTCTTGATTGATTTGATTTGTGGGGTGTAACGTCCCTAAATCACCATATGATTATGAGAGACACCGTTGTGGAGGGCTCCAGAAATTTAGACCACCTGGGGTTCTTTAACGTGCACCCAAATCTGAGCACACGGGCCTACAACATTTCCGCCTCCATCGGAAACGCAGCCGCCGCAGCCGGGATTCGAACCCGCGACCTGCGGGTCAGCAGATGAGTACGCTAGCCACTAGACCACCGCGGCGGGGCCATCTGGAAACTTAGGTCTTAGCTCAAGAACCTTCCCGTGTTTGTCCGGAAGATGCACGTTCCCCAACCTGACAACGTGTCCATTTGAAGCAGAAGTTCCTTCACGCAGAGGCAACGTCGGACAGACTATATTCCAGAGCGCCTCAGTAGATAGGTCGGCCGTATAGCATATCAATGTATGTGAAGTCGGTTCGTGATATATTTCTGTGGTATATTGCTTCGGTGTTACAATAAAGCTCCAGTTCATAGTCTGCGCTTGTCTGTCCTTTTTCTCTACTTCGTGCTTCCGTCCGTTTTTTTTTGTTTGCGCAGTACATTATGAGGCATACCCATTCGCAGTTCCGCGAGAGTCACGCACACCATTCCAGTGCCCTCGTAATGAGGTGTTAAAGTGCGAGAACACCTTAATATTCTAGGTTTTATTTTTTGCTGAACGCCATTCGTCCAGTGTGTTCAGATAACACTCTTTCAATACGGTGTATCCAAAAATACCCATGTGGTGTCCCTTTGGCGACAAGCCCATTTACACATTTAAGCGTGTAAAAAATTTACTGTGATGATGCAGAAACTTTAGAAACGGTGAGAGTGTCACGTGCTTGCGGAGAGGCCTTTCTGGGACAGCGACGCATACACCACACGCAGTGTCCCGCACCTGCTCGGCGCGCTGTGACTAGCGAAGAGGCCAGCCGAAGACGATGAGTGGCTCCGCCTGGTGTCTATTAGGCTAATTGCATTAGCATCCCAGCAGGTGCCCATCCCGTCAACGGACGTCGCATTACATTGCGACCTGTTTGCATATGTCCTTCTTTCGTTTTATGCCGCGTGTCCGCCAATAAAAGGTGGTGTTGGTGCATTTTTTGTGCTTGAATTTTGCTCAGAGACGGTGCTTTGGGACCATCGTTTTGCAGACCAGCGAAGCGATGAAGTGAGCGTGGTCGTTTGGCGGATAATTTATGCAACCCTCATCACCAGGGTCACGCCACGTGGAAAGCCAATGAGTATGCATCCACATAAAAAGGCGATTTCTCGCGGCTCATATGGTGGAAGTTGTGCCTCCCAGTCCCTTTTATACAGAAAAACGAACGAATACAATCAGTATAGGGATCTTGAAGTGCACAAGCTCATTTGAAAAAGCGTGCATACACAAGAAAAGGAATAGAAATATATATTAGTACTCTCTCTAATCATAGTTTTTTTTTTCGAGCATGAAAAAAAAAAGGTTGCATCACAGTTTCAATAAACACTGCAGGTATACTCTTTACTGTGCAAGATCAGAGACATGTTGCGATATATCTTAATCTGCACTAATGTCTCTGCCTTATCTTTTCCAAATCAGCCATTCAGAGCTAATGTGCGCATCAGCGTCTGTTTTCGTGCTTTGCTTCATTAAGATGACGATTGTTAGCCAGTCTAGCTTTACCTATAGTAAAGAAATCTGCGGCGCAGTTTCGATCAGAGGTACGTTTGCGGGAATGAACACCTTACCCCTGATTCGTCTAGCGCAGCCATAGCTGCGCTAGACGAATCATTATCGTTCCATCATGCTCGTATCGCAACGTATATGGTGCGATTCGAGCATGGTGAAACGATAAAATTAGAATTAAGGTAAGTAAACTCAGCTGTACCGCAACATTCCATTCGGAAATGCCCAAAAGGCCACTCAGGGTACACTAATAAAATATTGAATAAAGAAACATCCCTACTTAAATATCGGGTATGCCATCCTAATGATTCCGTATATTGTCGTCATATTCTTTTACGTAAAGACTTTCCGAAAACTTTACCACAATACTTTGGGAGATGTCACAGAAATATGTGGTAAATGTACAGAAATCATGCGGACGTTATATGAATTCCACACGATAGCATACGAAACACACAAAACAGTTATTACGCTAGACGTGTTTCTAATTGCAGGTGCTAATATTTAAGTTTAGCGGCATATAGCCGGAAATATCCAATACGTATTGCTTGAGCCACGATAGCACAATAGTGTCGGTGTTTTTAAGATCACTTGCCCCCACAGGCTACGTGTAACCAAACTCATAGAGTTTCTCAATATACACTAGAGGGAACTCTGGCGCTATAGTGTCTATGGGAGCTGCAACGCACGGCGCTTCTGTGAGCATGGGAATGATGGGTAGTACACACATTTGTCTAATATTCGTACTTCTGGCCTGCTTTTGGCTCCGTCTGTGTTCGTGTGGCTTGGAGCTGTCTTCTTACGGAACAACTATTAGCAAATGTTGAGCGCTTCCGCTTTACCATTTTATTTTTTAGGCTTATTTTCCAAATCGGCTCACGAAGTTCAAAAGGGTTCAATGTTTTTTTCAAAACAAGACCGAAACACATCAATAAACGAAGCCGCAAGTACGATTCGCCGCCCGCAAGTACTAAGACTGGGCAAATGTGAGTGCTACCCATCATTCCCATGGTAGCTGAATGATCGCAGTGCCAGAGTACTCTCTAGTTAATTTTAGGAAACTCTATGACCGAATTGAAGTGCTAACCCTAATTCAGCTAAAGATGCCCGGAAAAGTGCAGCCCCCCTACGCCCATTCACCTCCCTATTTTTAATTTAAGTTTTATTTCACATGTTTCATAAACGTGTATATAGTACCGCCTACTTGTGTGACGCTAGTCACCTGCATGAAGAATACGTTGGGTTAGTGGTCTGCCTGTCGAACCCAGCTTCTGCAAGAGAACTATAGCGGCACCCATGAAACGCTTCGCGTACGCACATATATATAGTAAGTATATAGGTGGAGCTTAATAGGTGAAGCCAACGCCTCCTCTAGAAGATGCCTGCCGCATGAGAAGAAAAACGGCTGCCACACCCTTTCCCTCCTTTATTTTAGAATGTTCTCAGTCGCTAGCGTCACCTGTGGCGGACGATGCAACAACGCAACACTTTGCATAGCCTCCGAGATAGCGGTGTACAGTTGCAGGTCTCGAACAAATCTCGACTGACGCGCCCCTATGGGCCGCAGATGAAAAACGCTTAGCTGGTACCCCCCGTCCCCGTGATAATAGTCTCGGAAGCGAGCGCCACCGCGTGGCATTGCTCAAAATTGAAGGCAGGCCAACTACGCAGGGGAGCACGAGCCATTCCCCAGGCATTGTTTAGAGGAGGCGTTGGTGAGGCGTAAAGTCGCAAAGGCTCTCGGGATGCACGCGATCTGCTTCGGATTCTGGTTTAACGGCTCTCTGTCTGCTGCGTCACTCCTTGGGTATTGCTCTCGGTCGCTTTCCCCATGGCAACCCAACGCGTACGCTGCGAATTTCCAGTGCACGTTATCATGGTTGCACCTGCGACTGACCACGCAAGGGATGCATGCAGCATCATTGCCAATTAATATTTTCTATTGAAGTGGCAAATGATGGACTGTACGTGCTATCACGATTGTGTGTTTTTTTTTTCAGAACATCTCGTGGGATGGTCTTGGTTGCCACGTCTTTCAACCTTTTTCGCACTTACATAATATTTAAAGTCGACCACTAACGTGCTTATTTTTACGTGTATCCTGCTGTGCGGGCGCTCAGCTGTTTTTGCATAGTTGCCAGTGGCGTAGGAAAAGGGGGTTGAGAGGGGGGGTTCAGACCCCCTTAAAAACTTTCCCAAAATACCCCCCCTCTTCCCCGGTGCCACTTACCCTTTTTTTTGTCGCTTCGGCTGACACAATTAAAAACCTAATAGGTGCTACTATCAATCTATCATTCCCGGATGCTTTTACAGTGAATATTATCTACACACGGCAAAACGTGTCGCGGTGTTTGACAAAGGCTTTGGTACTTTGTGAGAGTTTGGGCAGTAATCTCGGTCGCGAGCGTTTTAAGTTGGCCCGGTGACGGCATAATGCTGCAGCGGTGGTCATACATGTATCCGCTGGAACAGATCTTGCTGGAGTCGACCATTACGATAATTTTCACTGGGCAGAGATTTGTTTTAATGGTGAAAGCCAGACACAGTTCCAAAGTCTGGCCACTTTCAAGCACATAACAGTGACTCATCGAATGTGTGCTGAGATACTCAAGCCAGAAACTAATATTGCAATTGAACCTTTGCACGTTCTCCTAAAATCTAAACACACAAACACACGCACACGCGCATGTGACAGAACATTTGGCCCATCCACGGAACTTCACTTGTATGCAAGTGTACATATGTGACCGCCTAGTTTTACCTTTGCAAACTGCCCACTACTTCGTCCTTGCAAACATACTACTATGCCCCATTCCCGGTCCCCCACTTCACTGACCATAAAGTTGTTATAATGAAGGGGGAATGAAAGCGACGTTTACCTACGAATAATAAAATTTCTTGTATAAATATATACAGTCTTTGTCACATCTTTGGTGAATTATTGTGCGATATTCGCCGATTGTTCACCGCTTACCTACGAAACCTTCTCGTGCTTTGCCCCATTCTTCATCATTCACTCCGTGGATATGCTGCGATTATATTTAGGGAGGTGGAGCTCGTTTTGCGTTTACGTATTGCATTGCATTAGTGAACAGGCTGGCCAGGCACGCCCAAAACTTAACACGCCCAAGCTTTAACGTCACTCAGCTTTTTGAATCTGTTCATGCTTTCGCTACAGCGATAAACTCAAAAGAACAAGTCGATGTCATAGCAATTGATTTCTCTAAGGCCTTTGATAGAGTATGTCATCAGAAACTTATTCAAAAAATGTTAATACTTGGTATTGATCCCGCAATTGTAAGATGGGTTGAAGCGTACTTGCGCAATAGGTTGCAGTTTGTTGAAATAAGTGGCGCACGTTCTTCTCTTTTACGCGTATCCTCAGGTGTGCCACAAGGCTCCGTGTTGGGACCTCTACTCTTTTTAATTTATGTGAATGATATTGCAGCGGTTGTGCCTCCTTTTGTTGATGTAAGGTTATATGCAGATGATTGTCCCTTGTTTTGTCATGTGAAAAGTGTTTCTGATCAAATGCTCCTCAATGATGCTCTTCGATGTATTGACAACTGGTGTGAAAAATGGGACATGAAAATTAATTTTGATAAAACTGTGTGCATGACAATTTCAAATAAAAAAACCCCCCTTAACTACAAATACACAATAAACAATAGAGAAATTAAGAGTTCTAATGAGCTTAAATACTTAGGTGTTACTATATCCAGCAGTTTAAAGTGGGACAAGCATATTGACAATATTACAGGACTGGCGAAGCGAAAGCTGGGTTTTCTGAGAAGGAAACTCCGTAATGCACCGCCCTCTGTTAAATTGTTGGCGTATAAGACTATTGTTAGACCAACGCTGGAGTACGCAGCTATCATCTGGGATCCGCATACTAAAACTGAAATTAAAAAACTTGAACGAGTGCAAAGATTGGCCGCGAGGTTTATTTATTCAAATTACATGAGAACACAGTCTGTATCACTTTTGCTTGCTAGGGCTGACCTTCAATCGTTAGCTACACGTAGAAAAATAGCTCGCTTAAAATTTATTTATGACCTGTATCATAAAAACTACAAGCTGGATCCCAGTGTATACCTGCGCCCGCCAGGACGAGTATCGGCTCGTACCAATCACTCATTTTCTGTCCAAGCTTATGTACCGCGGGTGGATGTATTTAAGTTTTTGTTTCTGGTGCAATCTATTGTTGACTGGAATGCGCTTCCTCCCGAGGTACTTACAGGATGTAGATCCTCACAGGATTTTCAACGACGGCTGGACTTGTTTTTTGCCTAACATTGTTTGTGTATTGTTAACCTGTTCACCTCCCACCCCTGCTACAGCCCGCAAGAGCTAGCAGTATTGTAAATAAAAATAAATAAACAAAACGAGATGACAAATATGCGCACCTGGTCGCGCATGTCAAGTTGCGTGGTTGTGAGGCACAATCGTCTGAGACAAAGATTCTAGGCAGAAGCGCAAAAGAAACTACACATGAAGTGTTAGATGCCTTTTTCACTTAATAAAAAAAGGATCATTGTGTTGCCTCTTCGTTATCTTTGTTCCCAAGTCAATCCCTGTTTATCGATTCTAGACTGTGAGATGATAAACAGTATGTCACGATAATGTAAGCTGTTGGCCTTCTATGATGTTAATGTGCGCATGTGCCTAATGTATATATTCAAGCCTCAGTGGTGTGAACATATAAGTTGAAAGTGAGCACTGCGCGTTTTTGATGCATGAGTGTGTGTGTGTGCGTTAGTGTGTCATGTGTTTGTGCTCAAATTCTTTTTTTAAATAATCTACCAACTAGCCCAACAAGTTCTTCTATAACTTTTCTTCATCAAATCAACGCTGTTGCCCTGAGGAGGACAAGTCAACCTGCCGAGACACTGTTTCCAGCGACGTTCTCTTGAACTTCCGATCACGTCAAGCCCCTCCGTGCCTGTGTCTCGTTTGAAACAAGTTCTGTTAAATAATTATGTGCGTCGTCATAACGTGATTGATTAAAATAAAACGTGTCCTACTCGTGATTCTTGTTAATTTTTTTGCATTGGTTGTGATAATCTGTGTTCAATGTTTGCTCATTTTGTAATTAAGGCTACCATTATTGCGATAGCAATTTTAAGGACATTCTGGGCTGGTTTTTTTTTTGTCGTCTCCATCATGTCCAGCATATGTATATGGATGTACATGCACGTATAACTATATTAATTGTAGTGGAGCATACGCACCAACGCGTATGCGCCTTCGGCAGAGAGCGAAAAACCCCGCGCTGTGATTTTGCACGAAACTGTGCTGCATTTGCATGACTTGCCGTAGGGGCATTTTCCGTTGCGACCTCGTTGCGACTTCTCTGTTTGAATAAACAACTTCACAAACACATCACAAAAGGAACAGAGAAAAATAAATCAGGAAAAAAATGTTCCAAGGCACCCACCACGGATTCAAACCAGGGACCACTCGCTCCTTAGCGTGCTGCCTTAATCAACTATACGCCACGCTGGTCATACATTTCATCGCTCTAATGGCGAACTAAGTATATATACGATTTATCAGTGGCTTACTCTCAGTGAACTTGAAAGAATCATTCTTTAACAAATCATGCTCTTTGTTTGGACAAGCCAGGCATGCTTTTCACAAACATTGCCACGTACGATGGCTTGATCGATGGAGGGGTGGGTTCACTGAAGCACCTACACTTGGATTTAAAAGGCATTACGAAACACCTATGGCTACTCTTTCACTATGAAGCAAAAGGAAAAATTACACGCCTCAAGTCCAGGACTATTCGGAAAGTTGTTGGTCCTGTTCGCCTGTGAAATCTGTTCCCATCGAAACATGCAAAGCCACTATCACTGTAGACGGACAAACTCAACTCGCTGCCCTATGAGTTGTGGTGGCGCTTGTGCTCTAAAAACATCGCACGGCTTTGTCATCGCAACAATGTATATCTCACCAGGATTGATTGATTGATATGTGGAATTTAACGTCCCGAAACCACCATATGATTTTGGTAGACGCCCTAGTGGAGGGCTCCGGAAATTTTGACTGCCTGGGGTTCTTTAACGTGCACCCAAATTGGAGCACACGGGCCTACAACATCTCTGCCTCCATGGAAAATGCAGCAGCTGCAGCCGGGATTCGATTGCGACCTGCCGGTCAGCAGCCAAGTACTTTAACTACTAGAGCACCGTGGCGGGGCTATCTCATTAGAAACCTTGCTGACTGACGTCATGAACTTTTTGCTTAACAACTTCCGTGCAGTGTGCCTAAAGGATGTGTCGGTGATAGTCACTGGAGACTTGAACGTTAATGTACTTCAACGTGAAAACTAGAGCCTGTCGCGTTTCTTGATTCCGCACATGGACTTCGCCTCCTGCCTCACGTCACGTAGTCAACTATTCACAACAACACCTGTTAAAGCATTGTGGTTGCTGCATTACTGTAAACTAAAGCGCAATCAACCATGTTTACTACAATTTGTATGGTATTAAATCTCGATGACGATATGTGGGGTTTAACGTCCCAAAACCACCATATAATTACGAGAGACGGCGTAGTGGAGGGCTTCGAAAATTTTGACTACCTGGCGTTCTTTAACGTGCATCCAAATCTGAGCACACGGTTGTACACGGGCCACCTCCATCGGAAATGCAGCCGCCCAGCCGGGATTCGATGCCGTGACCTGTGGGTCAGCAGCCGAGTATAGCCACTAGACCACCATTGTGGGGCGCATGGTTCCTAATCTCTTAGCCATACTTCATATAACAGCCCGACGTGTTGCTATCACATTCATTGCTTCTGCCTTGTGCGAAAACAGTGACTTTGATAGATTGACACTTTCAGCCTATGTGTATGTCTGTTTTGTTTATACAAAGTGGGCGAAAAATTCTTCTTTTTTGAGTTTCGTCTTAACAATAAAATGGTCAGCTGAACAATCGCCATCTGAGAAAACACGAACAAAATTTACGCAAAAATTGTAAAGAAAACTTTACGAATGGCGACACCACCCAAGCGCCCAGCGGACCTGTAAGAACACACGAGCGCATAACGCTTGTATGTGAAATGGGAAAGGAGATCTACCGCGGGAGCGTCCCTCCTCGTCTTGGTTTTTCATTCTTTCCTCCTCTCTGGTGACCTCACCAGTGCCGTCATGTACCATATAATCTGTTAGTGGTTTACTTCTCGTTGGATGTCCGGCAGCCGCTAGTGGTAAAAGCAGCGCAGCCGCTGCGCGTAAGTGTGCGAGAGTGCATGAGAGATATAGACGCTTCTCCGCAGCTAGTTTTCTAAGCAATACTATATGGCGCCACCACACCAACGCACCTCTATCGAACTTTTAAGCAGGAAATTCCCAAGGAAAGGATCTATGATAATACTCGGGCTAGTTCTCTACTCTTTGAGGCCAGGACGAGAGTATTGCGAACCAAGACATATCGGGCCAAATACGAAGAGGTAGACACGGCATGCAGTGCGTGTAGAGAGGAAGAGAAAGGTGCCGAACACTTGATAATGTTCTATAAAGGGCTTCACCCTACAGTTCAGGATGATGGCGCAGAGTTTTTCAAAGCACTGGGGTTTAGGGACAGGGAGGGCAAAATAGACTTTAAGCGGGTAGAATTAACTAGAAGGAGGTTTTCTGATTGGTGGCTAAAGTCAAGGCACGAGTGAAAATAAACCCTTCACGGCGAAGTACGATTCCTCAACCTCACTATTTAAAGGGGAAAAAATAAATCTAGTTTTGGTTTATTAGGTATTACGGCTTGGTGGCGCTAGCCACCGCCCGATCTAAAGGGTACAGCCATATCAATTCATTCATCCATCTAACCATGGCCAGCTGCTCGGCAGTGCGGCCGCGATGTGGCGTGTGGCGGACGTTGCGCTGCAGTCTACGGCTAGAAACGGACGTATGCGGGCACGGGCAAGCGTAGCAAGAAAATATGTCTCGTTATATAAGTGGCTCTTTATTAGGAGATAACGAAAAGAGATGAGACACTTATTTCTGTCTCCCATATCAGCGACATGGCTAAGTGCCTAATCCTTAGCAGTTTGCAGTTTGCCGAGCCCGAAGCACTGCCGGCCGACGATGTGAGAGTATATGAAAAACCAGCGATCACCGCACTGTCAGTCATGTCAACAACTAACCCCATGAATACTGCGCCCACTTTGTTGGCGTTCAACCAGGAAGCGGTGGCGTTGAACCGGCCAGCCGTCGGCGCGACGGTGGAAAGAATAAAGCCATTCGATCACGTGTTCAAATGTGGCACCGTTCGTTTGCCGCTGCGGGAAATGGTGTTCAGCGAGTTTTCACCCCCTGGTGAAACCGCGATATAGTACTGTAGGCAATCGCCCCGCTGCATTGAACCAGTGGATAAGGTTTTCTGCCTCTTACCTGCAGGTCGAGTGTTCGAAACGGCTACAATTTCAAAGGAGACAAACGGGCTGTAGGCACGTCTGTTGAAATTTGTGTGTACGTTAAAAAACCCCAGGAGGTCGACATTTTTGAAGCCCTCCACTATGGCGCCTCTAATAATCATATAGTGGTTTTCGGGCGTTAAATGATACCTGTAAATCAATACTGTAGTAAATCATCAGATCAACCAACTTGGCTATGCCTTGAACCTGCGCGACCAAGCAGAAACGGCGTACTTAAAAAAAAAAACTGGCTTCATGCACAGGAGTGGCTCAATAATAAAACACTTGACTGTATTGCAGAATGTGCGAGTTTTATTCCGGCTCGACCACCGATTGTTATTCTCTGCATTGATAGGGATTTTCTGCCCACGTAAAACGCAGCCGACGTGGTTTTTTCTGACAAGAGCTTCTTAACGCAATCACGGTAAAGCTAGACAATACCGAGCTCAATGCGTTTTTGCTTACTTTAATTTATATTATACACACTATTGCTACAGGCCGCGCTTGTACTCAGTAAATCATCTGGTTAAATACATATAAGCGGCAAGCCTGGCAGCTTCCGAGGTGCAGCCATAACGGTATATTAAATCAGAACGCGGTCTGTGTAGTCTCTTCCCCGTTATTGTGAAACCAGAGTTTTGCAAACAAGATATAGTGAAACGCCAACAATGACCGATTCTCGTCCCCCATTAAATTACTAATCGAAATGCAGGCACGGGATATGGGAGCTTGTCGACATGTACGCCATCAACAAGGCCGGGGTACAAGCACCGAAATGCTCCAGGAAAAGAAACGCGTATATTATCAGGTGGCGATCTATATTATAGTTTGTTTGTATATGCTCCCACGTTGACGAAGGCGGAAAAGGAACGAACTGCCTGTGGCCGACGCTCAAATCCCACTCCACAAAGAAAGTGGGATGCAAGCCGCTAAACATATGCGGGTAAGCAATTTTTTTTTCATCCATTTATTTCCCCGAGTCTGCATGGCTATTTCCACAGGAATTATTCTGCAAGCTTTCAAAGAAGCGTTATAATTAGATTCCGAAAAGGGGCGCCATAAAATTTGTTGTTTGAACTGCGCTGGCGCTACAGAATTGTCCGCCAGATGCGGCACGTGTCAAATGTTTGCGATATATCCAGCGCAGGCACAGGTTTTTATCAAAATGTCTCGGCGCCCTAGTTCGGTGCTGGTTGTTTGCCCACGCCAATGAACTCGTTTTTTATTTGTGGTTTTTTAAGGATATTTCAATGGCATTATTCTGAAGATAATGATATGAATGTCACTTGACAGATTATTTGTTTCTCTTATGCTTGGCTGCATTCCGCACTTTCCTATGATTCTTTTGAATCATGAGCAAACAAGAAGGACGAAAGACAATGTTTATTTCAGTGAGATTGCTTCTGTGGGGAAAACCGCTGAATGCTTAATTTTCGGGATGAGAGTTGCGATGCCTCTTAAACCGGAAATGCAGATTTATTTATTCTTCTAAAACAGAGCAGGTCAAGAAGAGGCAACAGAATACTTCTACAAACAAAATCAACACGTAACGCCGTGTTGACGACTGGCCGCCTACCTCGTATTTCGTCATTTTGTTTTCATAGTAAAAATAATTAATACTCGAGGTATACTTGCCAGAACCATGATATGATGAGGTACACCTTAGTGGAGGGCTCTCAAAACATAGACAAGCTGACACACCACGCAGTGCATGCACGGGCCTCTAATACTTTGGTTTCACCGAAAATGCCACCAGCTGGCCGGAATCTCACTCGCCCTTTTTGGATCGCAGCCTACCGCCATGACCACAATACTACCGAGGCGAACTGCACTAAATTCCTGTTTTATTTTGCACTTTTAGAACTGTTGATCCATTGGACGATACGCTGTATGTACTGTTCGATTGTAGGAAGAGGAAGAATAAATGAAAGCCAGGGAGATTAATGCAGCACTGCACTCCAAGATAGTCACTTGCAGTGACAGTGTCGTTTTGCGTGACGTTTAACCGCACGAGTCCAATGACTCACGTGAAAACATGCATACAGCGCGCACTGAAATGAATCGTCGCAGAAGACGACTGGATACTCGAGCTCTGTTGCACTGTGAAGAGGATAAATGTCTCAGAAAAAAAAAACGTGGCTGATCCTTTTGTCTAGGAATTTGTGTAACTCGAAAGTCAAACGTGTCTTCACAGAAGCAGTTGAGCATTTCGCCGCAAAAGTGAAGGATTAAATGCTAGAACAACAAATTGCAATGTGACACGAAGAACGGCGAGCAGTTCAAAACTTGCGGCGCGTACCTCAAACAGAAAGCATGCACGAAACGAACATACACAGGACCAGTTTGGACTAACAAGTCTCAAACAGAAAGAAAAACGCTCGAAACGAACGCGGTATAAGTGTACAAAAGACGAGCACGAACAACTGTCACAATTTTTTTACTTTTTGGCACGTGATCAGTGCGCTCTTTTCGTAAACGCGACCACGGCAGCGAGCGAAGTGGCCTTTGTGCTCTCCGGAATCACAGGATAAGTGCACGCGCTTCGCAGCGTGAGAGGTGACGACCTTTAGAGCACGCCCAACACGCATCCTCTGCGCCATGTCGTTACTGATGAAGAAAACGCGCTCAAGTTACTCAGCTCTGAAGGCCGCCGACGGTATATGGTGTGTATAAATATAGCTTGCCGTTAACAATCTGGACAACGCACACTCCATCTCTTAGTGGTTTCGCGCCGTGCATTGCGGAGTGAGAAGGTGGAAACTTAGTGAGGGAAATTTTAAAAATTATAGTTTTTCTCCAGACATTTAAACGCACAAATTTTTGTCTGTTTGGCTGTGTTTCTCTCGGTCTGTCTTGTCACACGAGCGATCCACCCGGCCAAAGTTTAACAACTTGCTGAACGCCCAGCTATATTGAACTGGTGGCTGTACTCATACTTTTGAACATGGCCAATGAAAAAGCAAATATTACGCATATCAGAAACGCAACATTATGTGGTGTGTTTCTTTACGGGATACATAGACATGTAATTCTAAAGACTGTAGTGTTTCTTAGGCTGCGATAAAAATGCGAAGCTATGAACGAAAAAAAAATCCCTCTGTCGGCGATGTGTTACTGCCACCTGGCAGCGGTCCTAGCAGAGTTTTGCACAAGCTGATGTTTCCATACACCACTGCCAGATGGCATCTATATCTCGAGCAGTGCCTGCTCCATTTCATCAATGCTGGTCAGATACAGCCGAATAAATATAAAAAGGCGTTGTCAGAGGTAAGACAAAGCATAAATGGTCGCGTTCGAGATCAGGATTCAAGTAGTATGACGACGTTTACAACGATGCACAACGATACGCAGCTAATTTTTCCTCTCGTTTTTTATGCAGTCTGTTAGCATGTATTTTACGTCATATACGTGACAGAAATACGTCAGCTGAGCCGCGGGGTTGACCCCGGCGTAAAACACTGCCGTGTCAATACTTCCAATGCCATCTACGTTGAGCCAGTTACGTGGTCTATGTTACCGTTTAGTCGGTGTGATAGCTTTGAGAAGCCCCAGATGCAGTGTTGTGGTCTCTTTTATAACTGTGGCACGTGATACGATATTTCCAAAATTTTGTTCAAAAAGAACGTTTTCCCATATAGCTATAGTATAGAGCTGTAAGCGGGAAAGGCTGAAGTGAATTGTTTCTAAAAGTCGGGTAAAGAAGGTGTTTGGTAGCCTCGACACCGCAGTCTTGGCACTCGGTGCTATCGACCATTTGAGTCCCAACCCAATCTCCATAAACGAGTTCAATGAGTGGGTGTAAAAAATTAATGCACTTTATCTTAACATCGGGAAGGGTTGGGCAACTGCTGCATTCGCGAAATTCTCTTTGGGAATGCAAACGATTGTGAGTGAATTCAGGTGGGCTCCTGGCCCCGCCGCGGTGGTCTAGTGACTAAGGTACTCGGCTGCTGACCCGCAGGTCGCGGGTTCAAATCCCGGCGGCGGCGGCTGCATTTCCGATGGAGGCGGAAATGTAGGCCCGTGTACTCAGATTTGGGTGCACGTTAAAAAACCCCAGGTGGTCGAAATTTCCGGAGCCCTCCACTACGGCGTCTCTCATAATCATATGGTGGTTTTGGGACGTTAAACCCCACAAATCTAATCAGGTGGGCTCCTGGAATGTGGTACAGTGCAATACCTTACTTAAGAGCTGGGCCACGTAGACCCTTGACAAAACTTTGCAAAGAAGCCTTGTTTCAAGGTTGCGCACGAGTGTGGCGAGACAAGGTGCCGTTAGGAGTCCCATCTGAAAGCCAGCTCAACATGAGTGGTTTTGTATGCGTGAACCATGGATTTGAATTTTTTCGATACAGAACTACCGTACTTATACAATTGCTAGGGCTTGTGTCGCGCATCTTATCATCTTCCAGTAGAACTGATCACACTGCCATTACTGAACACATCCCGAAAAGTTTTCAAGTACTGTGTTTTTTTCCAAAGCATTGTAACCTTTCAGTTGATAATACGAGGCTTTGTGCAACTGGCTTCTCTTCTTTTTTTTTGTCCTTGTCCGCATGACGTGAAGTTTTCTTATACGGTGTCCACCGCAGTGGTGATGACGGGAACTGACGCGAAATCGCTTGTTATGAAGATCTCGCTATATTTTATTAGTATTATTGCATGCATGCTAATTGAATGAACGCTTCGGCACCATTATACAAAATTACAAATCCCGCTTCACCGAGCAACTTCGCACGCAAAATTGTACACAAATATGTCAGCTAATAATAAACGAAGAAAGACAGTTCTCACACACAAACAAATGATATGGAAGGACGGGATATTTTCAGCATCTAGCGCAAGTTGTTATCAATGGCACCAAGGCTCTTTACTTTCAGCCATAACGCGAAGCCTAAATGATGTACAAGCATTTTGCTAGTCTATTTAGAGCAATGCGTGCACACCCTGATATGAATGAGAGAAGTAATTAAGCATGTACACAAATTGCGACATTATCTGATTGTTTTGTAATCTTAATTACAAGTTATTGAGAAGGTTAAACATGATTTCACAAATTCATGAAATCTGATGAAGCCAAATTACCATGAAGCAGGCGCTCTTGGAGCGAGATACGGGGCTTCATAACATCTATTAAACCGTGAAACGTGCCGCATTTCCCTAATCCGCAAACAAATGCGGCAAACGAAGCTGCATGGCAGTGCAGCTCATGTCGAAATGCATCCAGAACGGGCACAAAATGTTGTGGCGTCTATAGATGGACAACAGAGCTGGAACAGCATGCTTCCGCATAGCCCACGTTCGGTACTAGACAGTGATGATGGGTTTATAGAGAAGCTCTGGCGCTGCTAAAGCCAGCTGCCCCTCACCGCCTGCACCTTCTTAGCGCAGGGGCGTCAGAGTGGGCAAAGTAAGGGCTCCGGTGCTCCCGTCATGAAAGCGCTTGCGTCATATCAGGGGTCTGCGATAGCGCATCCTTGCCAATTAGTCTAATTGATTACGTTTGCACCGCTAGGCATCACCATTCCACTAATTGGGCAAGCCGCCATCGCGATGCCACGCTTGCTCCGTGCGCTACGTAATATCTGCAAAACGGTAACCGACCAGCCACTCGCTCTTCTTTCGCTCTTTCCGACTAGTCGGGAGAGGACTCTGTGAGCCACACAACACACGTTGCGCGCAGCACGCGCGGCGATAAAGAAGTCATCTGAATTAGTCGAGGTCGCGGGGAACCTCGTTAGTCCTAATATGCGTGGCCACGCAACGGTAATGCCTGCCAATAACCCTGACTTGCCCGCTGGCGCGCGGTTTACAACGCCTCAGCGCATAGTAATTGCGCACGGACGCTGGGTGGTTAATGAAGTGGCGCGCGCGCCAGTCGCACCGTTTTCGGAGCGAGTAAACAACCCCGTGAAGCGGCCACGACAGCCTGCCTCCCCGCAGTGCACAGTGCGCGCTCACGTGTGTAGCTCCGGCGCGCTAAAACAGGTCACAGAACACCGCGAAATATCTCGCGATCACCGCATTGCAAAGCTCTCTGCCATGCATGCACGGCTATGGAAGCGCGCGTTTCTATGCCAAACAGGTTCGCATCATCCCACAATCATAGCTGTATACGATAGATGCGCACAGTTTCCTTCGTTGTTTGCTTTCTCCTCTCACCTGTTTAATTTCACAGGCACAAATGCTTTGCAGTGCAATATAAATCACATATGCTAGCGTAATATAAATGACAAGTAATTTCACAGGCAGAATCACGGGAAGGTTGATAATAGCAATATTAATTTTTGGGAATTATATTCCGAAATATGAATGTTCATAACAGCGAGAGCCGATGTCTGCCCAGCGTATGACATTAGTTACAGCGCTTTCTACTCAAACAAAGGGCACCTATATTCAGTGTTAAGACGACTACGAAAGATCTCTGACTGCTTGCCTTCACTTTGTGGAGAGAACTATTCAAGTTCACAAATAGACTATTTACAATTCACATGGTGGTTCGTGTCATGTCATGATCTCTCACCTTTCGTGCCATGTTGCTTTTAAGGAATTCCTCTATATATTTGAAACTATGGAAAGTTCAAAAATCAGGCTCAGTTGTGTTTTTGCCTGCAGGCGTCAAAATAATTTCTGACTGCTATAAGGGCTATAAGCGTTCTTTTTTCAGTTGCTCCGCTTTTTAATAATCTAAGAAATATAAAATGGTTATGCCAAAGATATAGCAATTCGAAAATGAATAACAAAAAAAAAAGAAAATGCAAGCGCAAAACACTCCCAATTACAAACTAGAGTGTCATAACAAGCTTGTAGATCACCCTGAAAATGAAAAATAGGAAAGAATAAATTGCACTGTGAAATTAACAGAAACAAGTAATAACGTGAGCTCACCAGGAATTGAAAAAAAAGAAAACACGTCAAGTACTCTCTGAAATAAATTCAGTCATTCACAATCGACAGGAAAAATTCGTGGAGCCTTAAGGCCCAACCTCGGTCTGGGGACATGACATTTGGTTAACGCGCTTTCTGCACAAGCAATACGTGGCCATCCTAAGTATTCAGACGACTACAATAAATTTCTCGCTGCTTGCGATGTTTCGCTTCTTATATTTTTTTAAGGGGGGGGGGGGGCTTAACGCCTCGATACCACTATAGGATTATGAGTGATGCCGTATTGGAGGGCTCCGCAATTTCCGACCACCGGGGTTCTTTATTGCACCAAAATCTGAACACATGTGTCTACAACATTTTCACTTCTATCTAAATTGCACCCACCGCAGCCGGAATTCGATCCCGCGACCTCCGGATCAGCAACCGAAAGTCTTACACCATAGACCACCAAAGTTGGGCGATTGGGCCCTTGGGCGATACAGTTCTCAACCTAAGCTGTCATTGTGCCACAGTGCTAGCACGCAAACAGCATTACTTTCTTTGTACAGGAATACAGGTAAAATGCATAAGTTGTGCTGAAGCTTATGTGGTTCATCAATGGAAGCAGACGCTACTGCGTAACTTTTTACTCTATGTACATGTAAAGCAACCTTAACACATGTAAACATGTATCATTCTCTTCGGAACTTCTGAGTTCTTACATCAAGGAATTTTTTCTACGTGTTGTCAATCCGTCAGAAAAGGCATGATTGCATAGTCGGCGTATACCAAGACACAGAACAGCAATTGTTACGGCGGTCTTCGAAAAATATATTCAAATTTTACACAACACTTGGAATTTAGTATTGTGGTGCCCTATCACACCACCTATGCATTCCACCACGAAACAGTGCATGGTGCCCTGAACGCTATTACTTATTGTAAGAAAAAAAGTAAAGGTCATAATTCCCAAGATGACGCAAGCCGTGAAAAATATTTCAACTTCGCACAGATCTGCGAATTGAATCAGTGACGATCGGTGTGAATGGTCTCGCTGCAATATCAGTTTTCTCGAAACGACATCACGAGAGGTCTCGTGGTCCTCACGAGGGGTCTTCGTGACGACCACGAGGACCCATCGTTGTCCTCACGAATACCACAAATGTCGGCGATAGCAGAGGAGGAAAAAAAACTTTATCGCACACGAGCTTTCAGCTTCATTTTTTTTCTAATATTTTAACGAAACGTGTTTGTTGATATGTGGGGTTTAACGTCCCAAAACCACTATATGATTATGAGAGACGCCGTAGTGGAGGGCTCCGGAAATTTAGACCACCTGGGGTTCTTTAACGTGCACCCAAATCTGAGCACACGGGCCTACAACATTTCCGCCTCCATCGGAAATGCAGCCGCCGCAGCCGGGATACGAACCCGCGCCCTGCGGGTAAGCAGCCGAGTACCTTAGCCACTAGACCACCGCGGCGGGGCCGAAACGTGTTTGTTACGCACCAGTCGTGAAAATGTCGTGACAGCTTGTTCTTCTTCTGGGAAATGCACCAGGACGTAAAAAAGAATGATGTGAAAAAGGAGAGGAAGAGAAACACGTGAACTGGTAGGTGTGCAGGTATAAGCATATATATCTTACTTTTCCAAATATCTTTTCAACCAATTTGATTCTTTTCCATCTTTACGATGTGGTTTATTTTGGTGAGGAAGAAGGTCCGACTTTGTGCAGCTCAATAAAAAAGGGCAAAAAAATGGAATGAGAATTGTTAACAGATACAGCCCAGACCATGTTTAATACAGGCAACTATGACATATCCAGGAATAGTCGATTTTTTTTTCTGTGTTTTGTTTTACCATAACATTACCCAGAAATTGACACAGCAACAAGAAATCGTGAGTACTACCTCTGTTAACTCATCCTTGCACCATCAGACTGAAGATTAAGTGCACGCACCGGCACATTTTTGTCCGCGCAAGATGTTTGAGTGGCGCGAGCCTAAGTAACATCGCCGAAAGATTCGACTAAACATTGCTCGTTGTGAACGGCGTTCACTTTTCTCACCCTTCTGTAGACGAATGGGCGGCTGTCATTCGCTGTCTTTCATGCTGTGACCGAACTACAGGCTGCACTTAGCAGTACGAGCAGTTAAACCTTAAGTGCGTGTACAATAATTCGTTTAAAAGTAAAAAAAAATTTGCTGTCGTTGCTGCTGGTGGACAAGCCTTTCCAATCGAGCACAGCACTTCAAAACACGTTGCTTTTGAAGAGTCGCAAAATGAAAGGCTGTGCAAGCGAGCTGATGTGGTGAATCACGACACTTCGACATGTCTGTGGTGACATTCAAGCAGCTATTCGCCCACCAGCCAAAATATTTGATGGAATGTGCAGTAGATAATAAGCACTTGACTTTCGTGCAATGATGGCACGAAGAGGTGGCAACTACAGTTTTTATCAGAAGATGCGTACGATAGTGGTATGCGAACAGTAAGCTATATAACGGTGACTCAAGGTCGTAAATATTGTTTTAAAGAATCTCAATAAGGATTCATTGGCGAGATGATAACAAGAAAAGATAAATCACAGCTCTTTTGTAAATCAAATTTTTTCAGCATTAAGCAATACCCTCCATAAAATTTGCGAAACATGCGCGCTGAATTTAGTGTGTGTGAACCATGATAGCAAGCCGATCTGATTACGAAGCGAGACGTTAGCAGCGCAAACGTCTAAAGGGTGCTTGCGTAAACGTCACCTTCTATAAAACTGGATGCCTTAGAAAACTAGCAGCTCCGAAGTTTCCTTGCTGCGCACGCTGTCCGAAGTATACTTCCAGGCACTGGTATAGCTGCGATTTAATACGAGGGTATTAAAATAATAATGTACCACGGCTTGTACTTATTGAACGTTGAATAGCCCCTTACCAGACGCCGGTAATATTTTGGTTATATGTTGCCAAATTCCTTAGAGAAACTGTATTACCACACAAAAAATTAAAGATGTTTAGCGGTAATCACCATATACGCAAGTACAATGTAGTGCACCATATGGAAGCAAATGTAATTTGGTATCCACCATGGAAGTACATGCAAGGCGAGCTAACCTCCTAGCAAAGACTATGCCGTGGGTGGACTGGTGAACGTAATGAACATTCATCTCTGACTTCATCTTAAGAGTTTTCCTCACCCTTACCTCCTATTTTATATCGAGGCTTAGTGTATTTGCCTCCTGCGCGGGTTCTGGCATTCTTCCCTTCTGTTCCGTGATTAAAAACCAACCAAGCAGGCTGCCATTCTATTCTTGAAAGAAATTAGCTTGTTCGCCTAGATCTCGCAACTTTATTTTTGAACATGTTAGCCCGCATGAACTTGTTTGGGCGTAGCAAGTCGGTATGCATATTACCAGCCCTCCATAAACTTGCATTTTAACAAACTAAAAGACCTCACACTTCTTTGTGAATCTTTAGGTTTGTTAACAGAATGATAAAGGCCAATGAAGCGAAACAATGGCGTGATTTATATTATTAAACTCTAAAGTGAAATCTCTAATGCCACAAGCTTCACTTACAGAAGTTCATTATTTCCGCAGGGAATCAAGGTGGAAGTTTCATTTTTATTTATCGCGCGGAAATCTCAGCGCGTGACGTCATAACTTTTAACCTGTACTTTAATTTTTTTGGTGCAATATGCTTGATGAAACTTTCTGAAACTCCACTTTTACCAATTATTAACTAAGAAGGAGCCAGTAGACGCTATCAAAATCTATGACGTTATGATATTTGGTACGGGAATCTCAAGGTGGCGACTCCAACCACATTTTTTTTTCGCGTGTTTTCCCTCTTGCCAAGCGTGATCTCGCGGTAAGAGCAATGTTTTCAGGACCGTAAAGTTCTACCTAATTAATTCACACAAAAGTGGTTTTTCTTTGGTACCTCTTTGATGAAAGAAAACCAAGTAGTTTTAAATCACCCCTGCATAAGTAGGACAAACCTACTATATAAACTTTGTATTTTACTGGCAAGACAACATGAGTCTTAACTAGAATGTGCGTGACATTTTTGCAAGTGAAACGTTGAAATGGCTGAACTCTGATGTGAGGTGATAAGATATCGCTTTTTATATGTATTTATGATAACACGGTATCAAGTAACTGTCATATGTACTAACAAAAAAACATGGAGGTGCATTTTAATTGCAGACTTTTTTAATTTGGCCGTAATCTGTTCAAGGCAAATGAAATACTTCGGATGGGTACGTGCCACAGGAAGTAGGCAAGGTACACTACCGAGTACAGAAGCTCTTCTCGGCAAAGTGCAGTGAAGAAAGAAACAAAGAAGGAGATGAGATGAAAAGGGTAGATTAGCAGAATAAAAATGAAAAAAACGCAATCAAGCAATTCTGCGAAAACACAGTTGGTCATGCAGAAAAACTATCGTCATCATGAGCCTAATAACAGGCTGGCACGCGCTCTCTTCTTCATTTTCTTTCTCGCTCCAGAAACACGTTGAGAACACGTGAAAGAAAGAGGAAGAGAAAGAAAGTAATAGAAATAAAGAACAATAGAAAAATAGAGAGCAAAATATTGAATAATTGCATAAAACTAGAAACACAGAGGAAGAAATAGAAAAAGAGGTAGCAAAAAGCATACATAAAAAACAATAAAAAACAGGGATCAACTAGGAAACAGAAATGAAATCGAAGACAGAGAAAAAGAAACGAATGAAAAGATAGAGAGACACAAAAAGAAAGGAAGTGTTGTAGAGCGAGAAAGGTAAGACAAAGAATTAAGAATAGGAAAAGCAAGCAGCGAGAAGAATAACGGAAGAAAAAATAATAGAAAAATACAGAAGCAATAAAGACATAGGAAGCAGATGGAAAGAGCAGAAGAAAGACTGAGAAAAAGAAAAACGTTACAAACAAGGAAGGCTACCTAGGACGGCAGTACAGGATGGCCCAAAATTTTTGGAAACACTAGTTTGCTCCTACCACGCACTACAGTGACCATAATCGGAGTGCGGAGAGTGCGAAAGAAGTGTCGAGAAAAACGTCTTCAAGAACTCCCACAAAGTGACGTCACAAATGAACGTTCAGAATTTGCTGAGGTTTTCAAATAACGCCACGTGCAAACACGTCAACACGGCCATTCAGTCGCATTTTAGTAGGGCAGCGACGTCAGCGTGACTGAACATAGCACCTCCCACGAGCTTGTTCGTGGGCGTTTGTCCCCTTTCGGGTAAGCTCTTTCGTTTCATCAGCGGCATGGAAATTTCCACTGTCGAAGGCAAAATAGGTACACGCAACACCTTCACGCAGCTTGCCTGGCTTCTATTGAATAATAATTTTAGATGAATAAATAGGCACGTTTCTGTTACATTACTACTCTGAAGATTTTTCTGCGTGGATGACTTGGTAGAAACAATGTATTCTGAGACTACTAAACAGTAACATTTTTTCACCACAAAGGTCACCAAGAGAATTGCTTCATGGCGGCAACGCGTGGCTGTGAGGGGTGGGTCGTGAACACGTTGAAATATATGCGAGACATCATAGCCTAGTGTTCAAATAACGTTCACTTTTTCGCACGTGTGTGCGAAGTCTCCGCGATTCAGTTCATAGAAGAATCACAACGCTCGCTAGCATTTGGCATGAGTATTAGTCCCCGGAAAGAGCAAAAGTGGTGGGTAGACCAAATCTTCGCCGTGGGCGACTGTTAATCCAACTCATCGACACACGCGCTCGAGTACAAACTTAATGACTTCCGAAAGGACTTCAACTTGTGAGGGTAACTGTGCCAGTGTGATGGTGAAGCTTTTCACGCGGGGAACGCTAAGCAGCAGCTTCATTGCGTGCAGAATGATTTGGTCTCCTCGCACTGCCTGTGCAAGGCTGGATCTATGACAGCAGCTTGTGATGACCTAGAATATTTCTGCCTATACGTGGCTCAACGTCTACTAAGTCTGCTCGGTCTTCTTCCATATGGAGATGGTGTTAGCTTGGTCTTAATTTTGATGGTATTCAGTAAGGAGGTCATAATCAGTAGGCTCCTGAATAACGCATTCGAATTGTACTGCTCTACTTGCTTTTGTTATAATCACCTCATCCTTATTTACCTATGCTCAACTGCCAACATTATCTTAATTATCAATATATTGACGTAATTTTATTTGAATAGAAAATATATGGACCCTCTCGGTTGGATTTTGCGCCGGCGTCGGCGTCGATGTCATGCAGCGTATATGTATGCGTATCTATACTATGAAAACGCAAGAAAAAAAATACAGGAAAAAAACACTACAGCGCGTGAAATCGAAGGTAGGACCTCTGCGTCGTGAAAGCGAGGTGTTGACCACTGAGCCACCCCGGAGCAAATCCTTCACCTCTCAAATGGCAAACTACTTATATATATTACTCACCGCTGCTCACGAGCATATCGGAGGCGAATTGTGTTTTCAGCATTACCAGCAAGATGGCGCAAGGAGCGCGGCGGTGCCCGCTCTAATCTCCTACGCGTACTTTGCCCGGCTTAGAGAAGGGGAGCGACGCTCCCTTACGCGCCCTTATCTCGCGGCAGCGATGAGGGGAAAGTCGCACGCCTTGCCTGGCCTCGGGCTTTACCTGGAACGATAATACTGTAGTTACTGGGAGCACAAAGTTCGCTGCGATCATTGCAGTCTCCGTTTGCGAAAAGCGCGCACTTTATCAGACACAGCAAAGTAACAAATGAGACGCTTGTTCGCGTGAATCCGTACCTGTGAGTACGTTTCGAGCGTCATTTGTGCGTGATAAACGTGGGGCATGTTTCGATGTGCTCTCCATTCTGTGCGTGACCTTTCACTTTGTTGCTATCACGTTCATTGCTTCGCCTTTCCGGCAAAGCTGTCTTTTTTCTGCATACGACCATATTTAGCACGATGTTCGCGACGGAAGTCCCAATGGGTTGTTTCTAATAAGCATTTTCTTAAACAGCGTTGCTTCAAAAAGCTTGGTTCTAATCGATTGATTGATATATGGGGTTTAACGTCCCGAAACCACCATATGATTATGAGAGACGCCGTGGTGGAGGGCTCCGGAAATTTAGACCACCTGGGGTTCTTTAACGTGCGCCCAAATCTGAGCACACGGGCCTACAACATTTGCGCCTCCATCGGAAATGCCGCCGCCGCAGCCGGGATTCGAACCCGCGACCTGCGGGTCAGCAGCCGAGTATTTTAGGCACTAGACCACCGCGGCGGGGCTAGCTTGGTTCTAGCCTTACTTGTCCTAATTAGCTGGGTCATACTATATTCAGACCAAACTAGCTGGGTTTACCACCTAAGTAATTAGCTAATCTGCTGGGGGCACGAGCTCGAGGAGCCTACAGTAGATGAAGAAGAGGACGAAGAGGGCATGTGTAGGCCCAGCAATGTGCTAGAATGTGCAGTCACAAGCAAGCTTAACGAACGCTCCGACGCGTGATCTGGACTATTTGACTGCTGCTAGCCGCGATGTGCTGGGCGCTGTCGCCGAGAAATTACCTCAGTAGGCTTAGAGAATATGTCAGCATGCATGGGTAATACATCAGAAACAGAACCCAAAGCTACGCGGCACTAGCATCCCGAGGATGTTTGAGAACACGTGGCGAAGCGTTCGAGGTTAAGCTTCCTGACGACAGTATAGGCGAACTATGGGGATTAAACACATGGCCTCGCTGATTTGCGCCGGCGTGTTGTAAAGCGCTCCACCAAAACTAGTCTCAGAGGCAATACACTGGTTATTTACTCTAAAGAATACTTGGTGCAGCCATTGAATGTTTCAAAATAGATTTGAACAGCCCATACCTCAAAAAAAGAAACAAATATAGAAAAATTTTCTGATACATTTCTTGCGTGAACCAGTTCTGCACTCAGTGGGAGAAAAACAAAAAAAAGGTGATGCCTCTCGTGAAAAACACCAGCCAACTTTGTCGACCACCCTTGACATGATACCACGTTCCACCATACCGATAAAATGCAACGCGCGCTGATGCATGGATTTGACCTTTTCGTATTGTTATAACTCGTTCGAAAAAAGGTATTGCCCGGGCATAAAGTATTACGAGGTTTGCTAAGCTTGAACATTTTGGAAAGCACTTCTGCAAAATTTTGCGCAATAGACAAATATAGAAAAATTTACATTGAAATAGTTATCAAATATACCCAATGTAAAATATAGTCGCCGAATATTAGCCAAGTAGTAGGCCTAATAAAACAAACTTCAGCGCATAATAGCAGTGTTTAGATATCCATACAATGGCCTGCCTATAGGTCATGCTGCAGTTATAACTTGATGAATACTTTACTTTCTCTTACACATGTTTCTTTAAATGGATGAAGAAAACAAACCATTGAGAGAGGGAACAGAGCGAAGAATCTGTTTCATCGTTTCTGTAGCACCGAAGAAATAATAGGGAAAAAGAAATAAAAGAGGGAATATGAGCATTTAAAAGTTAATTCTCCTCACATGGGCAAAACGTACAGTTTCTTCACTACGTACTATGCAATGGGTGCCCTATGTGGCCTTGAGGGAAGAGTTAACGTTAAAAATAACGTCATGTCGCGAACTCCAATATTCGTCACTGCGCACTGCGAAACGTTCACTAACCCAGTTTGATTTGACCAGTCTTGTTCAAACAATTTTAAGCATATATCAAACGCAAATAATAACATTTCAAAAATAAAAAGTGCGAACACTTTCAAAGCATGCAACTCTTCCCCGCCCTCCACCCTTTAACGCACCCTTATGCTACCCTACCAAAATTGGCTCAGGACTTCGCGCAAATAAAGCTATGAGCACTCCATCAGGCACCGCAAACTCAGCGCCAGTTTCGGTTTCAAGAAACGTGTATGCTCATAATGGTTGCCGGGCATCCTAAGATACGGTTGTATAGAATGAAGTTGATGTGGACGTTCGCATTATTGGCTTTCACAATAATTAAAGATAAATAAATTCTACGCTATTGCGAAGAACTATTTTTTCGCTATTAAGTCCTTCTTTATTTCTTATTTTGTGAGTTTAAAACTAACCAAAGTGCGGACAATGGATAACTTGAGTTCGTAGCGCTCACCTTCACTCCTGGCCACTCGCTCAGCGATATTGCAAGTTGGATCGCCCTCAGTTATCTCCTTTGGTCGTTGTGTATGCCAACTACGGGAAAGATGAAGACAGCAAGTTGAAGCGGGCAGCGAAAGGAAGCCGCAGTAAACTACGGTGAACAAACCAACCATACATTCGGTAAAGATGAATAATCAGGCAACACAACTTTTTCGCGGCTCTATGGTGTGTTAAACCGAAATTTCCAGTTCCGCGAAGGTTTTTATGGTTTCCTAGTGGCAACGGGTAAACACGAATATTTGGACCTATTATTAAAGCAGCTATTGATTTTGCACGAGTCTATGAGTAAACACCGTTCTCTTTAATTCTGACTGGACTGACAGAAGTCCAGTATCGCTAGACTAATTGGTCAAGGCGCAGCCATGCTTCTGTCGAAAATATGCGTTTAATGAAAGGCCTAAATTTGTGTTGACTTGGTGACATAATTTTTGCTTCTTTCATGTTTGTCATGTGGTTAAAATATTGACAAGTAATTAAAGGCTCTTACCGGTTTACAAAATTCATGTAGCCTCGGTTTGAAACCTTACGAGTCTCTAGTCTCTACTTCCAACACTGTCCTTCATGTGCATGCGATGAACCAAAGGCTTCTAGAAATCATTACAGGAATAACGCTGGAGCCAATATTTTGACAAGTGAGCTTTTCTTTTTCAAAGCAACGCTGTTGCCCTGTTACAAGCTGCCACTCTAGCGTCGCCAGCGCGAAGTCGGCGACGGGAATGACAGCAGGTTGGTTCGTTCCGCACGCAAGCAGAAACAGTGAAGAGATCAGAGACGTGAGAAAACAAAACAACTTCACTCTAGTGATATTGCAGCACACGGGATATAATACAACACTTCGATACAACTAACAAAGCACATCAACACTTGATGCAACTAAAAAAAATATATACAAAACAATAAATCAGCTTACGCGAGAGCACTATCACAAACTACACAAACTAACAACAATAGAACTACGGAGTAGAAAGTTCGAAGATATAAACAGGTGAAGGCATACGTGTGATGACCGGCAGCGTTGCGTCCCCGACGATCGGATGCAAGAAGTCGAAGAGAGTTGCGATGTCGGCGGTGTTGCTACGCTGGTGGCTCCGGGAGGCTAGTGCTTGCAGGTGTCCTCGGGCAAATTGAGCTAACTCGAGGCGAAGTCCCGATGTCTACGTTGCAGACGTTAATATCACGTCACAACTAAACGAACAGCTAAGTTTAGGTGGCCAGCCGATACAAAGCCACACCAAAAACTTCTAGAAGAGATACTTGTTGATCTGTTTCTAAACCATGTTGGTCAGCGACTAGACTGCAAAGCCGGGCAAAATCCTGCGCTTAAATCCCCCTCGTGTACGTTCGCTCTCTTCCTTGGGGACAAGAGACCTCTACATGGGTCCAATCATGCGCGTTTCATTGATGGAAACTCCGCCCCAAAAATATATTGACCCCACCTCTTTTTAATTAGGAGAGGGCCCTCAACTAGCGAGAGTGACAACCTGTTGGGGTGTTGTCATACGGCTTGGCCACCAGAGGTTTTCCCACGGCTTTCCCGTAGGAACGGTCAGACTGTTTGGCTCTCAGTCAGTGCGTCCCATAGTCTAATCCTTGTTCGGGGTACATCGCGGCCTTCCACGACCCTGCAGACGCGGCCGCAGGTACAAAGGATCAAACGTCGGCGGCGACGTTCGAAGAAGAGCACCCCATTCTGCACTTCTCGGCTCTCTTTCATGCGCCCGCCGTTCCCACGGTCAGCGGGGGAGTACGGCGCCCGTTAATTGCCGTGACGCGGGGTCACCGAAAATGGCCGTCCGTGCCATGCCCTGACGAGGACAAGTCAACTTGCCGAGACACTATTTCTATTGACATCCTTCCTTGAAGAACTTCCGATCGCTTCAAGCCCCTCCGTGCCTTTAAACTTAAGGCTTGTTTGGTACTCAAGTTCTGTTAGAAAAATAAGGGTGCCTTTACAAGAAATGCGATTGAGTCAAATACGACGTGTCCTGCTCGTGATTGTTGATAACTGTTACTGAGGGTAACAGCGCTAAAAACGAGACGTAGAAAGATTGAACACACGACTTTGTTTGTCCCGTTTTTTACCTGTTCTCTTGAGTATTATGTACCAACTGGCCCTCCAAGAAAGCCTTCTGCGATAATTGTTGCAGTGCTTTGGATATCCTCGCTTCAGTGTTTGCTCAATATACCTATACGTCAGTTGGTCAGTTGCAAATTAAGGCTGCTTTTATTGTAATAGCAATGATAGGGAGACTCTGTGCTGAATTTTATATTTTGCTATTCGTCACATTCGATATATATATATATATATATATATATATATATATATATATATATATATATATATATATATATATATATATATATATATATATATATATATATATATATATATATATATATGGAACAGAGACACAGAAAAATAAATCAAATTAATCAGGGAAAAAAATTGGCCCTGTTTCTCTATGTTACATTGCAAATGTCGTCAAAAGACGATAGTCTTGCGTCGTTTATTTCATGTTCTGCGCAAGTAAATAGGTGAATGGTATTCTGGAGGCGCTACGTCAGAGTTACTCGAGCGCACAGTGGAGGCGAACGAGCGCATCGAGTCACGTCACCCGGGAGACATGAGCGCTATCTGGCAGTTATCTTTGAAAATGAATCGCGCGGCATGCACGAACGTCTTGGAGGCGTTAAGGTGTAGAACGCAAGGCGACGGGTAGCTGCCGCAACCTTGGCAAAGCGTTGGAAACACTTGCCTTATTCTGCAAGCGTTGCGTTATCAGCGGAGCGTGATTAACGCAACAGTCCTTATAATTACTTATGTATACATTTTCTAGCATAAAGGCACACATACAGAATAATTATTGACGTGTTGTTATTTTGCCTGAGATATGCGCAATAATCGCTTTTCAATCGCACATGTGTGAACGCTAACATTTGAGCTATATTAGTGGGCGCTCCGGATGGGCTCCACCATTGGGGTTATCATTTGGTGTCGTTTGGAGTACCGTTAAGGGCGGACAAATAGACCAAAATTTTACTGTCGAAAGTCCCCAAGAAAGACTATCGTCTCTAAAAGTTTTAAGGCACCCTTTGAAACAGGGAACCATCGATCCCTAGCACGCTACGTTAACCAACTAGGTCATGCCACTCACACTGTACGTCCCTGTAGTGGCGAGCTATGATATACACCGTTTATCACTGGCTTACAGTCAATAGACATAAAATTATTCTTGAACAAAGCATGTGCTTTGTTTGGACAAGCCAGACATGTTTTCCCTATAAATTGACGTGTCCAATGACTTGATCAATGGAGAGGTGGATTCACTAAACACATACAGTTGGACGAAAGGGGCATTCGAAAACGTTTCTGGCTTCTCTTTCCCTCATAAGAACAGGAAAAATTGCATGCATCAATTGCAGCACTATTTGGGAAATCGCTGGTCCTGTCATGCCTGTAAATTCGGTTCCAATCGATATGCGCACCGTTACATTCACTTCTGATGGACAAACTCTACTCGCTGCCCCAGATGACTTGGGGCGACGCTTGCGCCTTTGAACATCCCACCGCTTCGTCGTCGGAACAACGTACATCTCACCAGGAACCTTGCAGACTGATGTCATAAACTTCTTGCTGCACAACTTCCGTGAGGTGTGCCTAGAGGATGTCCCGGTGATAGTCACTGGAGACTTCAACGTTAATGCACTTCGACGTGAAAACCAGAGCCTGTCACATTTCTCGATGTCGGACTTGGACTTGGCCTCCTGTCCGACGTCACGCATTCAACTATTCACAACACCTGTTTAGGCATTGTGTTTACTGCCTTACTGTAAATTCAAGCACAATCAACCATGTTCACTACATTTTTTATGGTTTCTAAATCTCCTAGCCTTACTTCGTATAACAGCCTGATGTGTTGCTATCGCATTCATTTTTTCTGCCTTTTGCGGAAAGTGCGGCTTTGATGGATTGACATTTTCAAACCACAAAACGTGCAAGGAAAAAAGTTTTTTTTATTTGTGTCGATCGAGTTTTCTCTCAATGATAAAATGGCCAGCTTAACTTTCACCATCTGAAAAAACACAAACAAAAATTAGAAATTGCTTAAGAAAATTTTACGAATCACCCAAGCAGCCAGGGGACATGAAAGAAGACACGAGCGCATTCCGCTTGCATGTGAAGTGGGAAAGGAGACCATCCGCGGTGGCGTTCCTGCTCCTTGCTTTAAATGCGAAGCATTTCTAAGCGAACTTCAGGGATCTTGAGCCTGCCTGCCTGCCTGCCTGCCTGCCTGCCTGCCTGCCTGCCTGCCTGCCTGCCTGCCTATCTATCTATCTATCTATCTATCTATCTATCTATCTATCTATCTATCTATCTATCTATCTATCTATCTATCTATCTATCTATCTATCTATCTATCTATCTATCTATCTATCTATCTATCTATCTATCTATTTACTATCTATTTACTATCTATCTATTTACTATCTATTTACTATCTATCTATCTATTTACTATCTATCTATCTATATACTATCTATCTATCTATTTACTATCTATTTACTATCTATCTATCTATTTATCTATCTATCTATCTATTTACTATCTATATTTTTCAGCTCTTCTGGCTGTTTCGATAATGGTATCGATACCAAGATTCCTATGACATTACATGACTGCATTACGAGCATAAGTGACTCGTCATGACATAAAAATCTTGACATGTGCGCCATAAATGTCAAGATTTATATTTCATCGTCTTGCTGCTCTTGCGGTCGTTTCATTCACAAGATATATTGCAAAACTGGTAGTGTATGACATGACTGCATGGCGAACATAAGTGGCATACCCTAACGTGGCAATCATGACATTCATGTCATTGACGTCAAAACTACACGTGACGCTCATGGTGCGCTCGCGGTCAATTTGCTAGCTTCACATCTAAAGAACTTGGTATTACGGGACGTCAATGAATGACGAAGGTATGACATGAGTGTCATGTAGGAACATGACAACATACCACGCTCATGATGCGTTCGTGGCCGTTTTTTAGCTCTACATATATCAAGTTTGGTATGACATGACATGAATGGATGACAAAGACAAATGACACGTCGAAACATGACAAGCACAACGTGCGTGCCACGTAAAACATGACTACATGTTACGCTCATAGCGTGCTCACGGCCGTTTCGCTCGCACCACATATACCAAATTTGGTATCACGTGAAGTGAATAGACGACGAGGGTAAATGACACGTCTGAACTTGATAATGATGACATGGAAGTCATGTACGACATAATTTACGTCCGCCTCATAACGTTGTGCAGACTTCAAAGTGGCATATCCACCTTCCTCGATTGTGCTTAGAGTATTATTGATTTCCAGAGAACGTTGGATCTGCCAATCTTTTTCGGTCTTTTCCCCCTATTTGGTGGCCTCGCCAGTGACATCGTGTAAGAATTTTTTTTAATCGTGATTTATTTCTTGTTGTATTTCCGGCAGCCCCCAGTGGTAAAAGCGGCGCTGCCGCTGCGTATCAGCATGCGAGAGCGCGTTCATGGAAGGCATAGAGAGTTTCCGCTCCCTGACTTAGCCGCAAAATGTCATCGGTGTTAGTGTAAACGGAAAGCACTCGAACATCGCTTGCACAGCCGATTAATAGTTTGGAAAAGTGCCACACAGCTTACGAGAAGCAAGACTTTTCAGATGAACACATTTTGTCTATAATAATTCCGGACACACCCCGGAACGATATCTGCATCAAAGGGGCGAATCGAACGTATCGGCCCAGAAGCTCGCACTAGAGAGTTGCATACACACACGCGCGCACGCGCGCGCATGCAAGCGTTTGCTAACAAAATGGTAGGCACACTAGAAATTGGGCTCCAACTTTAGTTTAGAATAGAGCATGCATGCAAATAAATTCAATATAAAATAAACAATTGTTGCAACGATTACGCTTTACATTTAGCGGAATTTTTATATATAGGGCCAATAATGAGAAAAAAAAGGATTTTACTGTGCTAAACTTTTCTGAAAGAAAATTAAAGTGAATGGTCACACTGAATATATAATAGCGAGGGAAGCCGGCTAATGGGAAGCAGCACCTTATGAGCAAGATCTTCATTATTTTCTCGTGAAACCTTGATTCAGGACACATTGCTTCCGGAATGGGCTGTTTTAAAGAGGGCCAAAGCCATACGGAGATGATATGAAAACATCAATAAATTTTAATTGTTTTAAAAGTAATGGATTGGTTCATACATTACAAAGATGGTCGCAAGTTTTTGTGAACAGTTTAATACGCAGTACTAAACTATTCACAAAAAAAAAGAAAGTGTCTCGAAACTCGTGCACATTTAAGGCTCTGCACAACATACTTCGCATGATAGTTTTTGGTTTCTTGCCCGTGTAATTTGCTTTGATGCAATTTTAGCTATATATTGTTTTGTTTATTGCTATAGAAACGACGTGCGCTTTGTCATAGAAGCTCGCTGTGAAGAATTCCAGAATTTCGACCTGTTTTTAACTGAACTCGTTTCATTATTCGCAATTCCTTGGGCTCTATGTGTTGTATTTGACTGTTCCCATCGCTGTAAAACCTTCGTAGCTTTCTGTGCTTGCAAAAATGAAATGTGTCCACCACAATCGTGCGCATTGCTGGTGCGAATACCACTGAGGGCATTGTGGTCGTTCCTTACTTAACAGACCTAGGCGACCATTTACGTGTGGGCACCAAGGGCTCTTGCAATTGCTCTTTTATGTTCATTTTATCGTCTCCATTCCCTCTCCACAGAGCAGGGTGGCTAACCGCATGCGAGTATGGTTAAAGCTTTTTTTCTTCTCTCTCTTGTACGAAAAAAATGAAGCACTGCCGTTACAAGTTCTTTTTAACTGCCCTTAGGAAACAGAGTTTATGCAAGTTTGTTGTAATCAGCGAGGTTAAAGCAGAATAAAACTATTTATACTCGAAGCCTACTGCGTTAGTTACGTTGCAAAAAAAAGCTTGTCGTTAGCTGCTTTATTTTCCTAAAGCGAGGAGTGGAAATGAAGTTAGATATAAGAAGATTTTTTATCTTCTACCAAGATGCTTTTCTTTTTAAGAAATCTAAACTTCCCATTGGCCTTATGCTAGAAACTGGTGGCTGTCAATTATTACTCTTGGCAACCCTTCGACAATCGCGACAATCTGCAAAAGTTCATTTGCGAAACCCCTCCTTTGTTGTTGAGAGAGTGTACTAATTGCTTGAATCTGGTTTTACAATTGTTGGAGCCCTCGCTAAACTAGCGAAGCACGCTCTAATTGCCACAGGAATCTGGCACAAAGTAAAATGACGATATGACGCTTTTTTTATCACCGCAACGCCACCATTTGAGAGAAAGTGACGCTAGCTATTTATTTGAAATTAAGGTCGTCATCTCAATCTGGGTACAAGGTAAGCGAAGGACATGGAAGATATTCCAAATCCTATCGGCCCATGTTTATACCAAGCCGAAATTCTAGTGATTTTTGCTTTCATCATTGCGACCGTAAACATGCGCCCAAGTCTTGCAGAGCACGCAGAATTTGACATCTTATAAACTACTTGTGCTTAATTATATTTTGTGCCATGGTGTATGCTGATCCTGTCCCTCCAACTTTCTTTCACCACTCACTCACTCGGCTATGTGTTCCGGAGCTTCCGTCAACTCCGGGATGCTTAGGAGCAGGTTTCCCACACGCCCAAGTTTGTTGCTAGTTTAACTGCGTGGTTTTCTGTCACATCGTCTCGAAAGATAGGGCAACACCGTGGTGTTCAAGTGGTTTTTTCAGCACCCCATAACTTTCATGTCTTTTGCGAGTCACCAGTACTGTGAAAAAAAAAAGTAACGTCAGTGCACTATCAAGCATTGCAAACAATACGTTAAATGCACAAACACTGTCATCTATTGTATTCCACGTTCATGTGGAGGATTTCCAAGAAGGTGTCTGAATGACCACCTTCGTGAACACAACAATAATGTGCGCGATGCTAGAGAAGGTTTTTTGGCCATTCAGTGCCGCTCCGACGGTGGCACTTCCTGGTTGGAGGAAACCATAATCATCGGCAGACATCAAGACCAGGGCACATGCGAAATTATCGAAACCACCTATATCGCGATAAAAGCTTCATTGTACATCAGCATGGCAAATGTCTGTTTATCAACGAAAAAATTGTCTTTTTTAAAAGCGCGTGTGATATTCTAGTCACGCTTTATTTGTATTTCTTTATTTTCATGTTTCAATGTTTTTTTCTGTATAGATTTTTCTTCCATGCAGAATAAAATTCAGTTGCTAGTCAGTGCTTGTCAATGTCTTTTCTTGTGTTCCCGTGTGAATTCGCGCTCTTCATACTTCATAATGCTAAACCAACTAGCCCAAAGCTCAACTTTATTAGGGGTTCCTGTCGTTACAGTCAAAACAACACTTGACAGCCCACCACGTATACAGTTGCGGTGGTAAGAGCCGTATCATAATTTGCCAAGACAAAAACCAGAGCACAAGCAACGTGTGGCCTGCACCCATTTTCCAGAAGCAGAGGGGGCATGCTTTAAAGCTCGCGGGGGGGCATGACGCACGTGGCAGCGCCATCGTGTTCCATCCAACGTCGACCTAGCTCGAGGCTGACAGCGCGCTGTCCAGTCCGTGAAGCGGGGGAGCGGCTTCGCACCGACAGCCGTCTCCGACTCGGACGCGCATTGTAAGCGGAAGAATTAAGTCCCGCTGAGTCGGCAGATCGCTGGGACAGCGGGCGCGGGAGGACGCGCTGCGACGTCTGGCTTCCCGATTGGGGAGCTGGCTTGATCGATGGCCGGGCGGACGCGACATGCGCGTCTCCTCCGAGTCGGGCGCGTAAAACGCATTAGCGGTGATTAAGTGATTACGCCTCTCACGGCGTTGCCTCTGGCCGCTTGTCGCTTCTCCCCTTTCCGTTCCTTCTTTCCCCCCGATTCGTGGGACGCGTGGGGTAGGATTTGCGCGAGCAGGATGGAGGCATCACACAGCAAGAAAAGGTGTATCCCCCCCTTTCCGCTCTCGTCTCCTACCTCTCGTCTCTTACCTAAACAGTGTCCACCTACTCGCGCGTCCCTGCGCGCGTGTCCGCAGGGAACAACCAATTCGCTCGCACGCTGATTGGTCTCTGATCTTGCGACTTTCATGATTGGGTTCTCCCCCACTCGTTCTTCGCCCCGGCGCTCGAGTGCCGGCAGCCTGCTCTCTCTGCGACGCCGTTCGGGAGGCCGGCATCACTTGCCAACGCGTTTCCTGTCCCGATGACCCGCAGCTTGGCGTTGTAGATCTTGTTACAGGCGTCATTCCGATATCATCTGGGCAAATAGCCAATTCTCTCTGCCTGCTCCTTCTTCTCAGTGTGCTACATTACACCGGACGAGTTACGTATACGCTGCAATGAAAGCAGAGAAATGATAGGACACGCGATGCTCTAATATGGATGTTATTGCTTTGCATTTTGTTCCCTGCTCACGATCGCTTGACATAAGATGACTATCATTGATAGAAGCAAGTAGTGAGAGCCACAAACACGGGACGTTTCATGACATTTCAGGGGAGTATGATCGAAAGAAAGTTTTCTAAAAACTACGGTTAAAAAAAACAATGGTTAACTTTTACCAGGCCGCCGCAGATATGCGGCGTCGATAACTGCCTTTTTAAAAAAGACGGCATTGCAGCAAACCTGAAGGGCGTAAGGAATAATAGTTGGAAGGCCAGAGGCACCACAGACATTGGATTTCTTTGTCTTCTACCTATGTTCAACAACACAGTTATGACGTGTGTGGTAAACTACTCAGTCTTTTAAAACAATTTATAAATTTAGACAATCATGTCTTAATACTGAACGGCCTCTGGCGCCATATAATTATTGTGTGACAAAATTTGTCCTCCTGTAGCTTTGTCCTTTTTATTACAGTCTTCGCTTGGACACCCCATGTGTTGCCTTCACGGCGCCTTTGCCTGGTATTCGCTAGCTTGTGCCTTGAAAACGCCTATTTTCCTCTGCTCATAAACTGTTATAACCTGCTTACTAATGAAACCACAAATACATTGAGGCTAAATTAACTAATCATATCTCACTGAATTAATTGTGTTGTTAATTCGGCTAGTCCACAAGGAAGCTCATCGTAGCTTACAGAATAGTCGAAGAAACTCGGCGCAAAACAAGCAATGTGCACAATAAATATGTGCTACATGTGCACTCACGCGCAAAGTTTGTGAGTATGCGACACACACACACACACACACACACACACACACACACACACACACACACACACACACACACACACACACACACACACACACACACACACACGCACGCACGCACGCACCCGCACACGCACGCCCGCTTTAATAACCATGAGAACAGGTGAAACGATCAGGAGAAAAGAGAAGCAAGATATTAACTTGGGCGATGCAGGTTTCTCGTCAGCTTCTATTAACTGGCGTTTAAGTGTCTCAAAGTTCTTGTGCATATGTGGTTTCGTTGGTATAAAACGTGTTGTCAATCAATCGTTGCACTGGGATCAAACTCTGGTATGTAAGGTCGAACTATAGTTAAGTGCCAGTGTCGTTCGTATAGCGCTGTGATCGTAGGACTTATTTCTTTATAGTGGGCGCCTCCGAACAAGTCATAGCCCGGCGAGATAAGTTGACCCTGAATAAAACATGAGAAGAGCGCATCTATCGCCACTTCTTGTCGTGAGGAAATTTGACTTGGTGTCGCTCCTGTCAGGGTGTCGACAGCAACTGTTGTGTTTTTTTTATTTGTGTGAGACAGCGCTCGTGTCATGCTCTTTTATTTCTGTACTTTGTGTACAGCGACAACCTTTTTTTTTGTTGTTGACCGCGAAGTGTCGGCACTGTTTTGCTTTGAAGCAAGCATTGGGAGGCACCCATGGAGATTTCTTTTATTGTCGACAAAAAGAAAAAAAGTAGCCAGCATGTTGCACTCTTTCCAACATTTGAAGGTGAAAACCTGCTCCTCACTTGGTAATGAATTAAGTGTCATAATTCGGAGACTGACTTCCTGCAAAGACTTAACTCCCGGCAGTATGGGAGACACGCATTAAATTATGTTAACGCTATCAATTAATTCCGATCTTCTGATATTTTTCTCCTCTTTGTACTATCCTGACTTTCAAATTTGACCACGTGACGCTGTTTAAGTTAGTATTTAGTGATTATTGGCTAAAAACCTATTCCTATACTTCGTCGCCACTCACAGCTTTGTATATTCTCGCGCACGTTTCTGACTGCAGACTAAGGGGTACTCCATCAAGTGTGCACTAAGCTTATATTTGAGCGCTAGAATATTTATTTGCAATGCTGGCGAAATAGGTCAAGCGGGATGGGAATCTATCACTTTTTTTTATACCGAAGAACTTGGACTAAGCGTGCGAATGCTGTACTATGTGGTTTATGGGAGCTTGTATGTGTTTTTGAGGTGAGACACCATGTGCAGGATTTATGCTTTGCGACAGCCACTATTTTGCAAGAAAAGAGGAGCAGTCGATGTCACGCATTGGCACCAATCTCTCTTTGTACGTTTTTAATAAAAAATCGAAGTGATTCTCCCATAAGCTCTTACAGACACTAAACGGCGTGCAAGAGTGATTTTAATGGAGAATCTGCTCCACCATTCAGTAAAACGTCAGTAGAGGGCGCGGATGTCTTTATGAAAAACTGAAAAAAAAACACATGGCATTCACAAAAAGTTGTTAGCTGGAGAAAACATGCAAATATTCTCACACTGATAACAAATGTAGCTGCTTCAAATGCTGACATGTTGTATAATTTTCTGACTTTGTATCTTCGCCTGCCCACAAACCACGGTTAACCAATCAAACTCGTTCAGTAAAGCCACCCTGTAGAGAATGCTCACAGCATTTACAAACTAGCTTCGGAAGTCGACTACACAGACCTCGGGCATTACAACTTACAGTACAATCGCGATGAGGCATCCGAAAGAGCGTATGAAGACCTATGTTCCAAGATGCTTTCAATCCGCAGACGACTGCTAAGAAGTGGGCCCGCTGTATTGAAAATGCGAAAAAAAAATATTAAGGCAACACTTGTCAGACGACATTATTGAAGACTTTTTGGTAGCCTCCATGATGACATTGTTGATTTCGATCACGATATACAATCGAACACTGAGCATACATTATATGACCATGTCGGATGTCAGCACTTACTGTTCGAAGCGATATTCGCAATCATGTTTGGGGATTCTCTGATGAAGGGTACAACACAACACCTACGTGGTCAGCCAATCATCGCGATATATATATATATATTTATATATATTCCTGCTCACGGCTGGTTATTTTTTCATCCACTTTTCTTTCTTTTTATTTACATTCAATTGGTTCCAATAACTTCCCCTGTACATTCCTTGGCATTACTGTCTGTTAGATCTCATTAATATTGTGTTAAAACACGGAAAAACGAGCCCTTAGGTATACACTTCTTTCCCTTATATATATATATATAAATATATATATATATCAAGATCCCTGCTTGATCACTTCTGACGACGACTTCGAACTTGTAACGAGTTTAAAGGTGAAAAGACGCCACACTAAGGCATTTTCGTTCCCGCTGAGCCGAACTACAACATGAAGCACCTCAACAGGCAATCTGTTTCGACGCTGCCCTAGAACTGGCGCTGGTGAAATCATCGACATCCGAGTGAACCCACATAAGAATGTCATGGCAATAGATGTTTCGCATGTTGTTGCACTGAACATACTACGCAACGTCACAGAGCTGGGTGGAATCAACGTCCGCTCCTATATTCCGATGGGCAACAATGTCTTGACAGGTGCTACGTACAACGTTGACGCTGATATTTCAAGCTCCGACTTGAGTGGTCTGATTAAACCAGCTAATGAAGCTAGTGTCATAGTGAAGCTTGCTCGTCTGGGTACCTCACGCTGCGTGAATATAGATTTTAGAGGCAACTCTCTAGCTTCGCACGTAAATGTGGACTATACTTCTGACACCCTGTAGGACCTTTTGTGCCGAAGCCACGGCAATTCCACAACTGCATGGACCTCGGTCACGTCAGAAGCGTATGCAAAAGCGGGGAAATATGCTCTTGCTACGGACAATTGTAAACCCAATGTTTCAGAGTGCTCAAATTGCAATGAACACCACGAAGCTTCCACCAAAGATCTCCCAAATATTAAAAGAGAGATATATAGCTGTATTGAGACCAACGGTGAGAGACCATACATCACATCGCGAGACCACCGCAATCGTCAGAAAGGGCCACCGTCTGGGCCAAAGTTCTTCAGAAAAAACCAATGGCTCTGCATCTGCAGCGCCCATTCTGCACCCTGATTCACCATCTCTTTTTCCAACCGGATAGTACTCGGCTCGTATGAAGCAGAATGTTAAGAAAAACGTGGTTTCCAAAGATTCCACTTGGCCTACATTGCCAGAGCCACAGCCACATGGATCAGTGACAGTCGGTCCTGACAACAACACCATGGAAACAACTGACGCAGTTCGGCCTCCGTTGTCGAAGACGCAGCGACATGCGAATTCACAGCGCACCTCGGCAATAGTAAACCTTGTGTCTTTGACAGGGAAGCTGCCTGGTGAAGACACATCAATTTGGACAGTTCTTTAATCACTGGTAGACACACTTCGAGCGTTCGTCAGGATGCTGAAGTCACCACACACCGAGGCGGTACGACCGTATACTATACGTCCAGCGCTCGCAAGCCATCAGTAGGCACCACGAACCGCAATCTACAGTGTAACGTGAAGTCCTGCGTGTACTACTATCGAAGGCATCCGTCTAGTTTAGGCTCATGGTTTTTTTTTTGTTTTTTGTCTCTTTATTTCTTTGTTTTCATCGCTCAATGCCTTTCCTTCAGTGTAGGATAGCAAATCGGGTGCTCGTGTAGTTATCCTTTTTGCCTTTTCTTTCTCTACCTCCACCTATTTCTTCTCGACTCTGTTTCACAAGCTGTATTGTTTTCCCGACTTATTTTTTATTACTGCCTCCCACATGCTATTCTCGTCACCTTTATAATGCCAGAAGCCTTCAACGAAATTTATGTAGCATCCCTGCATTCAACAAATAGAGGAATGCAATAACTTATTGGAAGCGAATATCTCAGAGCGTGATTCATGCCAGTTCAAACAGCTACTAACAGATCCTTTACGCATATAATTACATTAACGCTCTACGTTTATTGCGATGTTTCGTACTCTATTTTTGCATACTTGTTGTCCTGAGTTCCTGTGTTTTGTTTGTTTTTGTATCTAGTCATATGATTTACTGTTTATTTCTCCTCCCTCATATAATGCCACTTTAGGGTCCTTAAGGGATCAATGTTTCAGCCAAGCTCCGGCCTTTATCAGGAAAAACACGATACAAAAATGCACTCTTCCTAAGTAGACACGGCATACAAATGGCGTTTGACACGTGAACTATCCCTATCAAACTTCATCTGCTGCAGTGCCACGAGTAATGAATAGTGACAAGATAATAGTAATAATTGCTTGGTTTAACGTCTCAATGACACGATATCATGGTATCCCAATAACACAATATCAGACCTGCCCATTTGCACTATTTACACACAGGCGCCCTTTTTCATGCCACCAGAAACAAGGAAAACAGACCTACGCACTAAGTGACCTATGGTATAATGTTTTTTAGCCACTCGCATTCTCCATCAGCCGTCCGGTAAGTTGGGACCATAAGTTGGTAGCGTAAGTGTTCATTGCCTTCCCTTGGATGCACCTCTATGATGCTGCGCTTCGCGAGAGCTTCCTGCTCTGTTGGCCAGTGTTAGGAGACCCGCAGGATAGTGGCGCGCAGAAGCTGATCACTCAGAAGTTTCTCCTAGCGGAAGAAGAACGATGCCCAGGAATTTGTCAATAAAACACTAATGAGACACGAGCGCCTCTTTTCGTCTACCTTGAATAAAATCGATCGGGACGAGGGCAGAGTTTGATGACGACAGATTACTCGGAGACTACGTCTTGTGTTGGAGAACAGCAGATGACCTTCGTTTGCGCTGGTATGCACGAAATGCGTTGTGGAGGAGCTTAATATGCGATCGTAGAAGAGAGCTGCATTTTCGCCGAGGTAAGCTGCGCTTTCCACCTTGCTGCCAAGAAATTTGAAAATATGCAAGTTTTGTCCGTAACACCAGGCAAGTGCCACAAGATTTTAGGGGCAAAGCTTCTTCACCCATTCGTCTCCCATTATCGTTTGTAACCACCACTGAACATACCCGTTTGTAACCACCAGTGGCACATACCCGAGAGAGGGCGTATGTGCCATAGGGGATAGAATTTTAGGGGCGAAGCTCATTAAGCCGTAAGTCGTGCGTCCTTGATGTATGTAGTAGGTATACCCACCTCTCGTTTAGTTCTTGGAATGTCGAAGCTCCTTAAGACGCTGGTCGTGCGTCTTCGATGTATAGTAGATAGCCACCTCTCGTTTAGTTCTCAGAATGTCCGGTAGATAGTGGTACTTGTATAGAATCAATATATGATGGCAAGATGCGAGATTGTGGTACTTAGAGTGTTCACTAGACAGACGGACATACAGACAGACAGACTGATGGACAAACGCACGCACGGACAAATCGACCCACGGTTAGAAAGACGGATGGATGCACAAACAGAAGAACGGACACTTCGCCTGACTCATTATCATTCAGTCCGTGGATATGCTGTGATTTTTCATTCGGAGATACAGCTTACAACAATTGAGCAGAATGGATAGAGGCAGCAAAGAAAAACAGTTTCTACAACAAGTAATTACACAGCGCTGTTGGCTCGTAAAAATGGTTTGTTACTATGATGTGTCAAAACAAGCATCCATACATTACATCATCATCATCATCATCATCTTGACTACGTCCTCTGAAGGACAAAGGCCTCCCCTATGTTCCCCCAGTCGACTCGGTCCTGTCAGTCCGCCAGTCAACTCGGACCAGCAAACTTCTTAATCTCATCTGCCCACCTAACTTTCGATCTCCTTCTAACCCGCTTGCCTTCTCTGGGAATCGAGTTAGTTATCCTTAATGACCAGCGGTTATCCTGTCTACGCACTACATGCTCGCCCCATGTCCACACAGACTATACAACATAGACATTACACATTTCAGACATAGATTATACATTATACAGTCTGCGCCGAAAGAAACTAGGTCATTACAATTGTGGTATCCATAACTATCTTACATAGAGTGAGAAATATAATTAGTAGCACAGAATGCTTTCAATTATTGTCAATGTGTATAGCATAGCAGTGACTCTACGATATTAAGTCAGCATGCCCCACCGCAGTAGTATAGTGGTTATGGCACTCGACTGCTAACCCAAAGGTCACAGGATCGAATTCCGGCTGTGGCGGCAGCATTTTCGATGGAAGCGCAAATGTCCGAAGCCGATGTAATTGATTAGGGGCACGTAAATAACCCTGGGTGGTTCAAATTTCCGGAGCACTCCACTACGGCATATCATTATTTCAGAACGCTAAATCCCAAATTTTAAAGCCGTTATATCTCAACAGTATTCACGTGCTCACTGGATTTTATATTCTTAAGTAAGCCACCCATCGCCATGGTGGAAAGCGTTCCAACTGTAAGGCTCTTTCTTTTACGTGGCTTATTGTTAAAAGCATCGTACACCACCTGACCCCTCATGTGGTATGTGCCGGTGGCGTAGTGGTTGTAGAACTAATGTTCATTACTACAGATGCACAGATTTGTCAAAAGAACACCAGCGTTGTGAAAAAATTTGCCGTTTGTCCAAACGCATTTTCTTGCATGATTGTGGTGCGTTCTATTACATCTGATAAGATATGCAGGCATATTAGAGAACCGGCTGTCGGCACGAGAGGCCCACAGTACTAATCTCATCACCAGAATATTTCAAAACATTATGCGAATACAGTATACATATCCACTGCGATGACGTTACTCGAGCTTGCTTGCGTGTTATTGGCGCGTGTGACGTCACTGGCAGCGATCATAGGTGCGCCGACGACTGCAACACAGGCGTCGGGAAAACCGCGAGGAGTGGTACACCGGCCAGATACGTCGCTCATACAAAACCCCTCGCGCTAGCTTAACAGATGGAATTCGCGTTCAATAAAAACATCTCTGAAATACTGAAACTTCCACATCTCAAGAACATCTTTTCATATGTTAAAGGAAGCTGAACGGCGATGATTATGAGTGCGATGACACCCCTCAAACAGACTAGCCGCGTCGTGGTACTATAGTGTATGAAAAAAAAATAAAAAGAAATTCGTATTACGTATTCAAGGATGGCTTACAAATGTGCTCTCAGAATTACCTCAGTATAGACTACAGAGAGCCGTTTATATTCTGAATAAGCTTTTTTTGCCTTCTTTTTGTTCCTTCTGTGTGCGCGATAGCTTTATCAAAACCTCATTTTCTCTCACTTTTTTCGAGGTGTGCGAAAGTAGTGTAATGACTCATTTAGCGCTGCTGCTTTGGAAGGCCGTTCGCCCTTAATTGCGATGGGGCGATCGACATTTCAGGTATTCTTTGTCGTTCACTGACTGCTACTGAGAGCGGCGATTTACTATTGCGCCTCCTAACTTCTTGTTTGCCTCGCGTTTGCCTGTATATGGCACATTAAAATGAATGCACGCGCGCGACGTGCGCCAAGCGCAAATTATCGGCAGCACTCCCCGCGGCCCGCTGTGCCTCCGGGCGCACATAGTGATTTAAGCGATAGGGGCCATCTTTTGTCGCCTCCCTTCTAAAAGTTCGTTTACCACCGTTGCTGGTTGCCGTGTTCGGATGAAAGTGCGTGCCTGCGTGCTCGCTCAACGGCGGGAGAAAGAAAACGGCAGTAGCGGAGGTGAAGGAGATCGGCGACGCTCGTACGTCTTGCCTGTTTACCCCGGTCGGCTCTCTCGCAGGGCGCTCGCATTTGCTTTTGTTACGCACGGCTTCCTTTATCGCAGCCTATGAATATCGAAGGCAAGTAGACTTCGGGGGCCGCTTTCATGGAACAGTGAAGACAAGGAGGGCGAGCGCGTGCCGCAGTCCTCGTGCTGCTGCTGCAGGAGCGATACCATATTGCGCTTAACGGTGGTCACGTTCGCGCGGCCTGCAATCTCCTCTCCCTCGCACGCGCTTACACTCGTCCTCCTCTTCCTATCCAGAATCGTTATGTGCCCGCGCATGCGGCTGAAGTGACCTGCTCTCATTTGGCGGCACATGCTCGCTCGGAAATTTTTCCCTATCTGCGTGTGCGCGTGTATGTATATACTGACGCGTAGCTACGTATTTATCAGCATATGTGCCCCTGGAAAGTTCCCAGAAAGAAAAGTGACAAAGAGGCGGCACCCCGTCGTGCACCGTTGATCTTATTACGAGAGGATTGTTTCGCAGGAGGCTCACGTAGGGACTATCAAATTTGGCCAGTTGTGAGAGCGCCGCCGGCCGCTGCTTCTGAGGACGCCTGGCTGCACCCGCTTGGCATGCAGCCGGCGGACACCTGTGGTGGTGGCGCTTGTGGTGGCTCGCACGCGTGCTCCTCAGCTGCTGTGATGTGGCCGGCGCGGCATTGTTCCGGCCTTGATTTCAATAATAGCGAGAGTTTCGTTCGTTTTCGACATTGTTGCTTTTCTTCCTACATTTGAGTTGCATGTCACACTATGAAAGAAGTTATATTGTGCCGTAACTTTCCCAAGGGCCTTGAATCTCTTAGAACTGCCTTTTTTTCTGTTTGAGCTTCGTTCCACTGCTTTGCCAGAATATACGTCAACTAATACCTCTATCGCCAAGGTATTCCTTTTCGCGTTGTCTTGAACATATGGCAGACTGATTTACTAAAAAAAATCGTCTCTCTGACTTATTCCTTTACCTATCAAACATTGCAAAAACATACATACATACATACATACATGCATACATACATACATGCATACACACATACATACATGCATACATACATGCATAATACATACACACACATACTTACATACATACATACATACATACATACATACATACATACATACATACATACATACATACATACATACATACATACATACATACATACATACATGCATACCATGTCGTTCACTTAAGCACCGCCGGTCGCAAAAGCAGGCCTTCCGACTGATGTCTTTAATAGTCGTAGCCCCGACACCAAACTGTCTGAGTAACGCTCATTCGGCCAGAGAATGTCGACTGAGTTCCGAAAAACCAAAAGTAAGCTCCTGTACATTTTTTTAATGAAGAATCGGTGTATGGGCCACATGGTGAGATATCCAGAGGTTTGTTTTGAACAAAGTCTGAACCATACTTCACAGTTTGGACTACTGTGATGACCTTTCCAAGCTACCACTTCATCTAGTTGGCTGTGCTTATTTACGATTCATTGACAGCTATTCAGTATTTTGATAGTCATGCTGTTCTCAGTTTTATATGTTACGTTACCTAACAAACAATTTTTGCTCTCGGTTAGAAAAAAATAGTCACAAAATATCAAACTCATAATGGCATTTCTGCTGCCTCTTAGCGTTGTGAACGTGACTGCTGTCAATTTGCCTATTATTATTTGCTGTGCGCACTTGGCCTCTGTTCAAATCCTCATGTAATATTCCAAGTCTCATTAGTGAGTACAGACACAATCTGTAGATATCAATACTTTCATTTTTAAAGAATATTACACAATCACCCTATGCTCAAAAATCGGTCTATCAGATACCTTGAGGCCCCCTAAAAATAGTACTACGCACGCTCTTTCATCAAGAAACTTTCCCATAACCAAACAATCATCGCGTAAATAATCTGTGAACAGAGACAGCATTGTTCTGAGGAGTGTAAGTCGCAATGGTGACCATGGACACAAAGCACATTTATTGAGAGAAAAACGGGATCCAACGTATGAGTGGGCGGACGTGACGCTGGAATTTCGTCTGACATTATAGAAGAACTGAGGCTCCACGCAATAGTTTTGTGCATAAGATGATTTCAAGTGTTGGTAAATCTCACTGGGCCTAAAATGTTCGGGGACGTTCGTGAGCAAGGCAATGAAGTGGCATAAAAAATGAGAGATAGCTCGTCCAGCACCGGTCAGTACAAATGTTGCAACAATACGTGTGACAAATGGCCTCTTTACGGAGAAGTGCCTTCGGTATAAGTTGTTTCTTTCTTACATACACTGAAATGGCACATTTCGCGTAGCTACTGAGTTTGTCCAATAAGAGGATAGATTTCGCCGTCGCGTATCTACCAACCTGTTCGAATCATACGCGCCTGAAGTATTCAATGCCTCCCCATGAAATGGGTGAAAGCCATCTTCTTTAGGCTCCAATTCCAATGCTCTTTTTTCCTGCCGCTATAGACAGAATAGGGATCAGAATTTTTTCATGCATGAACTCTGATAAGTAAAGAGAATTGGCATTTTCTCTTCCTTCCTTTTGCATCTCAAGTGTCGAGCGAGTGACCTAAGCTGCTTCTTTAGGAATCGACTGCGTTTTTTAGAGTATGTGCGCACATAGAGACCGATAGTAAGAATGGTATTAGATGCATTATTTCAAGATCCTCCAAGTAGCAACATATCTCGACAATTCAGAGGCTTAAGGCATCGATTTGAAGTGGGAGTGCTCTTTTCACGTAATAAAGAAAGCGATGAACTAAATAGTAATCATGGAAAAAAATATCTTATAGAGACTGAATGACATTTGCTGCGTCACAATGAGGCCACTTATCTTATATATCTAGTATCGCAATTCTCGCAGAACTGAAGATGCGCTTTAAAGAAAGAAGAGGTTTAAATCTTTGCGTATTACGCCGTTGGTAGAGTGATCTATCACTCGATAATCCAGAGAATAAACTCACCTTCAAAACTATATTAAGACTCTTCGCTGCACCCGTTTAAATAACTAAAACAATTTGTTTATTATTTTTATAGGTCTCTGTCAATTTCAGAGATGCCACGTTGCGTTATAGTTTTATGCAAAGCAGAATAATAAAGATTAATTCTAAAACTGAAGTACAGCCCGAGGAGCCTTTTTGAGCTTTTTTTTCTAGCTTTTCACTCGGTTGTTATAAAGGTTTGAACATACTACGCTGGTGTATCTCAAGCAGCAATGCTGGGATACCCAATGTTCACAACCTGCCATTCTAGGAAAGCCAAAACATAAACAGCTGCTGTTTTCTTTGTTTCTACTTACACGCAACAGTACACTGGGTGTAGCTTTTCTTTAGTATACTTACAATGCACCTGAACATTACCTACGTATATAGCGTTCGCTTGGTGAGATGAATAAATTGAGCGGGTGTACGCTTTCCTTGAAAATCTGGTAATGATCCTGACGTCTCAGGGACCAGATTAACTACAATTTATTTGAAAGCAGTGTTCGTTATGCTCGTATTTGTGTGACACAAGACCGCCACTCTCATGAAATGGTGTTAAGCCAGCACACAGAACAAATAAGTGTGAACATAGTTACGACACAGGGTACGTGTAACTTTGACTCTACCAGAAGAACATGTCACTCACTGTATCTTTTAAAGAAAAAGTTTTTCTGATAAAGTATTATTCAGCCACAGTACCTCCAAAGTATTACTATAGCCCAGAAGTCGTAGTTGGTCAATGCCCGTGTGTTGCTCTAATATGTGAAGAAGGTTTTCTTAAGATAAACCAGAATTTTTTTAGCCGCAGCGCACAGCCCACATTTACCGAAAATGACCAAATAATTTTTGACGTCTTTTTTTATCTTTTCGAACCATAATGTACGCGCACTCAGAAATAAAGTGACAGCAGCTTGGGCGGCCCACCCCCCAGTGCTGGGTAGCAAACCGGATGCCAATATCTGGTCCACCTCCCGGCCTCCCTTTTCGCGTTCTCTGTTTCTTGAGATTGGAAGAAAGGCGTGGGAAAAAATGAAAGGGCGTGGGGCGCGAATGGAGAGGGGTTGCTTGAGCAAATTTGTGATCATCCCACTGATGACTTCCGTTGACCGGTGCCACGCGCCAGCTTTTTTTCCGGCCAGCTGAATTGTCTCTGTGGCAGGGAAGAAGTCCTGTGTCGTGTCCGACAATCGCGAGTACCCGTCGTGACCACCAGCACTGGAGCCGAGGGTGGAGGTTGTTATCGGCGGTTAATCGCATCTGTTTCCATGGTAGCAACATTGCTTGAGGACAGACAAGTTCACCTTGTTTTTTCTGCAGTCTGTTGTGCTCTAACGCACTCGATACCTCAGCCCTTTCCCATCTGTGTTTTACCCTCCCTCTCTTCCGCTCACGCTTCCCTCAACTTGCCCAAAGCCGACCTTCTTGTCACCCTGTAGTAGTTTCGTCTCTTGTAGTAATACGTCCGACTACAATTAAGGGTGGAATCACAATGTTGAGTTTGCTTAATTGTGTGTTTTCAAAGACTGCCCAACTGAGACAAAGTCTTTGTAGCTGCTGACATCACGTTACTGTCGTTTTGTAATTGACTCGCGCCTAAGTATCACTTTATTCCGTTAGCCGCAACTTTGCTTCAGCTTTTTTCTTTTTCCGTCATCAAAAAAAAAAAAATGCTCCACTTCATGTCATTTCAATCAGCCCGCATAGAGCAGTAGAAGTCAGGAACTAATTAAAACCGGCTAAAAGAAACTAGGCGCTGTGCCGAAGTTATGCAATATTCTACTGCATAAATTGCGTTCGGCTTTTTTGCATGAAGCATAAAAAGGTAATAAAACACGCTTTAAAGGCTTTACTGTTGTGAGAGCGAATTGGGACTTGAGTTTTCTTTTTTTAAGCGATGCTACTTTAGCTTGGTGCAAAATGTCTGTTGTGCCTTTAAAAATGTCGTCAAGAAGCAGCACGCTCTCTTTTCGTCATCTTCTTCTCGCTCTCACACCAGAGAATCTCGTTTTCGTTCATTCAACGTCAATAGAGATTCCACATTTCTTGAAGGCTTTCGCAAATATACTGGCTAGAATACCGAACCATGCTTTGTTGACCTTCCTTGCCTTACCTTCGATGGATGCATGTTTCAGCCTATTTCTCACTGTTAACAAGGAGCAGGCATTGAACTGAGACTCAGTGTACAGTGCCCGCATTCGACCTTTCAGGGGTTTGTTTAAACACACATCCAATGGCTGTAGCTTAGAAGTCAAGCCTCCCGGAATCACCACTAAGACCACGCGGCAAGCCGCCAATTTGTCCTTATACATGCTGGTTTAGCTGAATTTTGATTGCGTTGGCACCTGATATCTCCACCGCATGCAGTCAATCCCGTCGATCACAAGTTTGGTGTCCATCCAACCTTTTCTGATGACGTGCCCTACATAACGCCTCGCGGAATCGGCGTTGCCGATATGTCCAACTATACATGCGTTGTGTAACCGCAACGACAAGACGTATCTCTAAAGCAAGAAAGTATGAAAAATTGTTCGCATGTACTGATTACTTTTGATTGCTGAATAATTGTCCAATCCAGTGAAACCCAGTTGGCTGGGGCTTAACTAAAGTTTCCAAGAAGGAGCAGCTTCCGCTAGACATTAATAAATTTATTATTACTGAACACAGAAAAAATTGGAAACCGCAATGAAACTCAGGACGTACTTGCTTTTTGGCAGAGTATTTCTTTCGTTATGGAAAAGAAAAAAAGTTGCAGTTAACTTTGATGATACGAATCCGATACCTTCTACGGAGCGAATAAGCTACACAAATGAGAATGGCTAAAATGAGGCAGTGACAACTTTTTGCATTTAATATAAGGCTTCTGGGAAAGTGGATTGGATCATATACCAAGGCTCTACTGGGCTTTACAGCTCGCTGAGCAAATGCCAACACTGAACAAAGTACAAGATACCAGTGACTATATTCGCAGATGTGTAGATAAGGGGAAGAGCAGTGCTAAAAATATACAAAAACGAGTGCAAGACTCAAATCTGACAAAAACGAGTCGACCATCGCTCCTCCATATTGCTAAATAAACAATATTGCCTCACGTAGATAATTACCAAGTGTCCCAACGATCTTACATGATGAATTCGATTAGCGCGCGCACACACACACATTCTTCGCACATGCCTTCAAAAACACAAGCCTGCACAAAGACACACACACACACACACACACACACACACACACACACACACACACACGCATGCACGCACACACACACACACACCCACACACACCAAAAATAAATAAAACTATTACTTTTCTAATTAGCGCAGCAGCTGCAAAGCTGTTCTTACCATCAATGTTAAGCGAAGCTCCTTTAACAAGAAAGTGTTTTCTGCCGGTGTCCAGCATGGCTACGCTGACGTATTTTCATCAGTGAAGTGACATTAAAAAACTATATGCTAACAGACTGCAAAAAAAAACAACAACAGAAGGCAAGCACTATTCGCGCAGATTCAATTGCAAACAACCTCTGACTTTCCAGTACGCGGCGCTAACCACTACGGCACCGAGCGCACGTTGTCTAGGAATGTAACGGCAAATCATTTATATATTATTTGGCAGTCCTCAGAGCTTCAAAACTTTAGCACGTTTTTGTTATTGGTGGCGTGATAGCGTGACAGGCTGCCGTTGAGCGTGCTCTCAAGGTTGTCGCCTCCACAAAGCGCCACCTGCACGAAGCGGGGTCTCTCCTGCAAACTCCAAATTCGGAAGAGGGCGAAGATCACTTCACATGCTGCGATGAACTTGTTTACGAAAAGAGTGCATTGCTACACACGACAAAGGAATAATTGTGAAAGTTGTTCGCGCTTGTCCCGTTTATAGATGTGCGCTCTTTTCATACGTCTTGCTATTTGAACAGCGTGCTTTAAGTGTCGAGCTGTGGTAGTTGCTAATCCACGCTCGTCCTGTGTGTGCTAATTTCGTGCATGCTTTCTGCTTGACGTGTGCGCTGTAAGTTTCGAGCTGGTTGCCGATCTAACGCGACTTCGCAATTTGTTGCTGTATTTGAAACAATGCACAATAAACGCTCTACTACCTCTGTAAAGACTTGTTTTACTTTCGTGTTATACCGATTGTATATATAGGTGGATCAGCCACGGTTTTTATTTGTTTAACTAAAATTAAGAGGCAAGCGAAGCATTATGTATCTCGTTTTTCGGATGCTACAGTGATGCGGTAATTTTTGTGAAGATAAGTCGTTATTCATCAAGTTTCTTGGGAAATGTTGTGCAGTATGATCGTATTTTGAACTAAACTTTTGATTTTATTTTATTGTGATTTTTAACTTTATGTTATTTTAAACACAGTCACCGGTATTTACATGGGCGTCTAATCATTTTTTTTTCAGAATGTCTCAAACGTTGCGAAACGATTGAAGTGCCTCCCGGTAGTATATTACCTGTAGATTTTAAATAAGGGCCACATAAAAGTGAATGTAATGTGATTTCTTTTTCTCATTAGTACTGAACTCATTCCGGTGCACTTGTACCTTGGAGCTGCATTTCTGCTCTGTACATATGGTCCTGCTGAGAGCAGGTGACTGTTTCTTCTTTTTCTCAAAGCGCGATTGTTATAAAAAATTGAAACGATGATATTTTTTTAGAATTGAGATTCCTATATGTCTGCGTTCATTGACATGTGCTAAAACAACACACGAAAACGCCCTAGTACAAATATTTTGCCACAGACCAATTTCCTATTGGCCAATGCAAGCACTCTTAAGAAAATTTTGTCAGAGCGCAGCAGCCAGCGAACACCCCACACCCATGTAAAAAAAAACTGTTTCAAATTTCCCGTCCACTTGTGAACATAAGACGACGCACTAAACTGCAACACTAGGCTGAGATGTTCACTGCTGCTTCGTACGCAATCGGCGTTTTCTCGCAAATCCTCATTGGGGTTATTTCAAACTCCTTTAAGGTTTTGAAACGTTTACTTTTGGGCACCACTCTGTTGAGTCTGCGAAAGTGCTAACTGCACTTGATGTGTGAGCATGGAACGTAGATATATAAATGTTTACAAGACAATGTTTAGTCTTTCAATTCCACGGAAGAGTTAAAGGTGGATAGAAATATAACGCTTGCACAACTAGTTGCAGGCTTCTGTGTGCTCTTTTGTCACTTTGGCAAACACTTATAGGTGTATACTCATGGGCTCTAGAGGGGTACCTGTGATGAGGTTCTTTAGAAAAAATAGACCGATAAATGCACGTGGCGTTAGGGACAGCAGCGCTCTCAATAAAAATGGCGAGACTGTTTTTTGTTCTTTTTCACTTTATGAAAACAACACATGAAAATAGACACACAACATGAATTCTATAGAGGAACACATTGTGATACAACGCAGAAAAAAATCTTAAAAAGCAACGAAAGTGCCAAGTCAAACCACGAGAGTGTTTCGCCGGTGAGTGCTTGAAGCTTATGCGGGGCTCGTCTACGTAGAGGAGGTGTAACACAGGAAGGTCGGTACCGCAGGAATTCGGCGAACAGCAGGACAGTGGTCTGATGTAGGCACAACAGAACAGGTAGGTGCTGAAGACAGGGCCGACGAAGCCATGCAGTCTTCTACTTGGACACGCGGCCCAGGGACCACAGCGAAGCACTCGGGACAAACCACGACCGTGACGCTGGCAAAGTGCCTTCGCTTGCTTCCGTCCGAACGAACACCACCTTGCCAACTGTGTGGCACTACACACTCCACGCGCGCTTCACTCTTCGCATGGCCCCGTGTCTACACGCCGCTCTTCTTTTTCTTCGACGCCTTCCAACAACGATAGCGCATTCTTGAACGTGCGCCTGTGTCCTAATCATTGTCCTTTACCACGGCACACACACAGAAGGACTGAAGACTTGGGAGCATATATCACATCACAGTACCGTACGAATGTACCATATGTACAAAAAATAATGAATACGCTGGCGATCGTGTGCTGTTCAAGTTTCAAATCTTTGTTGCCTTAGAGACAGCATGTTACTCGACACTATACTTACAATTTTTATGTGAAAGTTTGTGGTGTTGTAGTACAGAATATTAGTGCGTTCACCAGCACCACCTGCTCGTTCAGTATTGCTAGCTTTGTAAATAAGGGCATTCTATGTCGTTAACTCCGTCGCGCAAGAATGTTGTAGAGCAAAATGTGACAAGTTATTACATCTGGAGGTCGCACTGCTTCGTTGACACTTACCATGTCGAAATAAAAGTAGGACTTCTCATAATAAAAATGCATTGTTTGAGTAAGCAGACTATAAATATACGTTCCAAGTTCTCCTTTTTCTAAAGAAAGTCCACTTCTTTTTAACACGCCACAGCACGCGCAGGTATTCGACACAGCTTGTTTGTGGGCTTTTTCGCATTACACATTGCTAAGTAAAGAAGCACGCTTTACAAAAAGGAAATACACTTCGATATGTTTTCGAATTTTTCATTTCTGTAAGTAATTTTTAATGTTTTTGCCGAATGTGAATGAGTCAGCGCTAATGTGCACACTCTATAAGGGGTTTTTTTGCACATGCGCACAAGTTACCACATGAAATGCCAGACTGCGCTGTGGCGCTTCCTTTGTTACGTGCTCCAGAGAGTACTGTAGTGTGCGACGTGTTTCTGTTTGCGAAAGAACAGTTAAGCCCTAACCACACGTACGCGTGGAAACACATCGGCACGTGGCGTGTAGGCTTGGCGCTGCGCCATCTCCCAATGAGGAGAAAGAGCGCGTGGTTACATGACGCTGCGTGCCCTGTCCTTTTATGGGGAGATGGCACAGCGCCGAGTCTGCACGCCATGCGACGACGCGTTGTAACGTGTCGGTTTTCAGGACCTTAAAGCGACAAAATGGTTACCACGGGACGGGAAATGCATTCGCGTTTGACATCGTGTTAGATGTAGCGACAAATTTAGGTTTTTCACCAGCATAAAATGAAATAGGTACACACTAAATGCGTTAAATTTGAGATCCCGGGGAGAGGCTTATGTCTTGCAGGGGACCTAAAAAGGCTGATAATCATCATAATAATAATCAGGATAGTAGAATGAACCTTTCGGGTAGTAATATTTTAAAAATTTTGAGACCAAGCGGGCGATAATACGTGAAGGCACTTAATACAGTGATAAAGCATGTGGCACAACACGCACGCTGGTGAAGCTGCACCTTTTGTTGGTGATGATTTTGATGGTGATTCATTATGTCTGAGTGCTGGGTAGGCTTTAAATCACGTATTTCTTTTGCGTATCACATATGGTGAGATCAGGTACAACTCCACGGTTCTGCCAGGTAATATTTCTTGCTCTAAAAAGAATTCTTGTATCACATGACTTTTGTGTAAGGTTATTCCCAGAAACGTTCTTCAAGCACTGGCGTGGCTTGGTGGTAGGACAACTGTTTACTACGCAGAGAGCATGGATTCGACTACCACCTGAAGAAAACTTTATTATTTATTTACATCTACAGGGTCAGTCCCAAAAGTTTACGGAATTTTTCCGGCAATCGGCAACGCCGCCTGCTGGAGTGCTGGTCCAGGTGAAAACGTTGATGGAAGATATAACCTTTAAAACAAGTATGGTTTTTGTTGCCTGCAGATGGTCACTGAGACAGGTTACGTTTTGTGAAGAGGTATACTACTGCACCCCTATCGTGAAAAAATAGACGAGTTTAAGATGCGAAGCAGCTCTTTGACCAGCCTTTGTAACGCTGTCCATCCGCATCACTGCCCTCGCCGAAGATGTTGGAGCGGTGCCAAGTACCTCACGCCCTCCTAGCACTGCGTGGTGACGTCTCTCGCCCTCGGCTGCCGCGCGATCTCCGCCTGTCAGCCCTCTCTCGCTTCACCCTCGCCACTGCTCGCAACTCTCGAGCCCACTCTTCACGTGGGCGTCATCTCAACCGCGCCACCTCGTTTCATCTGTTGGCGAGAAAAAGGCGTGAGCCGGCGGGTGCGTGTGATGCGCGCGCATCGAAAATCTCGCGGCGCCGACATTGTGGACAGCGCCCCGCTGCTTGCCGCGCGATGACGCCGACGGGCAGAACGCCATCACGGCATGCTTCCCGCTAGTTTGCGCGTACCTTTTCCGGCTGTCGCCGGCGTTACGAAAGTTAGCGAAGCCGATCGCGTTCGCGAATGACGACGTCAACACCGACGAGTTGGGAGCCTGGGCAGCCGAACGGAATTGTCGGGAGCGGAAGACCAGTGACACCGATGAGGTGCGAGCCAAGAATACCGATTGCGTTCGAGAATACAGACGACGCCCGGGTAACACCAACGAGACGCGAGCCGCAGAATCCGAGCGCGAGCGTTTTCAACGCGTCCCGCCTCCTGTGTCTCTGTGTTTCAAACAAACGTTTACTCGAGTGAATGCTACACCGAGTTTCGCTTGAAACCATTTTTCCAGCACCCGCTTTGACACCCGTTTCACCCGGGTCAACGCCGAACACACCGTCGCTGCTGCTTTGCATCCCATACGGGTTTTCTTCGGGGAGATGGTCAATAGTTTTTTTTTGAAGTATTGTTATGCAATAAGTTTTGTTTGAAATTGGGTAAAAACGAGGCAGAGGTTTTCAAAGTGCTCCAGAAAGCCTACAGTCGTAACACGATGGAACAAAACCAAATTTTTATGTGGCACAAGAGGCTCCGGGAAGGTCAAGAGTCTGCAAACGAAGATGACTGCTTTGGACTAGAGCACTGCACGGGCCCGGGCCAGCCCGAAAGCCCAAGCCCGGCGTGGTCCGCGGGCCTGGTCGGGCTGGGTAAGGATTTGTTGGGTCGGGCCCGGGTCGGGCTCGGACCCATGAGCTTTGGACTCGAGTTGGGCCCGGGCCTGAGTCAGGCCCGTATCAGGCCCGGGTCTTATATACAAGGTGTTTCTAGAAATATGTCTAATATTATTTAAAAATTACAAAAAGCAAACATCTGCATGCTATGTATGCGTTTTTGCCTTTACTTCAACCGAAGGCATCTTCAGAGGTGTGTAAACATTATTTACAGCAGTAAATAAATTAAAACAAAAATTTTCTACAATTTATTAGAATTACCTTCTCAATTAGCGCATTTTGAAGTGAATAGTAGATGCCCTGTTTTGTGCAACGGTTTTGGTTTTGTGAGGAAAATTAGTCAGATTGCATCACTCCGCCGTGATTACCAGTGGCCGCCTTCGAAAAGTTTCAAAGTGGCTATAGTATATTCGTAGGGAGAACTTTCGTTCACCCATTTGACTTAGCTAACACTTTTAACTGGTTAAAAGTCAGTTGTTTTAATTACTGTAATTACTGTCGTAATACGTGCAGTTAGAAGCGGCCATCGTTCTTTTTCATCTGCGCCAACATCAGTGAATATTCAAAGACAAATTAATTTCACGAAGTCATCATTACAGAAGTAAACCATTCTCGGATGCAGTTGTTTTCCTAAGCGTCAGCTGCGAACCCGCAGTAAGTCTTCTGATTGGGTCCGACCGATTGCGGGAAGTAATGCCAACTGACAGCGAAGTTCGTTGGGGGTCGGATAACGGAGCGTTAATCACCATTCACATGAAAATGGAGTGGACTTTCCGAGAACCATATATGCGTCGAGAAGGAAAGTGAACAGCATTCAAGTAATCGTATCTGCGTCCGAACAGAGGTCTATTAGGAGGAGAACTTCTCTGACTAGTCATAATGGGTTTCGGAGCTCGATACCAGTAGTGTTGCAGGAAAGACATTATCGAAGCAAGACATCGGCATAAGAGTGTTCAATGAAGTCATCAATTTCCGGAATGAATGGTCATGATGAAGTTGCGCTACCAGGGACATCAGCGAAGGATCATCACAGTGTTGCAATTTCTTTGAAGAACGAACCAGTTAGACCTTGTGTAAAAAGTAAGAAGTCACACGAGAAAAACGGACATGCGGAGAAGACCGCCACTGATATACTGTCAGAAGCAATCGGCTAAAGAGGTACGATGAGAACCCCAGCTGTGTATGACGCCTCTTCGAACGGGGCAGAAGAGTACCATTTAATTTCCAACTTCAAGAGGCAGTCGAAGACAGGTACTCTTGGGGTCAGCTCCCCCTTCGACAACACGACAACGTCAGAAGACGGCAAGTGACCTAACTGGCTGCCACAATATCAGCGTTACGCACACATCAATGCGAGTGACATGCATCGACGCCGTCGTCATGGTGGATTTCATGGCACTCTTGCCAGGCCATGTAAACGGTTCTGGTCACTAAGATGGCACCCACGTGTTAAACAAGTGCGCTGTAATTTTGATGCGTGCACACAATTTAGACTCAATAGTTCATCAACAACTATAACACCTTTCTAAATTACAGTGTGTCCCAATCGAAGCTGCTACAAGACAGTGTCGATGTGGTGCCTGTGGCTGCGGGAGGAGACTACCATGAAAGTCGCTAACGTGTACCAGTTAGAACAGTGCACACATTTGAAGTGTCATTGAGGCTAACGAATCTCTGAAGGCTTTCCGCCCTTTTATCGTGCAGAGTTTCATATTGCGATAAGGAGGTAACGCTCAAGACAGATAGTCATGAACTCAAGTCGAGGCTTTTGTAACAGATTATTACAGGACTTCGCTTAAACTCGTGCAAGTAAGGTGAAAATTGTAGCGCCATTTGTTGTGAGGAAGGATTTGTGGAAAGATTAAATGGACTGTAAAACGCTGCCTGCGAATAATAATAAGGGAAGGTTAGTGAAATTGTCGTAGTAGGAGAATGAAGAAGCTTGTGCGTGACACGCAGTCAAGAGACGAAGATCGGTAGTGGGGTAGACGCTTGTTTGTTCTTGTGGTGTTCAAATGCATGACATGCTGTAGACCGCACTGCCTTGAGCACCAATAAAGGCCCCACAGAGATTATCCACAACGACATAACAGTTTCAAAGCCCGAAGGCGTCACGGGAAGACGACAAAATATGCATTTTCAAGGAACAACGAGGACGGTGGCTTGCTTGCTAATGGGTGTGGGTCACTGTGAAAGATCAAGGAACTGTGGTGGTGGCGACTCGGGGAAGACGGGTGGGGCAAATAACCTTCTTGTTTTGAGCTCGAAAACGTTGGAGACAGCCGAAAGGCGAACATGATAGCTTTAATTTATGTAACGCTGTCCAGCCTGGTGTATTCCTTCCAGAAGTAGCTGGGGCGTATATTTTATTGCGTTGCATATTTATTGAAGTTTTCCGCAGATTTGTTACTTTTACTCAAAAGCCCAAGCACGTATGCAATTCATGTACACTGACAATATGAATGCCTGACATTTTTTTTACTTCATGGGGGCAGTATATCTTGTAATCATTTTTTGAAATACAAGACAGCATTATGAGGTTTGTACAGCGTACATGAGACAGTGAGCTTTGACTACAATTACGTTTTATATATACCCTGCAATTATTTATCGAAAGTGCTATGGGCGATAATTAACCGAGAGTACACACAGTATGTCAGTGAAACGGCGTGACACTGAAAAAAGTTCCACAACACTCACTAGAATACATCTTGAGTGAGGGAGCTATCTTCACAATAACCGAAGAATGGATAGTGAGTCGTTTATGTTCAAGGCAGAACTGGCTGAAACAGGTCGGGCCGGGCCCGGCTCAATCCTTTTGGGCCTGGGCCGAGTAAGGGCAGTATTTAAAAACACCGCGCTGGGCTCGGGCGGGCCGGAGCCAGATGTTTTAAGGCCGGGCTGGGCTCTGGCTAGAAAAATCGGCCTGTGCAACGCTCTACTTTGGACGCCCGCCGCAACGCCAAATGGACAACTCGATGCAAAAAGTTCGACAAGTTTTGGACAAGACCATTGACTAAGTGCTCGGATGACCACAGGTGACTGTTTAACATACAAAACAATCCGTTCATTGTGCTTTGACTACACACCTTCAAAAGTGAGAAAAGTCTGCGCGAAAATGGTGCTAGAAGTCCGGATTAGTGAGATGAAAGAGGAGCCACATCGTCTCTGGCCAAAATGTTTGCAGCAATGCTGCCCCAGTCACCGTACATCCTCGACCTGGCACCACCAGACTTCTTTCCGTTAAAAAGGATTAAACGAACACTCAAAGTAAAATGGCGTGGGAGGCTAGAGACAGTAAACGCATCTGCAATGGCCTCACTGAAAAAAGTTTCCGTTGATGGTTTCCAGGGCACCACCAGTGATATGTTGAGGCGTTGACAACGGTGCAGAAAACTTGAAGGAGGACAATACTTTGAAAAGCACTCAAGAGAGTGTAAACTGACACAAAATGAATTATTTATGAAACAAGAGCTCCTGGAACTTTTGGAACAAACATCATATCTCGAATCATCCCCCATAACCAATGACACCGACACCAGATACGAGCTATTTAACAGTGACGCGTTAAAAATGAACCGGAAAGACGACTGTGGGTACAATTTTTTCATTAAAGGAAAAAACCGCCAGGCCTGCATGGAATGCGTGATACAGTCACAGCGGAAGCCGGAAAAGTGCCCTTTCAAAGCCTTTTTAGAACACTTTTTGAGTAACTGCTTCAACCACACTTGAATGTGTCGACTATTCCATAATTCATCATAATTTATGTGTAGTAGGTAGGAATTCACTATGTCATGCATCCTTCGTCATTCTTCGAAGAAGAATGGTACACCCTTGCGAATATGTTTGTTCTATTTTCGATGCTATCGCTCAAAACGATGAAAAGTTATGCCTGAAACTTTACTAATGGGTTGGACCATTCCATGACCGACGTGTTACGCCATTCGCATGTGGGACGCCTGAGGGTTCCTTAGTTGTTCTAAAACGCTTTATTACATATATTCGCGCAATTCCATTTCTCACATAAAGCATACCTTAGGCCAGTTTGCAATGGAGCTTCAAGTAATGGCGTGACTCAGTGGTAGAATACTGGACTAGACCGCTGGAAACCCAGGCTCGAATGGCGTTGTGTTGTTCGTGTTTTTATATAGTAGTTTTTATTTCTTAATTTGCGTCATAGTGGTAACGGGCACCGGTGACGGCAGCGGACAACTACAGCGCACGTGACCCTTGTCTTATAACAGTTCTCACTGCAAAAAAAAAAAAAAGAACGACTGCTTGCATAGCTCCCACATTATTCTGTACATACCTACCAAATGCACACCTATCTATCGGGCGATGAAATCTCAAGTGTGTCATCAAATTCAGGCAAAAGCACCCAAATACAGACACATGGACACCTGTTTCATTTTCGGGAATACGTGCACTAATTATCATTGGCTGACGAGGTGCCGGTTACAATAGCTAAGAAGAGAAGTCACACTCGAGTCCCTACTATCGAACACAACAGGAACAGCTGTTAATTGCTTTTTGTAAATGAAAAAAGAATTACGCTCTCACGACACAACACACTGTCAGGCTGATTATTACACTCGTTGCTCTAGCCGACTATAGTTGAGTTAGAACCCTATAAGTTCTTGTCATAGCCCCTTTATAAGTTTTGACATTGCAAACAAACAAGCGCGTTATGTGGGTAATGTGATGGCAAGCGTGTCTTTGAAGTTCGTACAAAAGATGGCTGGCGGGGAAACTCTTGAAAGTTAAAGCGAAAGGTCGCACCCACTTTTTCGTGAGAAAACCGCACTCCGAGGGCGAGACAAGGTAGCACTCACAAACGCCTTACGCAAGCCGCACAATCTTAAACGCTGCTGATAATAGCGAATCACTTCGGTTTCATTCAATGGGGAATCTAAAAGTGCCGCGTAGTAGGCGGAGACTTATAAAGAGGGGCGGCACAGGAGGTGATGTATTGATTGATTGATATGTGGGGTTTAACGTCCCAAAACCACTATATGATTATGAGAGACGCCGTAGTGGAGGGCTCCGGAAATTTAGACCACCTGGGGTTCTTTAACGTGCACCCAAATCTGAGCACAAGGAGGTGATGTATTCCCTCTGCTCTGGTGTGGGAAAATTTTGGGAAGGAACGGAGCGTGTGGATGCTAGTCCACAAACTGTAAAGCGGACGAAAACTCTCGAGCCAAGATTTTGATTCAAAAGCGCTTCTTCTACCCGCCTTATGCTACTAATACATACTTCCATTAATTTCGCAACAAAAATCTGCATTGACTGAAATTCGTTCTGATGTTCTTTCATGCAATCTTAAGGGCTTAAAGGCTTTTCCGTTTGAATGAGGGAACTTTAGGACATGTTGGCGGCATTAAATTAGGCTGAAAACATTTTTAACATGGCAGTGTTTCATGCCAGGGTAAACCACGGCTCCACTGATGTACTTTTGTGACAGAAGTGACGTTGAAAAATGTATACTATGAGATTGCAATGAAATAATCACAGCATATCCACGGAGTGAATGATGATGAGTGGGGAGAAGCGTCCGTCAGCCCGTCCGTGCTTCCACCGGTGGCACATACCCGCTCTAGTGCGGGTATGTGCCACCGGTGGCTACATACATACATACATACATACATACATACATACATACATACATACATACATACATACATACATACATACATACATACATACACACACACACACACACACATACATACATACATACATACATACATACATACATACATACATACATACATACATACATACATACATACATACATACATACATACATACATACATACATACATACATGCTAACGACGAGCTAATATATACACCAAGCACCATTCGGCATTCCTCAGAGCTTCAAAACTTTAGTGCGTTTTCGTTATCAGTGGCGTGATGGCGCGACAGGCTCGCGTTGAGCGTGCTCTCGAGGTCGTCGCCTCCACGAAGGGCCACTTCCACGGAGCGGGGTCTTTCCTGCGCGCGCGCTTCTCAGACTCTTAATTCAAGGGACGGTGAATGTCACTTCGCATGCTGCCGTGGCCGCGTTTACGAAAAGATCGCCCTGCCAACACATGACGCAGGAATTAAAGTAACAGTTGTGCGCGCTTGTCCTTGGTATACTTGTGCGCTCGTTTCGTGCCTCTTTCTGTTTGAACAGCGTGCTTCAAGTGTCTAGCTGCGACATTTGTTTGTCTGCGTTCGTCCTGCGTATTCTTATTTCGTGCGTGCTTTCTGCTTGAATTGTGCGCTGCAAGTTTTGAGCGCCTTGCCATTCCTTACGTGACTTCGAAATTTGGTGCTGTTGCTTAAACTGTGCACAATAAACGCTTAACTACCTCTGTAACGATACGTTTCACTTTTGTGTTATACTGATTTCTATAAAGAGGGTTGAGCTACGTTTTTTTTTCATATATTTTGGGGACCATTTTCTCTCTGCTTCATATTTGTGCCCTTCTTAACTTGCGCGCGCCATCTAGAAAGCGGTGGTGTAAGAATGATTTGTAAACATGGGCTTTTATGTCGAGTGGCGTAAACATTGCTTCGCGTTATAAACCTACACTATTTATATAAATGTATGCTATAAATCTCTTCGTTACAGCAGGTATCAGCCACTTAAGGGTGCCGGGAATATCACGCAGTAACGAATCTGCAGAAAATGGCCCTCGCATCCAAAAAAAAGTATATTTGGTGCCCTAGATTCCTATTTTTGACTGCAGTTAGTGAGGATTTCATTATCCTCTACTGACACAGCACGTATAATAAAGATTGAAGGCGCCATAGTATAAACTGATGAATGCACAAAAAGTCATCAAGAACCCTTAAGAAGCAATACCGATTTTGGTACGAAGCGCTGAAGACAACGACCAAGTGGCACCGCTGTATATAATGTTGCTGTTTAAGGCATACTTTTTCCATTTCACAGAAGAGCCAAGTTTTTTTTCACTTCTGTCATTCAGCGCAGAGTTTCAAAGTTCACACGTCAGCGTCAGACTTGCCTACTCTTCGTGATATGCCAATCGAATGGCGGTAGGAGAATATTTTTGACATACTTTTCTGAGAGCTCATTAATGAAGGTAACGGGACGGTGTGGCTAGAAAAATAAATCACTACCTTCTTTAACTTTTCTCATGCTATACTTGGTGTTTTCACGTAAAGTTTAGCAAAGGAGGTTGGCACTGATACACCAGGTCTTTTCCGGGCGTTTTCACTTGGTGCAAGTGCTTCGGTGTGTATGAATATATATATCGCGTTTGAACGCAAAATTAAGCCTTGTAACCCAAGTCGAGTCGTATCCACATCACTCAATTATTGTAGCAACCACTCGCTAGCGGATCAGCCAGCTCAGCAATGTAAGTTTATAAAAATAGTGCTTTGTAGGTGCTCAAACTGATACAGCATTTAGCGCTCCTGTTCATTCACTTCACGTTATACAAAGTCGAATCGCCGTACGGATCATCATCATTCTTTCTTTACTATTCACTGAAAGAACAAATAAAAGAAATGACGGCTGCCTATTCATCTCTCCAGAAAAAATCGTCGAGCCTTCGTACGCGTCAGTTTTTCCACCGGGTGTGTGAAATGCTGTCAGTTATGTGGCATATAGAGATAAGACGTATTAAGTCAACGAACAGTGTAATTCCAACAATGATATTATTATTATTATTATTATTATTATTATTATTATTATTATTATTATTATTATTATAAAATGTATATCCGTACGTAACAGCTCTACTCCTATGTAGCCATGGCAGCTTATCTCACACTTCAGTGCTTTTGTCAGAAGAAAGAAAGGGTCACTCTTTTCTGACAAGTTGAGTGTAATGCGCAAGTTCTGAGAACGAGCGTGCTGTGAACGTTCTGACAAAGCTACGGCGTTCTACACACCTATCTGCATGATATAGGCGCTCGATTACATGACCAACCAATTGCTTACGTGAACAATGTTCGAGACTCCCTTTTGTAAAAACAGTGGCGCGCAAGGTATACATAACAAAATTTACAAAGTAATGCAGTAAGCCCGAGCACACGCATAGCTTGTTATAAAATACTCACAGCCAGAGAGCGCCTGCAGTGTCTTACCTTCCTCCACAATCAATTCCGAAAAGACGGAAACAAAGAGAAACTTTGTGGCCAGCGAATAACAACTCACATAAAAAGTATAACTTTAGTGAAGATGCAAACGAAGTCAGTCACCGAGAAACCGGGTATAGTCAATATGCGAAAAGTCACGATGTGCTGTAACAGCACGTCCTTGTTTGTCCGGATGTCACCTAGAATAAAAAAAACAAGAATTTTTGGGTGAATCCAGGGCCACCATGTGGCCTGTTCAAGCCACGCCACCGGGTCCATCGTTGCGCAGAAGCTATGAGCAAATGTTTCAAGGCGAATCCTTGGCTTTACAGCCGGGGCAAGCAGGGGATGGTCTCTTTTTATTCTGTATAAAAGGTAAGATGTTTAACTTTCCCACAGGAGTAGTCTATGCAGGGAACTGTAGAATTCGTGATTATTGGTATGTATGAAAGAATGAAAAGGGGCCCTTTCTCAGTAACCGAAATAAATTTGTCGAATGGTTAAATTACACGGTTTCACTGAGTTTTTGTCAAAATCTAAATGTAAACGAAAAAATAGTCATATTTCTGTGTGCTTCAAATAAATTTCGATTGCCATTAGACGATAGTTTTCTGGCCGGAGACGCTGCTTGAGATATGGGCGCCATTTTTCATCGATGTAAGCGAACGAAAGTTTGTGTAGAGCACAGAGCCACTGGTAGGTGGTAGCCCCGGATCATTTTCGCGAAGCGTAAGAAACACACGGTCTTTTTTGTGCACACAGCCATATTTTTAGTGCAGCGTCAGATTTTTCTTACATTGCAATCAGTTACGTGTCAACGCATTTTCTAGTAAAGAACTACACTACCTAATACCTGATACATGAGTATTGCAGTAGCGGCTCAACTTAGCGTATACTAATTCATTTTTGATCAACATTATTCCCAAGTGTGAACGCAGCCACAAGATCAAGATGGCTGGGCGTTGAGAAAATGCGTAAACTTGCGCCGGGGGGCTGAAACGAATGCCAGACAGACTAACGGAAAAACAGACAGATCAAAATTTCTGTGTTAAAGTACCCCAAGAAAGCCTGTCGTCATTAGAAAACAGCATCCGAGCACTCCTTACAGATGATTAACCAGAGAAGCTGAAACCTGCGGCCGCACGTGGTTGCAGACGTGGCCGCCAAAGCCGTTTGAGAAACTTCCGCCGAAACGCGGGTTCGAATCCCGGCTGCGGCGGCTGCATTTCCGATGGAGGCGGAAATGTTGTAGGCCCGTGTGCTCAGATTTGGGTGCACGTTAAAGAACCCCAGGTGGTCTAAATTTCCGGAGCCCTCCACTACGGCGTCTCTCATAATCATATAGTGGTTTTGGGACGTTAAACCCCACATATCAATCAATCAATCAACTTCCGCCGAAAGGGGGCGTCAGCCGTAGCCAACGCGATTCCGCCATTTCCACCTTGACGCTGTCATGCTCGCAACGCCCCTTTCTCGGTTCACCGCTGTCGTATGCATTTGGCTCAGAAAGCTGCTGGATCATTGGTGCACAGTTGCAGCTTGCGCTTAGCCATTCGGGTCTACTTCTGCCCGGCCTGCTGCATCCTCCCGGGGAACATGATTTCTCTCACGGATCAGGTCTTGGAAAGTTGTTGTTTGGACACTCGTACAATCCGTGCCCTCTCGATGTGAAAAGTTGGAAGTTTGACCTTTTTATACGACGCCGAACAATTAACTCGCATGCTAGCTCTTCACGTGATGTTCGTTTGCATCCTTCCTTCAGCTGTCGACATGCTTGACGGATTTTCTTGGCTAAAAGTCGACTGACACGCACGCATACAGAGTCAGGCTGCATTACCTCCTTTTCTATAACCTCTTTTTCCGTTCTCTCTCCTTCTAATGTCTGTACAGTGCTGTTAAGGTGACCACCGCTGAGAGACGGCGCTGCACGTTGTTTTTTTTTTCATTTTTGTCTCTTTCAAACCCACTCCGTTGAAACTGCTGCGCGCGTGCTGGGGAGGGGGGGGGGCGGCTGTGGAGAGATGGACGACGTCCCTGAGGGTTCTCCCAATGGCGAGCATGTTTGGGTGTGACGTAGAGATCTACGTAACTGATGGAGCAGCCGATGGAGACGTTTAGCGTTACTACCGGTGACAAGTTGTTCGTTTCGCCTTGCCATATACAGCTGTCAGTGTAAATGCTCGGAATTTCATAATAAATATACAATGGGCGACAATACGTGTAATGAACCCACCTTAATGTCTGATTCCTCCCGTACAAAGATGCCCCATCGCTGAATAAAACTAGACTTGGTGACTATGCAAAGACACAATCTGTCCTACTGATGAGATTTCTTAAAGTAATAATTAGTGGGCAATGACCCTCGTGTAGCTTATCACTTCTCAATCTGCGCAGGCAGATATAACATGTCTTGTTCGACGGTTACTGCGGACATTGGTGTATTTTTTCTGGTTACTTTGGATACTCATACGTGCTGGAGGGGAATCGGTTAAAGCAGGAAGCTCGCAGCAAAACGTTCCGTTCTTGCAAAGGTCAACATATAGCATTTATTTCGTAAGGAATCATTCTGTTATCAATCTACATTTATTTAAACAAACATTCGCTTGATACTGTACGCTGCTTGAGTAACCGTCGAACAGTAGTAGATAATTCACTGATCTAAGCCTTTTTGTTTTACATCACTTTTGCATTGAACAAAGTAAATAAACATTGGGCGCGAAAAATCGCCAAACCTCATGCAGTTATCAGGGTACTTCTGGACACATGCGCAATCTTGGTCACTACTTTCCGTACTATATGCTTTCGATGAAATGCTTCTGATAGCCGTAGCTTTTCCCACTATTGTACTATAGCACAAGCTGCTATTTAGAGACAGCAAGCACCTTGGAAACGTAGCGATCTTTGAGTGCTTGTGAGCAGAAGGGTGCTGATGGATTGAAGCTAACGCGTATTCCGGAACGCGTTCGCAATTATGCTGATCGTGTACCTTCGTTTGGCGTCCAAATGGCGTAACTACATATTTCTTAAGGAAAGGATCTTTACTACGCTTTCTCCTTGCGCCTAACTTTAATAAAGTCTCATGCTGTGAAGATATGTGACACATCGCTAAAAGTCGCTCTTCTCCAAAACGAAAAAAGCCTTTGTTGAGGTACAAGGATGGCCTAATATTCCCAGGCTCCGCTTCCATAGGAATACATGGATAGTGGCCTGGGAACTTTTGACCACATTTGCACTTTAAGAAACACTAGTCCTGACCTTGAAATAACTCTGGGGAATGTGTCCAATATCCGCCACTAATAGGTTTGCTACAGATACACATAGATAAACCATCACCTATCTAGGTGCCTGTCTATAGAAGGTCATGTTGTACTGTGTCTTGACAATGACACAGGCTACAAAGCTGTGCCATTGCCAAGGGCTGCCAATTTTGTCACCCGGTGTCACGGCGAATTAACAGGCGCCGCGCTTCTCCTTGTGAATGTGAGACCGCAGGGGCATCAAAAACGTTTCTTTTTGAGCCGCCAAGGCCTGGCGGGAGTGATGGTCTCGGACATCCCCAGAGGATTCACCTTTCATGTCTGTGGCTACAAGGGGCAGCCGCCGAGTTTCCCGAACTAAGTATGAGGCACCGCATGCGCCAGCTGAGAACACAAGCAAGATCCCCTTCCCAAGGTGGAAGTAACACGCCTGCGAGCTGTGAGCGCTCACCTCACAAGCTTGTCACTCTCGCCCAGTTGAGAACTTGCCCAGCTCTTCAAATGCGCGTAGCTGGAATATAATTTTAGGGGGCAGTTTTAATAAATGCTCACTCGCACATTTATACCCATTTCGATGTTCCTCTTTCCCCCAAGAAGAAAATTAGGGGACAGAAAGGTGATTTAAGCATACGATATCGCCCTTCTAATCAATCTAGCTGCTTGTATACATGGCGTAGTAGATCATCGACGAGTATGTAAAAGCTTTTAGTGTGGCTTTGCCTTGGCTGGCCACCTTATCTGAGACATTCGTCTAGTTGAAACGCGTAATTAACGTCTGCCACGTAGGCATTGGAACTCAGGCTAGCTCAGCCTGCCTGGGTTTACCGTCAAGAACTTTCTCCGGAAAATATCAGCGTTGCAACGCCGCCGGCATCGCAGTCGTGCCAAAACTCTTCCGGACTTCTCGCATCCGATCGTCGCGGAATCAACGCTGATGGTCTCTTTATTTATTCAACTGTTTAATTATAGCTACTGTTTATTTATTCAACAGCTCGTTTCGTTTTGTGTTAATTTAGTGCCTATCTCAATGCTTCTTGTTTTGTGAGACGTTCTCAACTATATGGTTCCGACTTTTGCTGGGAAGATAACAGCTCCTGCAGATCCCCCAACATTTGTCGAACCATCCGTATTAAGTTTAACGTGGAGTCTGTATCCTTCGTGCAGCACAAGGAGATTCAGCGGCTTCAAAGCTGGCGTCGAAAGATCCGCTTTCATGCGAATTCCCGGCATGTCAAGCATAAATTCGGACAGTCCAAACACCAAGGGAGTGTCAGCATACGCTTAGCCTCCTATAAGGCACTCACCGGTACCCAATACTCTCTTACAGAAGGAGGCACTTGGTCAGTCTTCTGCAAGCGAAGCGAGGTGATGGGCAGGAACGCGAGCAAACAACATCGACAACCGCAGAGCTCGCGGAACTCCACAGGATTCATCGAGAGGCACCTCTAAAATGATGCTTTTTCACTGATTCGAAACCAGCTCTGCAATGCATTCGAACTACGCTACATCGTGGACCTCAAAACCAATCGGTGTTGGAAACACGACAAATGTATCAACAAGTAATAGAAAAAGAACATGATGTAAGTTTTTAAGGGCTACCAGGCCACTGCGGCATCATCGATAATGAGCATGTCGATGATGGAGCAAAATGTCATGTCAATGGCACAAAGATGTCATGATGGATTCTATTCCACTATCAAGAAGTGACACGGCAGCAAGGATCAACACGCTCACGCACAATGTCGCAAGGTCTTTGAGGAACACACCTAATTTTCTTCGCACCCGTCTCCACCCCCTGGATTTGTGCCTACGACTTACGATTTCATCCACTCTTATCCCGATTTGAGACAACCGTTCTCTACCGCATGTGGCTTGGGGTGTCTTTTACGAACGCCAATGCTTGCCTCATCAGATGAGCAGATATAGTGATGCATGTGACCATTGTGGCGCTGACGAAACCATCGAACATGTGTTGTGTCTTTAAACTCAGACCAGCAGTCAAAGGCACTTCCTGTCAACTGAATATGCACGCCTCGACAACCAGCCGCTTTCCCAAAAATAAAGTTATGCAATGCCGGAAAGATCAAGCTTCACACTGAAAAGTGACGAAGGCACTCTTGAAGTTTCTGCGAGCGACCCATGGACATTGTCGAACGATTGTGACATTCCAGTGAGTGTGTTTCCGCTTCCCTTCCTCTCTCTCATTCCTTCTTGTTAAATTTTCTGGCTCTTCTTACCCCTTCCCCAGAGCAAAGTAGCAAACCAGAAAATGAATTTCTGGTTAACCTGTCTGCCTTTCTTCATACCATATCTTCTTCTATTTTATAACTCCTTGCGTGCAAGCTGATTCATTATTTTTATGTATCCTTGTTAGCTAGATTTAAATATTGCATTCTTTGTGCCACATACATGTGTACTAAATCTGTCGTTCCGTTTTTCTACACTCGTTTCTGATCTGTTCGCTGCTTCTGCTTGCGTACATAACAAACTAACCTGCGGTCATTCCCGCCGTCGACTTCGCGCTGGTGACGCCAGGGTGGCAGCCTACAACAGTAATGTTTTGCCGGACTCGTTGCTCTGACTTCTTAGTAGGCACTGCTCATCAGGCAATTCCAAAGTGGCACCACAAAAAGAGCTGGTACTCTTGTAAATGAAAAGCTTACCTTGAAACAAATGATGAAGTCCTTGTCTTTTATTCATTTTACTTTCAGTTTTTCAACCAATTGTTGCTTATTTGAAACGTGTATCAGCCATTTTAACGAGGCGCAGCTATGACGCAGTGCAGGCGCCTTTACATTCAGAATAGGTGATCTTGGGAAATCTATGACGCTACTACCATTGCTCACTTCAAGTGACTTGTCAGCTAGAACCACTCCCCCATTTTTCTTATCTGCATTGCGTCGCTACCAGCTCTTCAATTGCTCCATCAAGGACATTGCTCTCGAACTATTTGACGGAAAGCTTGTGGCCTGCGTAGGCAATCAGCTTTTAAGAACACGTACCATCTTGATTGTGGTAACATACTGACTAGTCGACAGAGTAGTTTTTTTTAATTCAACGGGACACCGTGTCGTTTGTCGTTAAGGTATTAAGCACTCATGTTGAGGCAGTAGTTGTTTAGTTTACACATGAGAAACCAGTGACACGCTGAAAATGCATTGGCCCCTTTGAGCTCATATTCGTTAATATGGGTACACGCATGAGGCTAAGTGAGAACTGATACCTGCGCACAAGTGCTCTCGTTAAAAATGTACTTCTACGTAAATGAAAAACCAACTCGATGGCGGCATTCATTTTTAGGTTGGACACACCAGCAGCCACGCTTCAAACCATATTGCACGCCAAACATTGTTTACTGAATTGTTGTCTTCTGAGACTTTGGAGGTGATGTGCTCGACTATTTGCCACCCGCTCTGTCTTTCACGCGTCGCCTAGAACGTGCTGCCGTCTTGCACTCTTTCCGTAAGTGAAAAGCCACACAGAATTACGACGGGCGCACCGTTCGTTTCTCCTTCGCCGAGAGCGGCACATGACGTATAGCGTTCTACGCAATGAAATACGTATCCGCGAAACGACTGCAGCCCTCTTACTTCTCCAACGTTTCTTTTCTTGCCTCGCGTTTCTTTGTTCGCTATATCATTCGTAGTAAGATGTTGACAGCGTAAACAGCGATATCGCCTACTCGGTGAAATTAACGACCTCCACGGCGGAGGAGAATAAACATACTTTATCTCCGACGTGTTCTTCTTTCTTTTCTCACGGCACTCGGTGTCCGACGTTGGGGCGTATTCACGGTCGGCGTGACGGGCATGGCCAAGTTTTCATTTGGTAGATTAGGCCCCTTATCTGGAGACGCCCCCGTCTCGCTTTCTGGTGTACTTCTTTCTCTGTTGTTGCGAGCGCGCAGGCGTTGGGGTGGCGGTGGCAGCAGACCCTTCGTGGCCCCGTATCATGCATCGTGACGCCTGCCCACCGGTACTATGGGGCGTCGTTTCTACAGCACTGAAGCGATGCCCGGTGACGGCAGGCGGTGCCGCGGTCGCCCTCGCGTGCAAGCGAGAAACGCTACGGCGCGAAGGGAGGCCACAATAGCGGGAGGTCAAATGGACGCGCAGCCATTGAGACAGGATCTGCAGAAGCACCCGTCTAGTCGACACGAGCCAGAACGTGCCATGGTTTCCAATCCTCAATTAGTGGTCGTAAAAGCGAACACCGGAGGCAGGGCCTTACCAACGACGCCAATGCAACGGCGTTGGTAGCGGCGGTCGCGCACCTCTTCTCTCCTACTGCAGAAGCCGCGTGAGAGGTCTCCAAAGAGTGGACCAAAGATTGCCCCATGTAAGGCTAGCGACAGCTGCGCCTCTGTCAGTCCACAATGCGGCAAGAACGCCCGCGCGAAATGACCTCCCTCTTTCCTTGCCTGGTACTTAAGGAAACGACTGCTCTTTCAAAGGGGCGCCTCACAGTCTTGCTCACAGGAGGGGCAGCGGAAGGAAGTACATCTACAGGATCGTCGACACGATTGGAACAACTGCTATTTCAGAGAGGAGAGAAAAAGAAAGCTAAAGGATCGAGCTTCGGCAAAGTGGAAGAAAAGAGACAGGAATGAAGGCACGACAAGCAGACGGAACACTCGGGACCCATTTGGCGTGCTGTCCCATCAGCAGTAATAGTAGCTGGCCTCCTGGCGACTGGTCGACCTCGGGGCGAGGAATAAAGGACGCGACGGTCCCTCACTGACTTGATCCTCTCAAGCCTGTAACCCTGTCGTGGTCAGAATGGTTCACGGGGCTTTGTATTCTGCGCACAAACATAGAATCCATAATTGGAAACGTTTGTTTTCGTAAGACGGTCCTGACTCAATAAACCCTGGTCACATGCAATTTTATTCTTTCTTGAGCAATAGTCTGTTGAATTAAGCACGACTGATGAAACACAACGTTTCGGAAAGGGATGCTTGCATCAAGAAGATTTGAGCGCTTAAAGGGGCAGCAACACAAAATTTCGTGGCCGAGATAGCCTGCGGGGTCAATATTTGTGATCATTCGTATATCATCTCCAAATACCAACAGCGAATATAGGTTGGAAGGTATACTAAAATAATTTTAAAATTTGCGCTAACGCTCTACTTTATCGTGCCATTAACATTCTTGAAGGAGACGCCATGGCGACCCCCAACTTCCCTTACGTCACCACGCTGCATATAGTATATAAAAAAAATTAAGATATGATGACGTCATAGCCACTATTTTTTCTTTGCTGCGTTTGATCTCGCAGTATATACGTCTCGGCGGCTAGTCGCGAGTGTGTGGCCGTGGTGCAAGCTATGAAAATCTTGTGTTTTGCGACACTGCAGTCCTCTTTCGTATTCCAAATTAATTCTTGATGCGGACCGTACGGAAAAGTGTCACATTTCTGTGTGCTGACGTGGTTGAGAGCTGCACATGCTAGTTGGTGATAGTTGCACCCGGCGGCTTCTCGTTATTTGAGCTCTCTCAAACCGACATTGAAAGTCGTAAATATTCAGAGGCCTGCAATTAATTATCTTTCGCGTACTGCAGCAAATGGTGTGTTGTGTTATGACTTACGCGCCCCTAGCGACAAATTGCAGCACAAAAACGCGAGGCCAAAGCTTTTGTGTCAGTAACCCTTTAAAGTGTCTTTCGTGTTTTCATTTCATGTTCGCCCATAAACCGTATATGGAGATCCACTTTGAATGGGCTATTATGACACTTCTAAAAAACACCATGTAATGCAGTGGTCTTTTGATTATGATTGATATGTAGGGTTTAACGTTCCGAAACCACCATATGATTATGAGAGACGCCGTAGTAGAGGGCTCCGGAAATTTCGACCACCTGGGGTTCTTTAACGTGCACCCAAATCTGAGCCCACGGGCCTACAATATTTTTGCCTCCATCGGAAATGCAGCCGCCGCTGCCGGGATTCGATCCCGTGATGTGCGGGTCAGCAGCCGAATACCTTAGCCGCTAGACGCAGTGACGTTTTCTCAAGACACTATTTTGCCAGTGCCTTAACCACAGATAATTTGATTCCTTTGCAACGCCTGTGACGGTTTATCTATCAGCTGTCAGCTCGTGAAAAACATTAGGTGTTACGTAACGCTTGCAGGCAAAAAATAATATTGATTATTTCCTATGTGGTGCTATGCAGGTTGAGCCGAGTTGGATGAAACTTAAATTTTTCGAGCTAAGGCGACTCCTAGCTTTGAGAACAAAAAGGTCAAATTCATTTCTCTGCGTGGGATGCGTTTCATTGATTACGATGAAACGTGGAGTCACGTCAAGGGTGGTCGACCAAGTTGGCTTGTGTTTCAAATCCATAATAAACTTCTTTGATTAATTTGTCGTTCCATTGAGCGCAGTACACCCATGCAACTAAAATGGTCTGAGACCTTTAGTAACAATATTTTACGGGTGGTTCCAAATCACTTTCAAGGTGTTTCAGTGTCTGAACTAGGCATCCTTTAGGATAATCAGCACCATGCCTTGTGAGATTAGTTTCAGCCAAACATCTTTCAACATTGCTGCCGTAGCTAATTATCAATGCCAAGCGTGTAATGTTCATGGTTCACCTGAACATTCCAGCATGCTGCTCGGCTGGCACGCGTCCTCTTTGTCGTCGTCTTCATCGTCTGCATGCTCCCCAAGCACGTGCGCCAAACTTATTAGCGAACCATATGGGCGGCATACCTATCTAATTAGATCATCACGTGCTATGGTCAAACAAATTAAGCCAAGCCATGCCAATACTAAGCTAGCTAAGCTGTATTTTAATAATGAAACGCTTATGAGGTCATGTGAAGCTAAGGGCACGCTAATTAAAACCATGCTACTTAACATGACACTAATAACAAGGATGTCATCTGAGATTAGTGTATTTAGATCCTAATCATTAAGAACTTATCAATAAGAATACAGCTAATTAGTGCTAAGGTAATTACATTCGCAATAATTGTGGCCCTGCTAAGTTAACCGGGAAAGTAAATAACGCGTTAATTACACCTTGTATATCAAGGCAATACTGTTTAATATTATGTTCATTAGACCGTAGCTAATTAGTACCATCAAAATTGAGACCGACCTAAACGCGGCCCTAAAAATAAAGCAGGCCGAGCAGACTGAGAGACGAGCCACGTAAAAATTTCGAAGACACTAGGTGCTGTCAAGCTGCTCCTTGGCTCCAGCCTTGCACAATTAGTGCAAGCTGCCAAATTATTTTACATGCAAACGAGGAACTGCTTAGCGTCCACCACATGAAACGCGTTGCAGTTACACAAGCACTATGACAGTAACGAGTTGAGCTGGAGTCTTCTCACAGTCAGTGAACTTGAACCCGAGTTTGTGCATAAATGACTGATGGACAGAAGTCCGCGGCAAAGATCCAGTCGACCCAGTGCATTCGCTCTTGCCGAGCAGCTCTGCTCACGCTGCAATGACAGCCAGTGGGACGATTCTTCTATCAGCTTAATCGTATAGAATATGCACACACGCACCAAGAAGTAAGGGTACAGCTCCATGTGGCTATATATGCTTCCCATTCAATTTCATCGTGCTCAGGACGTACCACTCACAGCCGCATTGCAGCCATGATGAGAACGCCACTGTGACTATCAGCCCGTATTTTTATCTGCAATATTTGAAAGAAGCGCAACGAACGGTACGAGGGTGCTTCGTATATGCCCTCAATGCCTTCGAGAGCTCAAATTTACCTGTTGCACGTGGAATGACAGAACGTTCCCGAAAGCGGACAGACGCCAGCAAAAAGGGCCGTGGGAGGTGCGATGTTAAGTTGGGAAAAAGATAGTGTGACAATCAGATTGACATCGGTGCACTATTGAAAAGCTAACTGATTGATTGATTAATTTGTGGGGTTTAACGTCCCGAAACCACCATATGATTATGAGAGACGCCGTAGTGGAGGGCTCTGGAAATTTTGACCACCTGGGGTTCTTTAACGTGCACCCAAATCTGAGCACACGGGCCTCGACATTTCCGCCTCCATCGGAAATGAAATGCTAACTGAGTGGCAGCCCTACCAGGCTCCGGAAACTCAGCGCTCGATTCGATTTCAAAGAACATGCAAGCTCGTAGTGGTTGTCGGGCTTTCCAACATGCGGTTGAACGAAGAGTGCGGTTGATACGAATGTTCGCATTTATTGCTCTCTCAAGTTTTTACGAGGAAAAAAATTAATACTTCTGGGGAACTTCTCTTTTGTTTATATGTATTTTCTCATTTCATGAAGTATTCTCTTGAATGTCCGGTGACGAGCAACACCCTTGCGTGGCTATTGAAGCATACGCGAGTAGATGTAATCCTGGCTGGCCCGGTGCATTGTACGAGGTAGTCATCGTCCTAGTGGGAGGCTCGGTGGTCGTGCCCGAGAAGTCACCTGGCGTATCAACTGGCTTGTATATCATCGGTGAATCGGGAGTCGATGCAGCAGAACAGAATTCTGCGATTAATTCGATGGTGTGTTATGCCTAACCAGCGTTGAATCTGTCACGCAGAGGGGAGGAAGTGGCCCTGGTGGCAAAACCAACACCTCGGAGACAGGAATCGGGCACACCGAGGTGGCGGGCCTTTCGGTCGACGAGCCGGTTGAAGCGCGAGGGTGATCTCCATCACCTGTATAGCCTGGGGTTGATGGTAGGGGGATAGTCGGGACTGGCCGTGGTGCGGGAGGCTTATATGAATATGAACTAGGCACCCCAGTGTCACTTTTGGAAAGGCGATGTTTGATGCCGTATTACTGAAGCACGGCGCCACGCAGTTGATCGTAAGGGCGAGAGCTCCACGCGAAGTACGTGAGGTGGTGTTTGAGGTCCGGCGAAAAATGGTATTTCAATACCTCAAACATCAATTCTTGTAGCCCTGATGCTGTTGAGCGTCAAGGCTGCCTGGAATTATCGGAACCATGACTCGATGCAGGAGGTTTGGAATGGAGGTAGAGGTGGGTCGAAGTGCGGCTGCAAGGCTTGAGCTAGCTGGAACATGGCCTCGAAGCTCAATGGCAGTGGTGCAGCGCCGGTCGTTTGTCCGTTGGTCCGTGGTCACCAAATGTTGAGGTACGTGAAACTAGATGGCAGCTTATGAGGCCGTGACATCGTCGCGGCTTTTATTTGAGACGCGGGCATAGGCGAAGTCGCAGCTGCAGCATCCAGCCAAACCAGGAGCTAGGCCGTTCTGCCTTCCTCGTGTCTCGCGCTTCACAAGCCACGCGGTTCTCTTCTTATTTAGTGCGGCAGCTGACCAAGACTGGCGCGACGCTACAATATCAGATATACCCATGATACTAGTATACTCTTTTCAGGGCATGGCATTAACGAGCTTATTAGAACTTATAACAAAACAATGATAATACAAGAGAGATGGCCAGCAGCAAATAGTATGCGTAATAACGAAAACAAATCAAAAGCTGTTATATTTCGAGCTAAAACAAAATAATTCAATCTCACCTTGATAAACTACTCAGTACACGTAAAATTGAGATAGTTAACCTTTTTAAATGTCTTGGCACATTTTTTTTTCAGAGAACATTACCTGGAATTATCATGTGGAATATGTCTTACAAGAATTGACTCATGATAATAGGTGTAATAGGTCGAATTCGGAACTTGCTTCCAAAAAAATTACGCTTTTGCTCTATCATTCACTTTTTAACTCTCATTTAAACTTTTGTCAATTTGTATGGGGTACGACGACGGCTACTAATGTTGATGAAGTATACATGGTTCAGAAAATGTATTTGGCATATATTTATTTCTCACTTTGTGGCATTCACTAGACCCTTAATTTGTAGCTCAGAAATAATTAAATTGCACCAGCTATACAGTTGTGCATTAAACCGCAAATTCAGATAGGAAACTCTCAGGCACATAAAGAATATCATAACTCTAGCTAACCTGTGTGCAAAGAATCAAAAGCACCCCACCCTTCATGGAGAGAAGTGGGAGGTTGATACAACAAGGTTAAACACAGGCAAACAGCGTTTATCTTACACTCTTTCAGCTCTTTTAAATCACTGTCATCAAACGTTTTGACTTATTCAACTGTTCATACTGCGAAATCCATGAATTGTTTGCAAATGTGTAACACTTAGTCTTTAAAACAAGAGCACATTCAGGTAAATACTGTTTCTTTCAGTCACAAAATATAACTCTAAAATATAGATTTCCTTTCTGATCGCATGTAGGTATTTCTGGGATTATCTATTTGTGCTTAATGTTGCATTGTGTCTTTTTTACGTCACGTATTATGTGCCGTATATTTTGTTTCTGAATGACAATTGTGTTATCATCTTTGCTTTTCTACACAGTGTATTATTAACGCTTTCAATGTGCTGTTTATATATGTAATAAATCGTAACTACAATACGTACAGGTGGTTGTAACGTGCTACCCATGAGGTGCTGTGTTTCCTTGTTTACCGCGATGCTGCTACCGCTTCGACTTCATACTTTGTATTTATTTTTCCTGCTATTTTTATGGGGCTGTGAGCAAGTCATGCTGGCTTAAAACGCAGCTTTTTTTCCCACTCCTTTCTTTCTCTCTGTAGCACAGAACCAAAAATAAACTATGATTTGATTTCATACTGGATTTAACGTTTGGTAATTGTGTTCATATATAAAATGTAGATTAAAAATGTGTCTGGAGATTAACACTTTGACGCTACGTGTATCTGCTCTTTATACAATATATTCAATAAAAAGTGCATTTCATTTGTGTCGACCGAGTTTGGTCTCACGGAGAAATCGGGAAATCAAGCAGCTTAACTTTCGCCTCTTCCAAAAACATGAATCTTTTTTAATTAACAAAATTTTATGACCACATTGCCAGCAGCCAGTGGACCTCAACGAAAGTATGAGCGCATTTTGCTTGCATGCGAAGAGAGAAAGGAGGGATTCTGCAGCAACTCTTCTCCTCTCAATTTTTCGTTTCTTCCCTCTATATAAGAACGTCATGAAAAAAATTATGTCTGTGATTTATTTCTAGTAAGATGGCCGGCAAACGCCAGTGGTAAAAGCGGCGCTGTTACTGCCGAGAGTGAATGCGCGGAAGGTATAGGAAGTTTTTGCCCCCTGGTGCGAGCCCGGAGCAAACTCATGTGCCCGAGAAGCTCGGGCTATCCTGCATAGCAGCAATGGTCACGAGCTGTGATGGTTAACGCTCTCATTGTTACGCATACAGAAATTGACAAGAAAGTTGGCCAGGGCTACCTTGGCCGTAGCTCAAACTGATAGTGCATCGCGCATTTAATGCGAAAGCTGTAGGTTTGCTACCTACAGGTGGCGAGTTGCACACCTTATGAAGAGACCTTCACTCAGGTTAACTTTCTGAGCCCATTAAATGGTCATCTTAAGCCAAATCGCCCTCATAAAATGTCACTAGAAAAAAAAATGAGGAGAGCACTTTGGTCATGGGGTGCTACGATGCATTAATGACTGAAATGTACAGCTTTCCTCAGCTTCTGCCTCAAATAAAACACAAATTGGGCACCACCTCTTGTAACCTCATTGCAAGACATTCCTCGATAGCAGTTCATTTGCATATTTCGGTCACTAAGTTTCTAGCTTTACGCCAAGCGTCCTACACCTAATCAGCTTCACTGTGTTTTGTTGTGTATCGGCAAAATATATCTCGGTGTGCTATTCAAACATGATGTGTCTCTAAAGAACAAACCTACCTATCTGGTGGTTCACAGATAGTACACACAATTATTTGAATTGCTTCGAGAAAAAAACAGGTAAAATATGAAGGGGGAACATGCAGAGTGCTCTCTGATCAGGCTAGTGAGTTTTTAGCATATGCGTCAAAAACAGCGAGTATTTCAGAGACCCAGAGAAAACAAAGAAAGCGAGAAAGGTAAAGACGGAATTGTTAACCGGGAGCATATAATTGCTCCATTTCAGCCAGCAATGTGGGCTATAGTTGCATCTCGAGCTACTCTATTAACATACTTATGGCATTGTGCATTGCTTAAAACAGTGAAGTGGTCATTCATGTAAGATCATGCGTTCATGAACGTCAGAGCCTGACGTTCACTGTTCATTCTAGTCGACCTCCAATCAACAAACACCCAAAGTCCTCGCAGTCATTCAAACTTGCAAGGGAAGAGCCCTCTGCAACATGTTTTTGCATGTGAGCTGAAAAATTGAACAACTACAGATGACACAAAACACAAAAAATGTGATAACAGCTTAATTACACTCTGCAGGTTTCTACACAATCTACCTATAAGAATTTTTGTCCGTTGACCACGCAGTAAGTTTTAAAGGGGCCTAGAACTGCTATATTTTATGAAAACTAGAATGAGCATTTGGACGAATGGAATGTTTTCTAAAGGATATATTATTGTAGAAAAAACAAACAGGCTTGTTTACCTCTTTTATTCGCACTAAAAGATCTCTGTTCCGAAGGAGCGAGGCTGTTCGGTTGATGGACCGCCACACCGGCAGAGTTGTATCTGATGCCTCAATATTACATTTATTCTTTCAGTGGATAGGGGAAGGCATAATTGGCAAGCTGTACTTGCCACAGTATCACCTATCTCTTCGTATCACTATGTTAAAGTTCATTTGGCAGCATTCCTTTGCTAGAGTGCACTTAATTTGTGCGATGCAGTTGTGACTCTAATGTCGACTGGCATGAGTTTTGTTTTGCAAATATCTCGACCACAATCACACAATTTTCCAGAATCGAACAAAGTGTTGTCTTTATGTTATTTCGTGGAATTACGACGAGGAATGCCATGGTGACACAGCACCTGCATAGCAGTGAGCATGAGGGTGTGAGTTATATTGTGGCCTCACTGACAGCTGTTCTTTCAGGACGAAATGCAAAAGTGACCATGTGCTTGGACGTCGGCACATAATACAGGACTCTTAGGGAATGAAAATTTATGTGGTTTCTTCCACCAAGAATAAATACATCGGCAGAATCGACGTCGGCACGGTAATCACTTGACACCACACACTGGATTCACTCTCTATCTGTGTGAACAGTATCGAGCTACAACGACGATAACTGCTTGCTTCGAAAACTGAAAATTTGGTAAACGAGCGACTATCTGCATATGGTCACTCTTGTGAAAACGATTGGCCGTGATAAGACTACAAGGCAGCCCTAGCAGGGGAAGAGGGGGGGGGGCGCTCTATTAATGGAGTTCTGAGTTCTATAATGTGCCCCTAAAGAGGTGCAATAAACGAGTATTCTAGCAGTCCCGGCCATCAATATCTGACCGCTTTGGGGAGGTATCAAACCAGTGTCCTCGAGCTGAGAATCCAAAAACTTCACCTGCTAAGCTATCAGGGCGAGTACATGTCCACCCGGTCACAAGTACAGTGTGAGAGAACATGCGGTATCTGAGCTGTGCGCCCCACTCCAGTCGTGCTATGGGTTCAAAACCTAATTTTGTCACACCACGTTGAACAGCAGAGCCAAATATATAAAGCTAATATAGAAACGCCATTGAGCCTCAATTCTAAGAAGTCAATATCTGCCGAGGCGAATTGCTATAGGAGGGGGCAGGCGTTGGCTCAATTAATGTATATAACCACCTTTCCTTCACAGCACACTAGGTGCAAGACGGGATCAACTTCGTGCCGAAAGACGTGGGTATGATCTTGATTTAAAGGGGCTCTGGACGACTTTCTCTGGCTTGATGAGTAAACACACTCCACGGAGACATTTGCGCCAACTTTGTAGCTGTGGAGCTCGCAAGACGGGCGCAAAGCTGAAAAGTACACAACAGAATACTAGTGCACTCGCAAGAAGTTGTTCACTGATGACAGCTGTGATGAGCCGCTACTTGGCAAAACAGATTTGGTCTTTATGCAGGCAATTTGTTTGAGTTTTAGCACTCAGTATTACAGTTATACAGCACAATATTGACTCATTCAATGAACTGAGCCGCACTAGTTCAAAATCTGGGTTTGGAGTGTTGATTTCGGAGAAAAGTTCGGAGAAAAGGCGAGTATTATGCTCACCCTCGACCGAGCCTGCCTGACAAAGGTGAACTTCAACGGGATGCCGTAGGCGGTTGACGGTAGGAGTAAGTTCAAAGCGGTCGGAAAAGATGAACACAGCCACGTAATACATCCGCCCATACTAGGGCTTATTAAAAATTGTTTTTGCTTTATACTTATCAAAAGAATTTCATCTGTTCTATAGTGTTTCTGGGAGTTTGCAAAAAATGATGGTTCAAGTGCCCTTTATGAGGAAGATTCTTTCGCTTGAGAGCTTCCAATAAACGCATGGCAAGGCCGAAATCGTTTTTTTCAGCGAGCACTTCCCTGAATGTGGTGACACTGAAACTATTTGTTTAATTTAGAATGTAACGATTGTAGCCAGCAGAGTTTTCATTTAGGCCTTCCAATTTTCATGAAAACAGTTCAACAACATAAGATTTCGGAAATGAAACCTCCGAAGTTTATAACTGTCCAAGTGAGCAAGAAACAATACCTGATATGGCAATTTTGAAATTTCACCTAATAAAGAATCTAGAGGACACCCACGCAGATCCCTCGTGCTCTCAAAATTGATTTAGACAAAAAAAATGTTTTTCCGGACTAGGACTTAGCTACACAGAACACACATTGTGAACGAGGAATCATTAGGAGACGGAAAGAATATAGGTTAACTAGGAAAACAAAGCTTGATTTATTTTTCTTTCTCTTTGGAATTATCAGAGTCTTGAATAACTATCAAAGTATTCAATCCGGACTTTTGCATCCGTACCCGTATTGGTTCCCTAAACGATGTGCCTGCTTATTCTGTGCATTGCTTTAAAAAACACAACCTATCTGACAAGCAGTATGCAAGAAGGACGTAGAACACTCTCCTTGTATACTACTGTTTGTTAACGGACATACACACAGACGTAAGAGAATACAACTACAACGCAAGAGGGTCCAGTCGAAACGAAGACGCGACACTCGGTAAATGGTCGCAGTGGCTTTGAAATTTCTGCCTCGCTCGACTATCGAGCGTTTTCACAGAAATTTTAATCAATACCACAGCCACCTCAAGCTCGAATCAAAGCAGATATACCTAGCGAAAGAAGTACTCATAAAAACGGGCTGGGGAGGTCGAAGAGAGATTCGCCGGTAGGCGACGCGCTTCATCATGTCGTATTTTCAGTGCGGCTCATCTGTCACGCCAATGCACGCTGATATTGGGCACCGAGGTCCTTGACTGTCGGCGCAATGCTCAAAGACCTCAATTTTTCTTCTTCGTTGCCTCTGCGTCGTAGAAGCGTGGCGCTTTTCCAGAAGTATATGTGTTTCGTGGCCGACTAGTGCGACAGCACTGAGGGCTCTTTTGCGATAAGCCGGGACGCCTCAGTCAACGCTTCTCTCTGGTTTCACGTGTACGCTTTGTTGATTTTTCGCCTCTCTTTAACAGGCCAGCACACATCGACGTTTTGAAAAGGCTGTTCAGAAATAAGCAGGATATCTATCGCATGTTCTTTTTGTTGTTGTTGTTTCTCGTAACACTGCCTCCTCTTCCTTCACTTTTCTTTCTTTCCGTGTGGCAGACTGAGAGCTGATTCTTGGTCTTCGCTTCGTTAGCACAGCAGTTGAGATGAAGGCCTCGACACATTTAAAGGAAGCCTTAGGACCAAATTTATTTTACTTTGTCAATTTATATAGGCGTACAAAAAACTTCTTCCGAGTTTTAACCACCTGCATGATTTTTCATAACACATATTTCAGTGAATTCATTACTTGACGGCTCGTATCCTGCATCTTCTAGGTTATACAAGCGACAAATTTCTCAAACGCAGAAAATAATATTATTATTATTATTAGTATTATTATTACTAAATGCGAACCATTTGTTAGGGAAAATCGGTGACTTTTAACGTATCTATCTATCTATCTATCTATCTATCTATCTATCTATCTATCTATCTATCTATCTATCTATCTATCTAGCCGCTTACGTTTCGGTGCTCTCATGGTCACCCCCCTAACTTCGCGTGAACCAAAATTAGCATGGGAGGGTAAGATGGTTTGACAAATATCTAGCGCTGGTCAAGACATGAATAATGTCCAAATCCCTTTGCGCACGTCATCAAACACTTCCCGCCAGACAGTGGCACATAGCCACGGGTGGGTATGTGCCGCTGGTATGCGGGTATGTGCCACAAGTGATTGACACTTAGTATCTACCCAGGAACGGCGAGAACACACCCAAGCAATTATAACGCGCGAGCGTTAAGAAATACCCGATATCGATAGCGTCGACCCGACGTACGCAAACAACAAATGTCAGGTCCCAGCTGTAATCAAACCCAAGCATTCGGCGAGGCAATGAAGCATTTTACCACAGAGCTACGCCCGGTCTTAGAACTACTTTTCATATAGACGCCAATCTTTGTGAAACGTCAATAATGACTGCAGTGCTGCCTACCCGATTTTTATAAACATTACATATGTACTCCTTTGATACAGCCGTCACGTCGGGTTAGTGTCAATTGTGCTTAGTTGTCATGCGCTGAAGTTGCTTCATGTAGCAGTGTCCAGGGCCAGCATGTTCACGAGCATCAGCGCTTCATATCAGCTTCTAGTGTTGCTAATACGCATGTTCCAGTTGACATCGTTGCGCAAGTGCGAACAACTGGTTATATAAACATATGCAACTCTTCAACATATGTTCGTTCATGCAAGATTTGTACATGTATTGATTGATATGTGGGGTTTAGCGTCCCGAAACCACCATATGATTATGAGAGATGCTGTAGTGGAGTGCTCCGGAAATTTCTACCACCTGGGGTTCTTTAACGTGCACCCAAATTGTACATGTATCTAGCGTCATTTCATGACGTGCCGCTCAATAAAAAAATTGCAACATGGTCACCTTCCATACACATGCTTCGCAGAACGTCAAATCCCAAATACGGGGTAACTCCCAAAATTATTATTATTATTATTATTATTATTATTATTATTATTATTATTATTATTATTATTATTATTATTATTATTATTATTATTATGTGACATTGTATAGACACCACACTGCATATCACAGTGAAAACACAGCATACGTTTTGTCAAGGGTATGATCCTCATCATCCTCAAATTACTCTGCCTTCAATTTATTCCTCAGTAAGCCGGAAATGACACAGCCCCAAGAAACCAAGCAGACAACTGTGCAATATAAGAAAGACGGAAAGAGGATCAGTCGTAGTGCGAATTCGTGACCAGGTTGTTTCTAGACCCAACAGTACAGGCGTGCAGGCTCTAGCAATATTGTAGCCGTGTATAGTGCTGCCTTCTCTGATTGAAACTCACACGGCTGTGGATCACCGACACCCTATCGATCGTGTGGCGCCAATTAAACGGACCCGTTTTTACACTTGCCTCGAAGGGCAGCGGCAACTTAATCCACTGCACCTTTGCCCTCTCTCTCCTCTCCCCCACTCAGGCTGTCTGCGAGATACCACCGCCTTCTGGTCTGAGAGACTTGCTCCTGCGAGTTGTCGATTGCCCTGTGGCCCCTACAAAATGGAGTCAGGTTTACGACCGCAGCCGGCTACTTTCCTAAGCTCTCCGCTGGAAGACAATGCCAGTTTTCCGATACTCACTTTGTCTAGTTCCACCGGCCGGTCGTGCGCAGCCATCTTGTTCAATCTCGTTACATTCGTGGCTTGACTGCCGACCTGGGATTGGGCACCGGGCCCTGCCTCTGCCCAGAGTCACTCGAGAAACGCCAGTGGACGAGAGTTAAAGGACGAAAAAGCACGCACGAACCAGAACCATGGTGGAAGAAAGAAACTGTGCGGGGTCGAGGAGTTACTTGCGCTGCGGGTGAACTTAGAAAGGATTGCTTGTGGGAATAGGAAAGGAAAGGGTCGTTCCAGAGCTGTGGCAACGGCTTCTTGTGGATTTGGGTTTCTTGTGACCTTTCGTGAATCCTAAGCCCTGGTGAGTGCCTTCGTATAGGGGTTAATTTTGTAAAGCCTATCTCCGTGCCTAAATGCGCTGTTTGTTGTCGCAGCAGTGTCTTTGTTTTCTATCTTTCGAATAACGCCTCTGCACATTCACGATCTTTTCTGTGGGAGCGCCATTACGTTTCAGGCGGCAGCCGCAATAACATTCGCACGTGCTTCTTTTTTTATTATTATTCTATTATTCTCTTTTGTCGTCGGGCTGGTCGAGACATGTCTGCAGATATCTTTGAACGGTGGGTAAGTGCAAGCCTGCGTTGCAAGCTTAGTTGTGTGTATCAGTTATACGCTAATCTTTATCGTAGCATACCTCAAATGGGCCATCTTAACTGAATGACAACAAGCCCTCTACGACGCCGAACATAAGATGAATTGACAGTGCCTATCACTAAATCATCCAGTTTGAGTTTTAAAAAAATCATGATCCTTACGGTAAAAAAAAAAAATGTTGGCGACAGTATGATGCCTAACTCTAGTGTGTGTGTGGTACCAGTAGGCTAATCTGTTTGCACTTTTACTAATTTTCTGCACCAAATCTGACATCTGACAGTTTCCTGTGTTGTACTTTATTAAATTCCTCTTCAGTAAGATAACGCATGCATCAGTGCAACACATGAGGTGTGGCCCCGGAATAACATCTCATGTAGTGACCGATGTTCTCTTTTTTTTTGGCCGGACAACATGATAGGCATATATTTGTATTGTCACCGGCCAGCACGCAACTTGGCTCATTCGATGAGTGCATACCACAGCATTTTGGGTGACATCGTTCACTGTGCGCACAATGTACAATCTACGAAACTGAACGATGCAAGCTTGTACATAACAAGAGTGCCGTTGCTTTATTACAGAACAGAACAGAACAGAACAGAACAGAAGGTTTATTGTGCTAAATGAAGAAGAATACATGTGCATGATATACAGAAAGAGGTCCCATAGTCAGAGACTGCAAGGGGACCTCTTGTACAATGTAGAATTGAGAATGATTGTGATGTACATAGCAGGGAGACAGAGCTACAGTAAAATGCAATTGAAACAAATAAAGTGAGAATATACAGAAACAATTTAAAAGTAAGAATAACGTGCTAACTTCAATGACAAATGATTACAGAACACAACTCACAATGAATAGGAATCAATTAAGAAACAGCAAAACAGGCTAGTTAGTTGACATGATATGATTTTTTAACTTCGAATTAATTTCCTTCAGGGAACGGCATACTTTAATGTCGGAAGGCAAACTATTCCAAAAAGAAATTCCGGAAAAATGAATGGTTTGTTTGCCATAATTGGTGCGAACTTTTGGCAGTAGAAAGTTATTGTTAAGGGCAAACCTTGTGACATTGTTATTTGAGAGAATGGAAGTGAAATGTGGAAGTTGGTTATTTATAATTCTATACATGTAAATACCAAGGTTATATTTAACTAGCTCAGATACAGTTAATATATTGTTTTCGTGAAGTAGTGACTTAGCGTTAGAGAGATATGGGCTTGATGTGAGAATTCTTATCGCTTGGTTTTGAATTGTCTGAACTGAAGTAAGATGAGTGGTGTATGTGTTGCCCCATGAAGTAATACAGTAAGAAATGTGCGAATGAACAAAAGAAAAATACAGTGATATAAGTATTGATGGATTGAAATAAAGACGAGATTTAATCAGTAGACGAATGCCATACGTCATTTTTTTCCTAATATATGCAACATGTCGGTGATATTTCAAGTTACTGTCGAGTTCAACGCCTAGGAATCTACAGCAGTCGCTCACAGGGATGTCATTGCGCGCAATTATAACAGGAGGGATAGAAGGCAAGGGTTTTTGTGGTGAAGAGAAGACAACAAATTTTGTCTTAGACGTGTTAATTTCTAACATGTTATTACTGCACCACCGAACGAGCTGTGCCAGATCAAAGTTTAGTTTTCCAGTTAAGGATGTAATACTGCTATCGGAGTTAAAAATTGTGGTATCGTCGGCGTATAATATACAACTGGATGAAGAAAGGCATTTCGGCAAATCGTTAATATAAAGTAAAAACAAAAGGGGCCCCAGAATGGACCCCTGGGGTACACCAATATTAGTTAATTTGGTTGAAGAATATGCATTAGAAATTACCACCTTTTGTGTCCTGTTGCAGAGATAACTACGCAATAATAGTAATGTTGGGCCAGTTATACCAAATGCTTCAAGTTTATTGAAAAAAATGTGATGATTGATTGAATCAAAAGCTTTAGATAGGTCGATGAAAACACCGCCCGCATAGTAACTGTTGTCAATAGCCTTTTTTAATTGGTCAGCAAGTGAGATTAGCGCAAGGTCACTGGAGTAGCCAGAACGAAAGCCAAATTGACAAGGCGATAGTATATTAAATTTGTTTAGGTAATTTGTGAGACGTGTACAGATCAGTTTTTCAATTACTTTGCTCAAAAAGGGTAAGATGCAAATGGGGCGGTAGTTATTCAATAACGAAGCATCTCCTTTTTTATGTACGGGGATTATTTTACCCTGCTTCAGTTCATGCGGGAAAACACCTGTTCTAAACATTAAATTCACAATTGATGAGAATACATTTGATATAAGGTGAGCTACCATTTTTACATGGGAGGGGTGAATGCCGTCAAGGCCAGCACTCGTCATTTTTAGGGTACCTATAACGCTAATTATTTCATCTGGAGTTGTGGGAAACAGAAAGAACGAATGGGGTAAGCGATCTAAGGCCATTTCATTTAATAAAGGTAGGGTGTGCTCGACGTTAAAGAAGAAGTTTGCAAACTGATCGGCGATGTCAGCTGAATCACTATAAGTGACATCATTATGAAGAACTGTAGCTATTTTTTCCGAACGTGGGTTCCTATTTAAAAAGGAATTAATGATGTCCCATTTTTTCCTCGTACTATTTCCGGCCTCAGTTATCTTTTGCGCATAATACTTTCTTTTAGCTTCCTTAAGCTGGGTGTTTATTAGGTTGCAAAATTTTTTATAGCGAACAAGCAAATTCGTATTAAACGGTTGCCTTTTAGTTTTTTTGTAGAGGTTGTCACGTTTGCGCATTTTTGTTAGTAATCCCCTCGTCAGCCAGGGATTTGCTGGTGATGCGATTATTTTTTTGCATTTTTGCTTATCTGTACAAGATTGAACATGTGATAGGAGCAAAGATGAAAAGAGGGTGAAAGCTTCTTGTGCATCAGCTTTAAGATAAACTTCAGACCAGTTAGTGTTAGCAACGGTATCAATATATTTCTGCTTGTCCAATATATCACGAATAAAGGAAGGTGAATCACGTTTTGCAGTGGAATCGAAACCCAGAAATATGGGATAGTGGTCAGTAATATTAATTTCTAGCACTCCAGCGTCTGGTGCCGTGAGTAGATTTGAAAATGCATGATCAATGAGGGACCCATTGCTAATGCTGTTTGGTCTAGTTGGAAGACTGATTAAAGATTCATACCCGAAGCTGTTTAGTGCAGCAAGATAGTTGATTGAGTTAGGTGACAAATCCTCTAGTAAATTAATGTTTATGTCACCCATGATAATAGCATTTTTATTTTCAAGGGAAATAACATTTAGGGAGCGTTGCAAGTTTGTGCAAAATTCAGTAACTGGAGAAGACGGTGAGCGGTATATACAGCCTAATATGAATCTTTTGTTATCTATATTAAGAAAAGTATGCTCAAACTCAAGCCAGACCGATTCACATGAGAGCGTGTTTAATTCGAGATCAAACCTTCGTTTACAGGAAACGTTAGAAGATACGTATATGGCTGCGCCACCATGATTACTTGATAACCTGTGACTGTAATATGACGTATAGGAAGGGAAACCGAACAGATTTCTATCGTCTTCTGATAACCAAGTTTCTGTAACGGCAATTACTGAGAAAGGGTTGGTAAACGTGGAAAGAAGACTTTGAAATTCATCAACATGCTTTCGAAGGCTTCTGGCATTAAAATGAATAAAAGAGCGGGAGTTACTCCCTAAAAACGAGTTTAGTTGCACAGGTGACAGAAGAGCCGACGAGGAAGGCATGGCTGGCGCATGCGCATTAAGTACAATGGGAGCCAATTAGTTTATTTTAGCCAGATCAGCCTCATCGCGTATCCTGTATACTTTACTGTCGGTTGTCTTGCGAGCTTTGATTTGGCAGTTTGTTGTCCACAAAAACATCCATTTTTTCTCTTTCTTTAAAGCCAAAGCCTTAGAAAAGAGAGCCTTGTTCGCAGGGGTCAAATGCTCATTTACGTACACGGGATTGTCAGGTGTCTGTGTTATTTTAATGTCCCTCAGGCAGAGCTTAGCTTGTCGGGCCTTGCTTATGAATTCAGTCTTCTTATCTCTTGAACAAAATCGCGCAAGAAGGTTTTTGTTGCATTCCTTTGCTGTAGGAACACGGTGAACGACGTCAAGGTCAGATGGTGACACCGGGCATCCGATCTTTTCACCCACCGTTTGCAAGATCGCGACACAGTCCTCCCCTTGTGTGCACGGTACACCTCTGATCTCGACGTTGTTGAGCCGTGAATATTGTTCGATTTCAGCTAGTTTCTTAGACATCATGCGGTTTTCAGACTTCAGTGATTTGTTTTCGGCCATCAAGGCAGCGTTGTCTTGCCTTAATTCCTCAACAATTTTTTCCGTGAATTTAGCACTAACAACAAGGTCATCAACTTCTTTCTTCATTTGCACCGCATCGATCCGCATCTTCATTTGCACCGCATTACATCGCGCAAATGAACTGGGACATACTGCATTAGTAACAACAATATAATATGTGGGCTTTTAAGTCCCAAAACCACGACATGGGAATGAGAGACACTATAGTGGAGGGCTCTGAAACTTTTGACTACCTGGTGTTCTTAAGCGTGCAGTGACTGTTCTGTACCCGCCACGTGGTCTGATAAGATGACACCAATGATAACGTGGGCTTGACAGGCATGCAGCGTGATCAAAAAAGTGTGCTGCTGTTTGAAATAAAGGTTTTTCGTATTGCTTCCAGCGATGCGCCGTTACCGAACAGTGACATCGCACAGTACACAGGCCTCTATCATTTCGTCTCCCACGAAATGTGATCGCCGCCGCCAGGATCGAACCCGCGACCATCAGCCTAGCCACTGATTCACCTAGGCAGACCTGCATTAGTAACATCTTTGCTTCAGAAGTGGTTTACTTTAACAAGAAATTACTTCAACTTCATCTTAATGGATGTATTCAAAAACAATGACACGTACGACCACAACGATGGTCACTGCTGCCGCTGTTCTGGGAGAAAGTTTCGTCGCTCTTTTTCCTCTTTGGTTTTTGCGTGGATTTGCGTAACAAAAGTGGCCTCAGACTTCCAATAAGTTTTCACTGCACAGTAGGTTTATGATTGCTCTTACAAAGAAAGATACTTACCTTAAAAAGAATATATGCAAACTTGCTGTTTTCTTTTTATCGCCTTTCCTTTTTTTCTGTGACATTTCTTTTCTCCTAATTTGTATTCCCCTTTTCCCCAACAAATGGTTGCGTTGGGGAAAAGAAATGGGTTAACCTCCCTGTTTCTCCACTTGTTTCTTCCTTCTTTTCCTCACATAAAAATGTTAAGTCGCTATCTGAAACGTGTAGTGAGCTAATAAAATCATCGCACTATAGTCGGTGACAAGCTAAGAATAAAAAAATGTGTACCACTAATCATTTGTGTTCTGCGCGTCGAACAAGAGCTGGCTCATGACGTAGTAGTTGGGAAGAACTAATAAAAAAATTCAGCTTTTAAAGGCCCAATGTACTTCTACGTAACGTTGACGCGCGCGCACGCTGGGTGCAGCGACACTACTCTATAGCAAAACGCGAGCAGTCTATAGTCTGACGCCAGGCGCGAACGGCGCGACCAGCGTCCACCGGTGCGGCCCGGCTTCACTATAGCCCGTCGGCAACCGGCGCGAATCGTGACATGCTGCATTTCGCACCGACGATGTTACCCAGACAGCACAACGTCAACTTCTCTTCGTGACGGAGGGACGCCGGGTGCACTCAAACGCGCATGCGTCAAAGCAACTGAGCACGGCACGCGCCGTGCTCAGTTGGCAGATATAGCAGGCAGATTGGCGCCTGGCGTGGCATCGCCGGCGTGCCGCGACGAAACAAACGCCAGCGCGCACACGCGCCGGGTCACGTCGAAGTGTATTGGCGCCTTTATTGACACTTACACGGCATCATCCTCGCCTGTCGTTATTCGATTCAACTGAAGCATGTGACTTTGCTGCGTTTGGCATTCACTGAAGTGTAAGTCCGGGGTGGAGGCCTCGTCAGGAGACATACGAGTCTCCTTTTGCCTTGCCTCGTGAACATAATTATGTCATGTAACTATGTCCGAAATAAACTGAAACTGAAACTGAAACTGAAAATAAAGCGATTGCAGCTCACAGTGCTTTTGTACACTTTATCGAATTCCTTAGTTTCTGCAGCGTGAAGTATAGAACGTGGCAGAAGCATGAAAAGCAAAGGTGATGTGGTCTCGTATGCGGAGCCTATAGTTATTGTATGGCTTTGACTGACTACAGGCACACTGAAACATCTCTGTAGGATATAACTGTAAGCGCACAGTTATGTTTCACGCAACGCACACTTTAAACTCGAAATGCTCGAACTTCATAAATGTGGCTGACTGGACTAGTTGTTTGTGCAACTAGTTGTTGTGCAATATTTCGCATTAAATATTATTGTGATGAATTCCAAGAAGATGTCGAAAGAATTGCTTCTTGTGCAGACGCGCTAAAGTTCAGTCATGGTTATATAAATTTAACACCCCCACATTACAACACCATTGAATGCAATCTTGTTACAGCTCGAAAAGTTTGCTAAATAATTTCGTTAATTACCAAGCTTAAGGTACGTGTTTACCTTGCACGCTTGGTGTTTGCACATCCACAAATCTTCCTATGCATTCAGGCCGAATGAAGGAGCACCGTACTGTGAAATTAAATATGTCCATAGAAAATATGAGATTCCTTGAGCGTGACAAACTGGGCAAACTCGACGAACTCTGTATAAAGATGGTATGCATGCACAATTCATATTCTACTAGTGATTTCACGTTGTCGCTTGATAATTCTAGCATGGTTGTAGGGCGGTACATTCGAGGCAAACTATTGCACTGTTCAAGTTTTATTTCACCAAACTAAGTGCATGTTCGGAAATTTTTGAAGCAGTGGCGCTGGTTTAAAACCTGAGATTTAAGGTTTGAAAAGAACCACAATTTATTGCCTTCAAACAGCCTGCTCTACTTGCTAACGAATAACTGTCGTAGCACATGAATCAGCAAAAAAAGAAAAAGAACAAAATAGCAAAGTGCAGAATGGCTGTAAGGTTTTAACACAACTGAATCTATTAGTTTAATTGGAGTTTTAACTAAAGTCTAATGACAGCTTGATAGAATCAGCTCAATGCAGCTACCCGAGACTATAGATTTTTAATACGCAAGCATCGTATACCTAAATAAAAACCGGGGAAGTAATCGCCACTCTGACAATTTTTCTTGCAGTCATTTCTAAGTACCAGACTTCCATCATTAAAACGTTGCTCATTCTTCACTCACTTTTTTCTTCCAAGTGATTCTTTTTTTGTTTCATTGCTAAAGAAGGCCAGCAGTAAATTAATTGTAGCTTTTATTTTTTTCGGTTTAACGTTATTTAAGAGTTCGGAAAAACTATGAGCGACGATCGTTCTTCGTGATTATAGGTAAAATTTTTTCGATCGTTTTCCGGTAATGAGGAGACTGATTACAGCTGCGTGTGCATGGATGCGGTACACGGCCGCAAAGCTTTGAATAAGAACGACGTTGGCACTGCGATCATGTTTCCTTATAAAGCTGCCGCTTCGCCTCACCGGTGGAGGTTATTTTGCTGGAGACAGGTGCAGCATTGATGCTCGCGAGTGGAGGAAGCACGCCCGCAGGAAATATAAAGCGGAGCGATATTTTAGAACTCTTGACGTCAGTTTCACGTGAAATTCGGCATCAGTTTGCAGCGCTCCTAATGAGTAATCGGACGCCACGTTGTCGATCACTTCGCCGAAGCTGGCTGTGTTGCTGGATATTTACCCAGTTTGTACGCTTGGTGCGTTGTGATGCTCTTCTCATAGAAAAAGAAACTTAGGGATGCCATCAACTCACTCTCATTGCATGGACTCACTGAAAAAACAAAACAGGTGTCTTCTGACAGGTTCACGTTATATGGTAATAAACTTGATAACTTCGTCAACAGCTGCAACAACTTTCGCGGCATCAGGTGCATGAATCATTGTTGTTTGTATGCTTGTAAATACACATACCAAGTAGAGATCGGTGTCTAACGTATGAAATTATTAATAAATAAGAATAAAGAGACTGCGGTACGTGCGTTAGAGTGTTCACTAAGTAATGAAAATGTTCACGCAAATTAAGTGCTCAGAAAGTATAACCATCGTTCATCATTTGCAATTTAGGTCTCTATATGGGCTGCAGCACTCGAAGCCCACTCATGTATTCTACTACTGGACACCAATGAACGAAAGCACCCATGCAATCACGACGACCATTCATTAATGAGGGGCCTAGTAGTTCACACACGTTTTTGAGTGTTGCTGACTATTATAGCGCGACAGTGTTAAAGAGACCGTTTCGCAGCAATTCCGGCATCGGTGTCATTGGTTTTGAGTGAAAATTCATCATTTTATGCGTGACTAAAAATCGATAACGATGCAAATAAAAGAGAAGGCGAAAACAATTCTTGATCACGGTGGAGACCGAGCCAGTGGGGTTTGGGACTGAGTAAGGATAGAACCCGGGTTGGTCGCGTAAGAAGTGGATGATCTATTACATTGCCCCGCGTCTGCTTGATAATACATTGAAAAGAACTTTCTCTGCTTGAAAATGCAGTGAAAGTAGCTTTCATGCTTTACAAACACATGCGTCCTGTATACATGCTTCACAATAAAGCATCAAGTATTGCAGTAATAATACGTGGTACAAGCGCTCAAAGTCAGAAAATGTAGCTATCATAATGGTGTTGTGTTTTAAAGCCAGTCTTTGACTACAAAAGGCACACACGCTACTGTGCCTATAGTGTTACCGTCACGTAGTAAGTGCATAGCAAGTTCGATAAGATTTCATGCACTAAGTGTCGGAAGTACGCACCAGGAACAAAATATCGCTATCGCATTCAACCGCTAAAGGTGAAGCCTTAGGGTTCCCTTTTTTTTTTTTTTGCTAGCCACTTGTTCAGCACAACAATTTATTGGTGTCTACTCGTACGAGCAGCGTTGTAGCAGCCATCTTTTTTTAATATAACTGGCCGGAAAGATTTGTAAACTCAAACATGGAGATTACTGGTGAGCCATGGTATTAACTTGGAGTAGGTGGTTCAGGAAGTTCTGACCCCTCCTCCACTCGCTTTTTTTTCTCTAAAAATCTGCGCTTTAACTTTTCGGGTGATGCTAAAATATTTACATGCCTACACAGCGACCACCAGTTGTGAAGTGAGCCGCTCTACACACAACTTCCCCTCCCCCTAAAACAATTCGTGGTTACGACCCTATGCTAAAATGGAACCTTTTTTATTTCTCTTGTTATGGAGGAATGTTCGTGCTTGTTATTCGAATATGTTTTCTTTATTTCTAGGAGAAAATAATATTGACAGCTTTCTTTCAAAGGGCCTCTTGACTGCCTCTGGGAAAACACCCACAATTGCGTTATTGTCTCGGTGTTTCTCGTCTCATTTTTTTTTTGCGCATTTCGTGAATTTAGAACAGTGATTCACATGACACCATTAGGGTGCATACTCTCGATTTCCAATCATATAAAAATATCAGTTGTGAATTGTTTCCTACACTGCTTTTCCATACAGTGGATCACCAGTTCTTCATTGTCTCTCATGGCTATTGTGCGCGATCATCCGATTTCACTGATCTTGTGTGTTTCCGACTCTGCAAGGAGAAATAACAGCGTCTGGACGACACGCACTGTATCCTGAGAAACCGAACGCTTAGTGCTGACATTGTACGCGTACTTCATGGTAGAAATAAGTGGCAATGAGAAGTTGTCAAGTGAAAACAAACAAACAAATATTAGTCAAGGCGAGAAAGAAACCGTTCTCTCGCCTTTGAACTCTAAGTGGTTCAGAAACCTTTTAAAAGAGAATATATTGTGAAGACATAAACAAACAAATAAGTAAGCAGACACAAAATAGCATATATACATACATACAGTCCTACACTGTATGTATGTATGTATGTATGCTATTTTGTATTTTGTATGTAAGATAACTGTGTGAGCACCTCCTCTTCTTTTTTCTACTCTGATTTCTAACACTGAAGTGGAAAGGGGTAGCCATCGCCAAGTAACGGCGACAACTCATTCGGTTATTTTCTATTTCAACAAAAAAATAGAAGTAAATACATATATATAGACGTGACCAGCCATAGTGGATGAGATACCGATTAGGTGGACGCACTCTATGCTACCAAACAAATAATAACTGTTATAAGAAAAAGTCTTCAAAAGGTATAGCAATTTTACTATGACTTAGACTAGCTACAACTCCATTATTTCGTGAAGTCATTAGCGTTTCAGGCTTGTTATGGGTTATTTTGGCGCACAAAATGCGGAAACATTCCAGATGCTTCCTGATAGCTTTTAATTGTGTTACCTCTCTCTATGCATGAACATTTGCACTTTTTAAAATACTAAAGTCCACTATACGCAGATATCCATATCTTGATGCATTTTGAGCTGTTGAAAAAAAAAACAAGCAAACAAGCAGACATGTCCGGGAAAAGAGACAGTAATTAAGAACGTTGGTGTAAGGATGAAAAATTGCTTCTTGCCCCGCCGTGGATACTCAGCAGCTGACCCGCCGGTTGTGGGATTGAATCCTGACAATGGCTGGTGCATTTTCGATGGAGATGAAAATCCTGTAGGCTTGTGTGCTCAGATTTGCGTGCACGTGAATGAACTCCAGGTGATTTGATTTGTGGGGTTTAACGTCCCAAAACCACCATTTGATTATGAGAGACGCCGTAGTGGAGGGCTCCGGAAATTTTGACCACCTGGGGTTCTTTAACGTGCACCCGAATCTGAGTACACGGGCCTACAACATTTCCGCCTCTATCGGAAATGCAGCCGCCGCAGCCGGGAATCGAACCCGCGACCTGCGGGTCAGCAGCCGAGTACCTTAGCCCCTAGACCACCGCGGCGGGGCAATGAACTCCAGGTCGTCGAAATTTTCGGAGCCCACCACTACTGCGTGTCTAATAATTAAATGGTGGTTTTGGGACGTTATACTCTACATGTCAATCAATAAAAAATGTCTTCATGAGGTGTCTAGGAATGGAAAAGAAAAAGATAACTGTGCGAGCACCTCCTATGTGATGCTGTCACAAAAATTATAGATTTTCCTTTTTAAAGCCTATCTACCTTAAGCTCACTTGACTGGTATCACATACGCATGCGCCGCATATTTTCAGTAGCGACGTCTGTCGGGTGCATATCAGCTCGAGATAAAAGCTCGTTCCTTCACTAAAATAAGCACAGTTGGAGACCAGATTTTCTATACTGCCCTTTTCGTTTCATGTTTGCGTGTTTAGGTTTTTTTTCTTCTTTTCACTTCAGTGCTGGAAAAGCATCGAAGTTAAATATTCTAGGTAACCCAACAAACTGCCTTAAGTAGATGCCGCTCACAATAAACGTCAACTAATCAAAGAGAAGGCATTTATGCAAGTTCACTCGAGAAAGCGAGATGAGAAAGAAAAGTGAAATAGTGAAGTTAATCTACACAGCGAATCATGTCCCCCCCTTTCCACCCACCCACTACACTCTTAGTCAAATCGTGGCTAGACTACCCGACTGCAGGCAGGAAATCAAGTCAAATTACGCGGCTTCTACGCGGCTTCGTAGCCGTGTCCCAGAAAACCGGCCCGATTCGAAGTGGCCCTCAGAATAGCCCTGACAACGATTAGCCGGGATTTTAGGTCAAATTTTTCCTGGCAAAATACTGCCTTTGGTTAGGCGTTACATTTCCGTAGGCGGCTCAGCCCTGACGTGGTGGCGGATAAAAGGAAGCAATATTTTACACTTTTGAGAGCAGCTTTTCGCCGATAATACAGCGGATATTATGACTACAGGTAATTAAAAACCCATTAGTATTACAATCATCTGCATCTGCGAGATTAACATGCAAAGCACACACAGCCCGTACTCGGGAAACCGTACTCGGGAAACTCGTACTCGGGAAACCATGCACGTACTCGGGAAACCATGCACGAGAAGCACATGTCTTACCCATTGCATCACAGCGCCACCGTATGAAGGCGATGCTTTTTGCGGAGGTATATATCTACCAAGTGGCCTTTTGCAAACCGTCGGTGGAACCTTAACTGTTTTTGTGCCATATGCATGCATTTGACCAGCGAATAGTTTGCAGAGCTCCATGAACTCGAGACAACCACGGTGAACGCTTTCGGCTGCGACTTCGGTTCGTGGTGCGCCGTTCGGCAAGAACGATTATTGTGTGTCGTCTTAGTGCTTGCCCATGTACCGCGGGTGTTACGCTCACCAAAATTTACGGACGAGGTTGTGTTCGGCAGTCGAAACGTATGTTTTTCGCACGTGGTTGTGTGCTGTGAGCGATTTTGCTGATTTGTGTCGGGAGGTACACGCGTGTCAGTGACAGCAGCCTATTCTCAGCTGTTCGAAGACAATGCGCTTTCGCAAGCGTTGCGTGTGTATTTTAGCATGCCCACTCTATCATTTGCATTTCGAGCGTGCGAACTGCCACGAGCTGCACGCTGGGGCAGCAGCGCCTTTTTAGCATTTTGACGATTACTTATTTCTGCAACTATAATTTACGCGCATTTATTTTGTGATATAGAGTGGTTTTTACTCATTTAGAGTCTTTAGCTGATCTTGTTTATGGCGAGTGGTTACTCTTATCTTTATTCAGCATCACTATTCAAGTGAATGCCGAAACATGCGCCAAGGTGAAGTATGACGTACACAAATTAGCGACGCACAGGTCAGTCTCCCTCCAAATAAATAATGCTTTTGCACATCGCTTCCGCGAACGTCCGCGTGCAGTTGGAGTCAAGAAATAGTGCAGAACGAACTTCAATATCTTTGTTGTTACTGCATGCACTTGCTCTTTAGAAAGCGTGGATTTTTATAGCTGGTGCATTATCTCCACAGCAATACACTGGTTCTCTTGGTCGTAGTTCGTGGACTGTTACAAATTCACGCTGGAATATGAGAACTGTACTTAATATTCAAAAGAGGTAGAAAATGTCAGTGACATACGCTCTCCTGCTGAATTCTGCATCCAACTTCTGACTTCTGTACTTGATGTTGATCATCAAATTACGCAACCACGCACCAAACATCAACCAATCGATTTTCAATTTTGATCTTTCTCTGTCTCGCTGCCTTCGGTTTTTTTTGCAATGCTTGCCTAAAATCATCCGTTCAACCTAATTGTTTCGTAGAACATGAACATCAACATACATAAGCCAGTGTTTCAATAAGCTGTAGCGCATGCACTAGTACTTTTATTTAGTGCATGACACAATGTCATACCTCGACCACTGATAAACAGAAAGTTGTTCGTACTCTTTTATTGAAATCAAAATAGTAACACTGGGAAGGCGCATCCCAGTGTTTGCCCAGATGCAGGAAGATGTGTGATATCTCGAATAAAGTGTGTCGTAAGGCACTGGAAAATATTTCCATTCCAGACTATCTTGTAGAAAAACGACCATCACAAGACAGCCGGACGAAATGGCGACGCACAAATGCCACGGCATGCAGGCGATGGTGAACGTGATGCCGGCGCCGGGCATCAAGCTAACGAGGCAGTGGCAGGGGGGGGGGGGGGGGGCTTTCTGTTTATTTTTTTTTGCGCGCGCGCTTGTTGCTGAACGGTTCTGCATACAGCCTCCCGGCGCCAGGCTGGTGCGACAGAGGTGGCGGCTCTCCCCTTTTTTCTTCTTCTTCCCTTCTTGAGCCCGCTCTTACCGGCTATACGCGTTACTTCCGCGTGGCGCACATGTCACGGGTATTTTTTTTATTGCAGGGCTACCTATAGAAAGGATTTTAGTCAGTACGCAGGAGTGCGCCGCTTATACGCTGTTCGTTATCAGGTACCTGACTGAGAAGGTACATACGTTTGATTTATGCAGCCTTTTCCTGCTTCCTGTGCGAGATCATTCTGAACAGCATTCGCTTGGTTGTTTCGATGAAATATTTCTTCCTTAAGTATCAGGATACTCTAATTCTATATTAGAACGTTCGCAGTACCTATAGTGCTTACGGTGCTCGGCCGGAGACCGGAAAGATGCAGTCTCTATTCTGGCTGCTTCGGCCACATTTCGATGGAGACGGGACGCTAGAAACTCCCACTTGTTTTTCTTGACAAACAGCTCTGTTATCTCAATCTTTGAAGATAATTATCGCTATGCTAGTTTCGAACTTCTTTTTTCTTACGGGATCCTGCTGTACTGACAAGTTAAATCAAGATGAAAGCTTTAGACACCTCATGAAACATGATAATTGAGCCTCAGTGCCCCGTGGCGTTGGCTTGCTTACAAATGTCGCAAAAAATAATAACGTGATGTCATCACGATCGTCATCAAGGCGTGATAGCGACGTCACACGAGGCCATCGCACAAAATCATCGCTCGGGCACCGGCATGGCAAGCACCGAGACAGGTACGGAAAGCTTGAAATGCTTATATACGTACCATCCTGGAGGCCGTCCTAAACCATGCTTGGTGCAAAAAGCTTTCTTGGTGAGAGAGGGGAAGGTCAGTACGTTGTCTTAGAAGAAAAAGAAGATTTCTTCAGCTTTCGAGTCATCTTTTCAAATACATAAGAGATCCTCAAAGTTGTAAGCACGGTCTTGTGCCATAAATGTTTCTATTGGTAGTCGGCGCTTGTCACGCGTTCTTTATTAAATTTTTCTTGCTTTGTCACATTTTTCACTCAGTATGCATCCGTATACCGACACGCTCAATTTTACGCCCCACTAAACTGTACTCGAGGTATGGAGGAGGAGGAGGAGGAGGAGGAGGAGGAAGAGGAGGAGGAGGAATAAACTTTATTATAAGAAACCAGCAGGTTTGGGTGGCCGGGCCTAAGCCTCCTATGAGGGGACGGCTTGCCTCGACGCCGCCTCACGGGCGTGCTTGGTTAAGTTGTACAAATTTAACCAAAAGAGCAAACTCACACGTATTCAAACTGCCCTTGGCTAACATGAAACGTTGGCGGACGTTTCCAGACACATCCGGCACCGGTCGCAAGCAACGCAACGTTGCCGATTCGCAGCGGAATAGAAAGCATACCACGACGTCGCCTGTAAATAGCAGTAAAATCCTCCGTTTCATCTAATAGCGAGGCGAAAATTGCCATTCCACCATACCACCAACACGTGCCACCTACGTATGGGACGAATGTGTGTCCGCCGAAACGAGGGCAGTCACCTTCCATTGATCAGAATTCCGTGCTAACGAAGCCTTTTGGGAGTGCCGATGGGAGACGGTGGCTCCGTTTGTTCTCATAATTTGTCCCTGTCTCAGCAGAGACAAGGTATTCACTTCGGCAGTGGTAGCAGCAGAATCAGCAGCAACACGCCGGTTGGCTCCGGGTGGCGTCGCTTCATTAGGGACGTCTTTGTGAGAGCGGCCGCTCTGTGCAGAGCACACGTACTGGTGCTCCTATACGCACGCACGAGGAAGCGCTTGGACCCTGGATGAGTCGACGCAGCGAAGGGCCGGAATGGAAATCTTGCGGCTGCGGGGGCGTGTGGGGAGGAACTCGGCTTACCCCACTTTCAGAGGTGGGTGGTGTTGGGTGAGGGCTTCAGACACCGCCGAGCGAATCCGCGATGACATAGGAAAAAAAAACAAAAAAAAAACAAAAACACAGCGCGGTTGCGCTTTTTTGCTTCCCTTGTGACCACTAATCAGGTGTTCGGGCGCTTCCTCGAGACAAGCTTAGGTAACGTAATTTGCTCCGCCAGCAGCGGAGCCGTAAATCTGTGGCGTTGCGAGAGCATGACGTCTGCGCTGTCGGGACTCAGATTAAGCGACAATGATGAAGGCGGGGAAGCAAACAGCAGCGGTTACTCGCGACAAATTCGTCTGCAAAAAGCCGTGCCTGGGTGCGCCGTTATCCTACAGTCCCAGAATCGGGAAAAGCTGACGTTTTTGTTTTAGCATTTGTTGCCGAAATCTGGAAACATAACGTGCGAGGGTTCATCTGAAAAAGAGGGATGGGGGGAGGAGAAAAGAATTAAAAGTACACCCCCGAACCTACTGCGTCAGTTTAGGAGAAGTTTTAGCTTTTCGTGAGACAAAGATATACTTGCATTGCCTGTTGGAAAACATACATAACTACGTTTATTTTGTGCAAGGCCAATTACTCGAAGAATTGTTTTCTTCGGTGTATTTAAATCATTCTTTCGACTTGTCAGTTGTTCGGACCAGTCAACCTGCGCAGCTTACGAAAGAGAAACTGAAGAAAAAAATGGAAAAGAATGAAAATTCCCAACGCAAGAAGACACCCTGTACATGAAAGTCGGAGTTAACACTCCAGAAGCCAATGTTTCTTCCAAGATTACTTTCATCAAATACCCAATTCCCGAACAAATATGAATGGGCTTTTTCTATCAACGTGCATAAGTGACGAGGTCGGTGGTTAATGCGAATAAAGCGTACGAACTTTTTATCTTTATTATTTGGAAGGTTGGGCTTAGGCATAACACATATCAATAAAACTGCTTGCTGGGTAAATTATGACGTGCGACATAATTTTTGGCACAAAAGCAGGAAGTTAAGGAAAAACGGAAGAAGATAAAGTCTTTATTTAGCGCCTGTCTTGGCACTCAGTTTTCTTCGGCACTTTTTTGAGTTATTTCATTTTCTAGTTCTGAGCTAAAGAAAAACTCGCAATTCATACACTTTTCTCATAGCACAAGAAGCATGGCATACGTATACAAATATGTAATTTTCGGAAATAAAACTCAATAGAATAATAAGGATGTAATGAATGATGCATGCGACCGTCCCTGTAAGTCAAAAAAAGATATATTGCGTTCACCAGCCACATTATGAAAATCACTCAGCGCTCTTAATCTTTGTCCTAATAAAAGTCGAATCACGTCTTTATACGAGAGTGACTACACTGCCCCTGCAGTTTTACTGTGAGTGAGAAATGCATGCAGGCTCCTGTCATGAACTTATGCTCTGGATGCAAGGCACTGGTTTCTGCAGGGGTGTGGTATCACAGTTAAATTAAGGGCGTGTCGTGCTACAGTAGCTCTTCATTCCGAAGTTTACAGCAATGAATACATTTGAGATTACAATAGGTACGGTTAAACCTGCCCTAATTAAGATCACTTTTCGTCACAGAGGTTGCACACTGACTATTCGAAAGTTTACAGGAACGAATTCTTTCTTTCTTTCTTTCTTTCTTTCTTTCTTTCTTTCTTTCTTTCTTTCTTTCTTTCTTTCTTTCTTTCTTTCTTTCTTTCTTTCTTTCTTTCTTTCTTTCTTTCTTTCTTCCTTTCTTTCTTTCTTTCTTTATTTCTTTCTTTCTTTCTTTCTTTCTTTCAAGAGTTAGAGATGTCGTTTCTTTAAACGTAAACCTCACTTAGGCCTTTTTTTACTGTTCCACGCTACTGATGAGTGCTGACTGAATTTTGGTATGAACTCCTAAAGCACCTCTCAAATATCAAGCCACCAGCCAACATCAATTTACAAATAACAAGAGAAGAAAAGCTTGCGTTGTTTGCGTGCGTCACCAGGCCGGCTCTTCAGCAACCGCACATGATTGATGATGACAATAATGGCGACGGCAATGGCCAAATAGATTATAATAGACCGTTTTCGCAAGCCTTGCGCCATATTTTGTTCATCACCGCAGACACCGCCATCTGGGACGGCCGGGTCCAGAGCTCATTGCAGACAGAGTACATTGTAGAAAAAAGAGTTTGTCTTGGGCCAACACGCCGTCATTTAACGAAAACAGCGGGCGGCGCTGTCTCCCGCGGATGAGCACGCGTTCTCGTGAGCATTCTCTGAGCGAACGTGCTGTGTTTTGCCGCTTGGTTTATACCGTGAGGGGCGATGGACTGCCCGAGCAGATAAGGCACTTCACACCTAAAAGAAAATAATATACTGCGTAAGCGAGTTATTGGACAAGAAAACGTATAATTAGTTGCAACTTAAAAATTTAGGATTGTTGGATATTTATTCAACCATTGAAGTCAAAACTAATTTAGAGGTGATGTAAAATGAGCAGTAAAACAGATCAAATTGATATAGTGAAGCCTTTTAGATTGAAGGTAATTTTCTGCAGTTCCCAATACATCCGCTAAAACCTACAGAGATCCTAAGGCATAATCATTGAAGTTCATTGATAAGTAAATTGAGTTTAGTTATACTTATTCATGTAATAATGTGGGTTAGTTTTGAAATGTGGAAAAAGTGTACAAAAAAAGATAAAGAAAGTGCTTGTTAACAGATCGCACAAAAGTAAGCAAAAAAAGATGAAGATTAGTGTAATTTATTCCACTCTACCTTTTTGCAGCTAGAAAAACTGTCTAATCAAGCTAGTTCTCTCAAATACTGGCTTGATGCCTGTATCTGTAATGCTAAACTTGACCAGTATGTTTCTCGAAGTACTCGTGTATATGTATTCGTTGTTTCCACAAAACAAATAAGAAACATCAAGAGAACAATGTTTAAAAAGACAGCCTCGACAAGCACTCTTCTTAGCAAACAAACCAGCGAGAAAATCAAAATTATATGGAGAGTAGATGGAATTTTCCTGCAGGCGACGGCAAAAGCTCACCGAGAGTGTCCATATAATTGCGCTCACAATAAAGCGAACTCTTAAATTACCCATCTTACTTTAAATCATTACCAGAGTTGCCAGTTCCACTTATAATAAGCGGATTTGGGCTCCTTTTTTTTGCTAAGGCGTTTTTATAGAATTTCGCAGTAGCTTGTCGTCTTTAGGGGGCTTTTCTGCATTTTATAGCATATGTAGTTATTTAGTTCTCATCACGGTCAACAATGCACGTTCGTTGTTATAATGGCGTGTTGTCGATGACTGCCAGTCTGAGTAGTTTGTGTATAAGCATGGGCAGAATTATTTATCAAGGGGGGCGAAGGCACATCGGACCGCCACCCTTTGTTCTACTAACTCAATGCGTGGGGTCGAATTTGCACTCCTTTCATCCTCCTCTCCCATGCACTCGCATATAGTTCTTAGATGAAGTCAAACGCGCGTTTGAGGAGTAAACAAATAACGTTCATCGTGCGCTAGCTAGCATGCTTTCAACTAGAGAAAGAGTCCCCCAGAGAAAATATCAAAACATTAGCGAAGTGCTTTCATTCATAGTTGCGCATATTTTTGATGAACAAAGCAGTTAGGTGATTTTTTAAAATCTTCTTCGTACTTACGTGGGAGGCCAAGATTGCCGCACGCGACCTAGACGGCCAACGAGGACTTCTCGCCAGAGCCCGGGAGGCGATTGCGGCCAGAGGATTCGCCCCGCCGTGGTGCTCTAGTGGCTAAGGTACTCGGCTGCTGACCCGCAGGTCGCGGGTTCGATTCCCGGCTGCGGCGGCTGCATTTCCGATGGAGGCGGAAATGTTGTAGGCCCGTGTACTCAGATTTGGGTGCACGTTAAAGAACCCCAGGTGGTCAAAATTTCCGGAGCCCTCCACTACGGCGCCTCTCATGATCAAATGGTGGTTTCGGGACGTTAAACCCCACAAATCAATCAATCAATCAATCGGCCAGAGGATTCCTGGAATAAGGGACCCTCCCACCTAGGGTGACCCCGAGTTCGCGAACTCGGGAACACTGTTTCAAAAAAAAAATGCTTATTTCATCATCATCATCATCATCATCATCATCATTCTTCGTAGTTGAGTGAACCTTTTTTAGTCATAATTAGGAAGTTTTAAGGAATGAAGAAATACACCGTTTCCGCTTCTTTTTTGCTTGTTTGGTGATGAGTATTCGCATACTTGGTCGATAGCGTCTGACAACACTGCTTATAGTGATGGTCTCGTTCATGCAAACTTGACGCCAACAGGCAGCAGCGAAATCCTATTGCTCAGCTGTCAGCTAGTGAATAGATCAAGCGCGACGTGACACCGGTTGACAAAAAAAGTATTTCAACAAGCCACCATGGCTACTAGTGGTACTGATTAACACTCCCAGGTTTACATACAACAAAACACCTGATAAAGGGGATGGAAAAAGACCAGCGTGGTAGCTCACATTGTAAGAGTATGAGTCTCGTTATCTAAAGGTAGGAGGTTAATTTCCTCGGCAGCAAGTCGTGTATTCGTCTTTCTAGTTTCTTTACTATAATGTCATAATTCCTGCAATACAGTTGAAAGACTACAAATAACGAATGCACACCTTCTTTGGCTTCACTATCAGTTGGTTTGCACTAAAAATGTTTTTAGCATTACAATTGAGAAAAGTTGTACTTCAGAAGTGGAGGTTGTGCCTTCAGGTTTTAGTAAAAATAAGGTTGATTGTTTTTCATCGGAGAAAGAAAAATTCATTTTCCCCATCTCAATACACAGTGAAGCTATTCATTCATTCATTCATTCATTCATTCATTCATTCATTCATTCATTCATTTGTTTTTATTTCCTTAAATAACCCTGAGAGGGTAAAACGTAAAGGGTGAAATAACACAGAATAAGTGCCCCGCCGCGGTGGTGACGTGGCTGAGATATTCGGCTGCTGACCCGCAGGTAGCGGGAGTGAATCCCGGCTTCGGCAGTCGCGTTTTCGATGGAGGCGAGAATGATGTGGGCACATGTGCTCAGATTTGGTGCATGTTAAAGAACCCCATGTTGTCGAAATTTCCGGAGCTCTCTCATAATCTTATGGTCATAATCTCATAATTATATACTGGCAGTATATAATTATTGGCATAGTAATGAGAGCGATTGAGTGGCCAGTGATAAAAATAGTGATATAATGAAAGATTTGCAATTAGTCGTCTATCTGAATAATGCTACACTCAAGCATCATAATAGTCACACCTACCGCGAAAAAACTTCGTTACATCAGAGTTCTTCAATAGTTTTACTGATCATGAAGCTTCGGCGAAAGTTTGATACAGGTACAGGAGCAACCCATAGGCGTGCACCCGTCCACGCGAGGGCATCGGAGTGGCCCCGGTGCTGCATTCGTACGGGACGTGTCGGAAATGCGAAACGAGAATAATTGTATCCGTGAAGAATTTTTACATATTCAAAGTAATGTTACCTTCGAGATAATTTCAAGAAGCTCAAACACAGAATAATTTAGCTTCGAATTAGGCCTTGAAGCTAAAGCTTCCATGGAAACAAACGCGTGCTGCTTCCACAGGGAGATATGCTACCGCTATAAAGCCATGCTTATTTTTTTACTCTATCATTAAGTGAAAATATGTGAATGATCCAACGTTTTTCAATGACTCAGGTAGATTTTAACACATCGTGATAGTTTAGTGAATGCATTGCCTCTTGACAGCGTATCCAACCTTTCCGGCTCTATATACATTCAGTGTTTCTTTACGAATATATCTGAAAATAGCCTCGTATTTATGGCACCAACATCAAGTTGTAATGAATAGGTGCTTTGAATTTAACAATTTATGAGGATCAAGCAATACTTCATACGGCTTTTGCCTGGTTTTTGTTTTGTTTTCCGTTAATTTTTTACTGCCGCAGCGCGTTTAAAATTCGACTGGTCCTGACGTCTAGTTTTTCTGTCCTTCACTCTGCTTTGTAGCCCACTCATGCTGTGTTTACCTTGTCCTTCTTTATTGTTTTACTGTTACGACGAAAGCCTCTACCTCCTCAAACGTGAAAATTGACTGGGTCTCGCGCCGGCTGCACGATGTGAAGCACATAATTATCTTCACGTGCCCATGACGCAATAATTATGAAAATTACCTTTTCATGCTTTTAAAGCTTGCATAAAATTTGTACAGTTTTATTGTGCATCTTCTCTTGCGTCGAAACCCTAGCAAGCTTCAATTGGTAGCGCTGAAGTCTCGGTGTCAAACAACGAATGTGTGCTTTGAATTTTCGAAGTTGTGAGAAGCTGGATGTAGCTCCGTCAGTTTGGCATGCCACCTCTACACTTTTGGGCATCTCAGTGCCTGTATAAAAGAAAACGGCTATCATTTCACTCATTGAGCCTCTGGCACACGAGGCGGCCAGTATGCTCACCTTCTTTAACTGCGTCGTAATTCACGGCAGCTGTGACAAAGAGGCTTATGCTCAGTGTCGGTAAAGCCTACACAATCTCCAGCTCAGCTGATGGTTCCCGGCAACGCTAGGTAGGCGGGCAAGTTCTGGACCTTTTTGCACTGTACAAATACGCCGGGAGGCCATAGAAAATTCTCGACACAGCGCCCGGCAAAATTTTCGGAACATCGAGCGGCTTCTTCACGAAAACTCCTCCGATCAGCCACTGGTTCACGTGAAACATTTCACTCTCATCGAAGTGCTTTTCTCAAACATGCCCTTGCGGAGAATCAAATGAGAAACCACGAGTTTTTTGTCGCGGTATTCGCCCCGAGATCGAGCGGAGTCGCCGCCTAGTGGCTACCGGCTGAAGCGTGCCTAGTGCGGATTGCCCCTGTGTCTTCTGCTAGCCACATAAGGCTAGCATGTGCGCGTATGTCATGTTCATCTTCAAAGGGCGGTTCCCCTTGCCCTATTAGCATAAGTTTAATTGCTTGTACGTTAGTCTAGCATGATCCGCAGACATAGTTACTATTCCGTGGGTGTATACGCACTGGAATAATATCAGTTTGGGCACTTGCCGAGAGGGCTGGGTATCGTTGTCTTACCCTCCGTTCGCCATGCCGGTGTAGGTGCCGCTGTTTATTTGAAGCACATCGTAAAGCGCACTTGGCGTTGTTCCAACATGAGGAGTTTTAAACATTTTGTGATTGCAGAACTTTAGTGACACAGTGCTAAAAAAATTTGCAATGTTGTTAGGTGTTTAACTGGAGCGCTGTTAGTTATCGGACGAGCTATTATTGTACGCTCCCAGTCCCACTACAGCGGAATATTTCTGTCTAGTAAATTCTGACAGTGAGGTACATAAAATGTCCCTTAAAAAGAACACAAAATGGAATCACATGGAGGTCATTCAAGTTTAGTCACCATGCGCAATTCCAACATTGGGCTAAATTTATACAGACACATCCATGTGCTTTAATCATACACTCTAAGCCGAAATTCGGCAAAGTTGGACTAACTGCAGTCGTTAAACGAATGGACGAACGGTTCGTCCAACAGGGACTAAATGTGTGACATTGCGTGTCTTGCGCAAACGCCCGGCAATGAAGGGACCAACGGGGAGGGCAACTGCGCCGCGATCGCCTCCTGTCGATGCTGCACTTCAATGCTCGGCGTGGTCGGCGATCATGAAAACAAGCTAAATAGGCTATACGCCACTGTGAAAGTGAAGCGCTATGAAACGAATCAAGATGTTATGAGAGGCAAGTAGTACAACACGCAGTCAGTGCACACAGCAAGCGCCCTCGCGTTTCCACCATGCCGGCACGGGCGAGCCGAAACCAAGTGAAAATCGCCGAACACGGGCAATGCGGATAACTCGCTTCAATGTGCTGAATAAGTTCTAACTACGATGAACACTGACAATCCTAATAAAGGTAAGCTGTTCATCAGCGGTCGTGTACCCACACAGTGACCACAAGTTCAAAGCGATATATAGGAAAAGTAGGCTTCGTACGTCATCGGTATCAAGCGGGCTGCCGGCGTGAGTGCATTGCCGGCACAAGCGAAGGAAACGTCGCGTACAAGTTCACAAAAATAGTAGCTCAGGCAAACTTATGTCTTTTTATCCATGCGACAATCGTTATCAAAAATCCAACGTGTAGGCGATCGCGGATACGACTAATCGTGCGGCCAGAAGTACACAGGTTGTGCCTTACCAGCACGATAAAAGAACCGTACCTGCGAACGGTCTCGTCGCTGTAAGTATACATATATCTACATCACTCGGTAAGACACAGCGAACATGGGGAACTTACCTATTGTTCATTTGTGACTACAAAATAACGACGACGAAAATTCCACGCGAGCCGCATGTTGCGATCGCCGGCGGTCGTTTAGCCGTACTCGTCGTAAGCCTAGCGACGCCGTCGGCAAGCCGACACGGTATGGCATCGGCGGGGCGCCTGCGGCTGCTTCGCCGGCTTTCCCGCACAAGCGCCGCTGCTATGTTTGTGTTTGCGGACTCGTGCGCCAGCACTGCGAACGCTGATTCGGCCGACATGATCGAATACCAGCTGATAATTCGTATTCTCGGGCTGGAGGCATGTTGAAGATTAGATGGATCCATATTAAAAGATCGATGCGCATCAGTGCTACAAATAAGCCCATGTAAATTTTCACGTTACGGTGTCAATATTTATTGTTTTCTTAAGCCGAGTAAAAGTCGCCCACTGGCACTAGATGGGAGGTCAAAATACTGTGCTATATATACCCGAGAGTCTGTTCTCTGTAGTACAGCGCGGGCAGTCAGTGTTTGCGCGGGCAGTCAGTGTTTTACTTTGAAATAATAGTGCGTATGTATGTGTGTGTATGTGTTGCAAGAATAACATACTATGATCTTCAGTGCTGATTAAATTGGAATAAACATAAAATATACTGCACAAACGCAGTGTCGCTATTTTTTTTTTTTGCCATTGGTTTAGACGGTTCAACTGTTAGTCCCACTGGAGCATTCTACTGGGGCCAACATTTAAACCAAATGGAGTAAGTGCTTGGGGTAACAGTTAAGCCCTTGCAGTTACTCCCGCGGTTAGTCCAAAATTGGTTCAAAATCTGTGGCAGCGCATTTAGACCCCTAAAGGTCCAATGGCATACCCCACTTTAGTCTTTTTCGGCTTAGAGTGTATGGTGGTTTTGGGACGTCAAACCCCACTTATCAATCAATCAAGCAAATCACATCTGTGTACTTAGATTTATATTCACTCTTAAAGAATTTCGATCGTAAAAATTAATCGATATGGCGTACCTCACACTTATGTTGTATAATTCCAGCGGAACGTCTTTTTTTAGCATTATCTTGAGTGCTTTTGTAGCGTGGTGATAGACTGACTGAAATAGCGGACAATATTCGCTTGAAGAAACAAAATAAAAAAAAACAATTTCGCCCCATCTAGAAACCGAAACTTTGTTGCATCATTGTCATGCAGGTAATCAGTAGGAGAACGCTGCGTGTGGATCTGTTCCCGTTTTATACCGTTATCAGGGTAATAACAAGTACTCTAAAGCACTGCCAGCCACCTAGCTTTCCTGCTTTCCTGCCTTCATTTCATGCATAACTGAATAAGAAAAGTTCGGATGCGCATTCGTGGTTCTCATCACTGAAGAATATGAAATTTTTTTCCTTGATACTTGATGAAGCGATTGATTGATTGATATGTGGGGTTTAGAGTCCCAAAACCACTATATGATTATGAGAGACGCCGTAGTGGAGGGCTGCGGAAATTCAGACCACCTGGGGTTCTTTAACGTGCACCCAAATCTGAGGACACGGGCCTACAACATTTCCGCCTCCATCGGAAATGCTGCCGCCGCAGCCTGGATTCGATCCCGCAACCTGCGGGTACTTGATGAAGCGGCAAGGAAGAAGTGTTTGCCTAGCAGAACGCTGTTCGATTATCTCTTGCCCTTTTCTGCAAAAAAAAAATGTGAACCTCGGTGAAGCCTACAACTGTGTTCATCGGCGATGTACAAGGACTAGTTTGGATATCTGCCAGGTCCGGCGGCCCCGTCGAGAAAGCGCATGGGCCTCCACTACGACAGCGAGTACCCTGCTGTCTAGTCATTCACAAGTAAGGAGTCACCTGAGAATAACTTCAAAATTGTAACAAGTCGAGAGGCGAAGAGGCACAGCACACGGACTTCTTCATCTCCGAACACATCAAATGAAGGAGCGTCTCAAATTCCTGATGCGAACACCATCATTGTCATTCCTGTTGAGCCCAACGGCAACATGAAGCACCTCAACAGTCATTCTGTTTCGGCGCTGCTCAGGGGACTGGTACCAAATGAAATGACCGACGTCAGAGTGAACCCGCATAAAAAACTTCATGGCGATTGATGTTTCGGATGCTGCCGTACTGAGCATACTACGTAATGCCAAAGAGCTGGATGGAATAAAAATTCGTTCCTACATACTGGTGAGCTCCAAAATCATCACCGGTATCATCTACGTTGACGCTGCCACTCACAGCTCCGACTTGTGCGGCCTGGTCAAGCCAGCTAATGAATCCAACGTCATCGCCAAGGTTGCTCATTTGGTACGTCACACTTCTTCAGAATAAATTTTAAAGGCATATCTCTACCTTTGTACGTAATGATGGAATATTAGGGTCATCCTGTAAGATGTTTCGTGCCGAAGTCACTGCAGTCTCGCAACTAGAGATCCAAAATTTCTAGAAACTGAAGAATCAGAAAAAAACTTTTTCTTGTTTTTTCCCAAAAATTCGAAAACATGAAAATTGACAAAGTTTCTTTGTGATGGTAAAAATATCAAGTTCAATCTCATACTGAGAGTTAGCCTCACTGGTTCATATGTAGCTTTCTCCATTATGTTATAATGTCACATTGAAAAAAGAGTAGCTGGCGTTGTAGTGCTTACAGACAGCAAGTCGCCGTTTCCCGCCACCGGTCTCTTCGACCATGAAGTGCATACACACGTCATAAACTGGCCCAACCATTGCAGAATCTGCTTACACACGGATTTATAAGCGGACTTCTGCCGCAGGTCAATGAAGTGTAGGAGGGAAAGCCAAATTAGAACAATAAGAGGTACCAAAACATCAGAAACCACCCCCAACATCACCATACCAGAGTACACCCGAACGAAGAAGCTACGCTATAGACTCAAGCAGAGGTAACGCTGTAAGAGCTGACTTTGTGCGAGGTATATTGCAAGTGGTCAGCCGTCGTTAGGTGTTTTGATATCATGTGCGATGTTTTGGTTTCACATTCAATGCTGCGTGTTGCCTAACCTTTAATTATGTACGTTTTACCCCACAGAAATCTTGGCCATTTTTTTCCAACTGCGCCGTAAATAACCGGAAAACCCTGTTTTGTTCCATAAGTTTCCCGTGTTTATTGCGATAGCAAATATATGCACACTCTCGGCTGGATTTTGCGGCTGGCATTAGCGTCGGCATTGACGTCACTCACCAAATATGTAAACGTATCTATATACATATGAAAACGCAAGAAAAAGTATTCCAGAAAGAGACTCCGGCACGCGGAATCGCACGTGGGACCTTTGAGTGGTAGGCGTTAACCACTGAGCTACGAAGGAGTACCTCCTTCAACGTTCAAAGAGAAAGCCATTTATATCTACCACTTACCGCTGTTGACGGGCATCTCGCGGGGAACTATCTTGTTTTCAGCATTACCAGCAATATGGCGATTCAACGAGTGTCATCACGATGCGGTGGTGCGCGATCTCATCTCCCACGCGTGCCACCACGTCGTGATGACGCGGTGGCACCCCGCCCCCCGCTGCCGCAGTGAGGAGGGGGTAGACGCTCACTCGCGCGCCCTTATTTCGTGGTGGGCTCTCATCGGAACGATTCTGTCGAAGTTACTGGGCGCACAAAGGCCACAGCGATCATGGCATAGTCTCCGTTAGCCAAAAGGTGGTGCCTTTCAGGCACAGCGAAGTAACAACTGAGACACTTATTCGCATTCATCTGTATTCGTGAGTACGTCTTCTGCGTAATTCGTGCGTGAGAAACGCAGGGCACGTTTCGATGTGCTTGCATTCTGCGTGTGACTTTCCAATTTGTTGCTACAGCTTTCATTGCATCGCCTTTGTGACAAAGCTGTGACTTTTCTCCACACTTCGCATCTCTAGTCGCATCTGCTGGAGGCTCTGTCACGCGTGTAGCGTATGCGAACACAAGCGAGTACGTTCTTGCAGCGCTTTATCCCATTCCGCGGACTGTTGTAACACAAATGTTTTAATGCGTTGCAATTGTAATGGACCCCAGGAAGCTTCTTCAAAAGATTGCCCAAAAATTAAAACAGAGATAGCCGCATCGAGACAAATGGCGAGAGACTATTAATAGCACCACGACATACACCGCGATAACCACTCGAAAGCGGTGCTGTCTGAAGTTCATCAACGAAATCCAATTCTTCTGCATTCGCAGTGGGCATTCGACGACCTGCTTCACCTTTTTTACCACCCGGACTCCACGCGGCTGGTATGAACCAGACTGCAACGAGAGGCATGTGTGCTGTGGATTCCTCTAGGCCTACATTGCTGAAGAAGCAATCGCGTGGACCAGCGATGGCCGGTACAAATGAAAACACTGTGGAAGGCATGGACACAACTGACGCAGCTTGGCCTCCGTTGCAGAAGTCGCAGCGACATGCAGATTCAGTGTGTACATCATTAAGTCTGAACCCTGAATTCATGACTTACAAGTTCCCAGAAGAAGATAAGTTAATCCTCGTAGTGTTTCAATCACTGTTGAGCACACTTCACGTGTTTGTCGGCAGGCTGAAATTACCGTACACAGAGCCCGTACAACAGGTACTGGATGCTCAATGTCCAGTGCTTGTAAACCTTCAGTAGGAATCATAACAGGTTCGTCTACAGTGAAATATCATATACCAGAAATCCTGCGTCCACGACTGTCGAACGCAGCAGTGTGCTTTAAACTAAGGTGCACCTTTATTTCTCTTGTTTCTGTCTCTGCATCATTCGTTAATCCTCTTTCAAAGCGCTGGATAGCAAATGGGACGCGCGCCTGCATAGTAGACCTTCCTACCTTTGCTTCTTCCTTCCTTCCTTGCTTTTCGTATCCTTTTTTTCTTTCTTCAATATTCAATATCAGCATGCATAATGCAAAGAGTGAATTCAGTCGCACAACCGCAGTGCGTAGTCGGCGGGACATCAGCTCAACACTTAAAATTTGAAATACAAGAAATGTGACATAGTGCGAAAACGCTGACAGACGCCAAGCGCGGACATTTCTTTCAATGGTAGATTGCATTTCTCTCACAATAGTAACGTTCGCTGACCTTACGTCTATTCGGCAATGAAAGACCAATATTACGATTATACTGCAGTGACATGATGTTATTCGTTGACAATCGGCTCACATCGCTCGCAAAAAGGCGCCGCTGCGTTCAGTTGTATGCGCGACACCAGCCGCCTACGCACACAATAGCGCGGTGATAGTGTTGTCACCTATTGCCCAATCTCGGTGAGAATAGCGCGCTTCACTGTACTTGCCATATGTGTCTAGGACACTATTAGGACTTAGATGTTCTCAGACGCTTTATTACACATATTCACGCGATTCTTTTCCAGACTTCAAGCCTGCCGAAGGCCAGTCTAGGAACGAGTTTCAAACACCGGCGTGGTTCAGTGGTAGTATACTTGGCTGGCACGCAGCGGTCTCGGGTTCATTTTCCAGTGTGTCTTCGAAGTTTTTTTTAGTGAGTTTTTTTTTACTTTTTGCTATACTGGTTACAGATAACGACGCTGGCAGCGGCAGAAAACTGTGGCGCCGCATGTGACCCGTGTTCTGATTTCACAACAGCTTTTGCTGTAACATAAAACACATGGAAACGGAACGCGATAAATTTGAACTGTAGCGGCTGCAGAAGACACAGAAAGCATAAAGCTTTTGACTGTGAAGGATATGCCAAGCAAAACTTTACTGAATGTTCAAATGTAATCCAGTGACTCTGGATAGCACACATGTTCGTATGCATGACAGCTAAGTAACTACTGCAATTCACCTGGTCTCCTTCCTACATTAACACAAACTAAAAACACCCACAGACAAACATAGAAACGTATCAGGTTGGAGCCGCAGAACTTTCGTAAGCTTGATTGCTTATGCTTCGCCTTGGTTAAACTCTGTAACAATAAGGAAAAAGACCGACTTTACGAAGTGATAAAATAGAAATCATTTCCGTGATTGTTCTACCGGTAGCGGCAAGCTCAGACGAAGGAGCAGTCTCAACAGAGTGCCGCCCGTAACCACAAGTGTAACGCTTATAGCTTGTTCCGGAAACGTGAAAGAATGTGCCAGATGGTGAAACAAGCTGTTTCTCACCACTCCTTGCTCTTTCCTGTTTAATCAGCGCCCGTGGTTCCGGTAATTATACGCTAAACTGCTTCAACTCATGCACTCCAGCGGGCTTCTCGAGAAGAACAGACGACTCTGCCTTCTTTGGAGTGCGCCGAGCACACATACGCACGCGCGCAATGAAAGCCGCTCACAGAAGGTATGCTACAAGTCCGGTCGCGCACCAGGGATAATTTTCTCCGCCTCCCACTCGTTCTCCGGCTGTTTTGTTACGCCCTAGCGCAGGGCCATTTTGAAATACGCGTGCTTTCGGTAATTGAGGCAACCTCCTTCCGTATCACCAGCAAAAATAGAAGAAGAAAAAGAAGACGACGACACGTGCATTTCAATCGAGTTGCGTCTTAAACTTGGTGCCTGCGCGGAGATAGTTGGGGGTCATTCTTAACAGCACGCGACTCGCTTGCATAAGCCAACCTCCTTATACGCGTCCACAGTCACGACTGAGCCGGGCGTGCGCACGTTCGTGCGTGCGCTAGCGCAGCTCTAGCGAACTGTAGCGTTTTGTAAGCCGCGCGCACAGAGTCCCTCAGTGGTTTATACTCCCTTAAGTCCTGACCGGAGCAGCGGAAGTAGTCGACGTCGTTCGCTTTACATAAACGCGCGTGCGATGGTTATCTCCGGGCTCAGAGCCGAAAAGCATATCGCCTAACCCAGCGCGAACGGGCGCCATTGAATTAAAGTGTAGCATAGTTCGCATGCCGAATTATCGCGAGCTCTCAACGTGGGCAGCGAGTGAAAATCTGCTTCCCCCCACCCCCGCCTATTTCCTCCCAATTTTTTTTTATTCTCCGCGACTTCTTTTTTGGTGTTTTTCCTTTTGAGGGAAACTTCCCTAATTAAATTTTCCGCCCTGACGGTGAACGTGCACGTACGTGAACGTAGAGAAGCGGAGCAGGCTGCCACCGAGCGGTGTGCTCCTATTCGCCGGACTTGCGGCAAATGGTGATTGGCGGAGGGCGAGATTGCAAGGAACTCCGAGCGCGAGAGCCGATGACGGCGCACAAAGATTGTACAGGGAAAGGGACGGTGGAGAGACTTTAGTGCAAGATAAAAAAGAGCTCTCGTAAAGGAGGGAATATAGGCAGCTCTACTGCATATGTGGCGAGATGTTGGAGAAAATAGCGGAGAGGGGGTATAATTTTCTTCGACTATTCGGAGTCGTTCGTTCTGGGCATTTTGCTTTGTTCTGCGGGAAGAGAGGGTATGCATTTGCCGGTCCAACTCGGAACATCTTAATTAGAAACTGGCTGTGAGCGTTGCTAATATTCTTTGAATATGCGATGTGAGATTGCGCGTTTTGAAAGAACTCGCTTAGGGACCGCCTGCACGGCAGTGCTGCACGGTAGCACAAATAAGCTCACGGTCAAGCTAGCTTTTCAGGGACGAGAGAAAGGAAAAAAAGGAGCGTGGAAAAGAAGCGCTGTTGCTTCTCGATCTGCGCTTCAGTTCGGCGTTTATAATGGCTATGCAAAAATTCTTGTCTCCCCCTTCTCTTTCATTTCTTCCTATACCGCAGCTGCAATGAAATAAGGCAATAAAAAAAGGAAAATATATCCTCATAGCCTAGGTTTGAGATAAACGGTGGACTTTTTAAGGCTATTCAGCAAGAACAGGAATCACGGAGACGCACATCCCGGCGCACACCACTCGTTTGCCTTTCTGAATCTTCTATTCGCTGCGCCGCCCCAGCGCCATCGTGTCTCCGCCTTTCGGCAGAACGGGCCGCCGCTGAACGGTTCATAACGAGAACACAGGTAATGAAGTCAGGCGATACGCTCCTTTTTCGAAGCACCCACTGTCTTTCGACCAATTAAGCGTATGCGCCTCAGGTTGCAAAGCGAAGCTGTAAATATGTTCGGGAAGTTCGTTGTAAAATAAACACAGCCGCGATAAGACGCGCGAGGTTTCTGTTTCAGACATTTTCCTAAGCGTGCACTGCTTGTTAGCCTCCATTTGCTGAAAAAAAATTACTAAAAGCCTCTTTTTATTTCTGACCATCAACTTAATTTACGGACGCTTACGCTGCTAAACTCCACTTACGAAGCTGAGCTTAATGTGGCACCCATGGGTGCATCGCAACGACTTGTTTAATATTTCTGCAGCCCCCGATCCCAGTGGGAGTGTACTTTTCTTTTTATAATGATACTGCTTTATTACGGGAGATTCAGCAGAGTGATACCATAACCTGCCGAGATAGTGAGCAATGCAATCTAGAGTGTGCATTTAGAACGTTCTATGCTACGTAACCCTGGACTTCTGAGCTTGAAAGAGTAACATGTTATGGCTTACAATGCTCCTTGATGAAGCAAGCAACTTATGTCTCGGCTGTCTGTGTTGTCATCGATTCATTGATCTTTACTGTAATCTGGTCGAAGTGCACTCACCTGTTTAATTATGAAATGGTCACTGTAAACTAAATGTAAACCAAAACTATAAGCTTGTTACCTGACTGACCCGGTGGGGTCAAATATACGCAAATAATATGTCTTCGCAACTTGTTTAGTTCATCGAATAAGTGAAGTTCTCCCATCTTATTACTTACTTTCGAGTAGCTCTTGAATGTTACACCATCCAGCAGTATACACTACGCTGTATAGTGGTGGGTATCAAAGCATTATTCTGGTTGAGACATAGCGCAAACTATGAGCCTTTAAACCTGAAGTAGAGGCGCAGAAAAAGACGTGCTAAAGAGCGCAACAATTCACAAGGTAAATATACGAATAAGACGACTGCGGTGTCAGTTCGGTGCCGGTTTCCCGAACAAATGTGCAGTGTGCAGCAAAGCGCAGAGGAGCGATGTAGTAGATAAACCAGAATTTTCACCGCAAGTATTGGAGGAGCCATTGTTGACCAGGAGGCTGCGGAGCAGAGGATGAAAGCATCTGGCCTGTCCTTATCCTATACTTGCAGGCCGATGCTTACAGGCAGCTTTCGCTGTCAAAAAGCTCTGAAGTAAACAAACCAACAGTCCCTGCACTGACCGCAACAACCGGTGATCACTGGCTTCAATCCACACTAATTCTAAACGCATATGCGTGAACAGGATGAGGTGGGATAACAAAGTGACTTCACGTAGAGCCTGCGAGGGAGAGAAGAGCCAATATCGAAATGCTTGCGCCGCTGCCGCGATGGCATTCGCGAGATCTTTCTCGGCAGTGCAGTGCCATAGAAGCTATCACGGGGAGTGGGAGTGGCTGTCTGGTGCATCAAATATACTTTTTGCGTGCCAATATAAAGCTCTACTCGCCCTTTAGATATAGCAGGTCATTTGTTTATGTCAAATTACAGGTTGCCCCACAAGAAAAGAAGTGTGCATGTACGACAGCGAGGCGTATGACGTCTTGCATTGTTCATTTGCTGAAGTTTGCTTCAAGACCAAAAATGCGAATATACCATATACGTCTAAAGCGCCTTGGCAGAATGTTTGCTCAGATGAATATCTCTGATAGGGAAGCTTTAGTCGCTTGTAATTATAACCCATTATTTAGAATGAACACGAGACGGTTATGCAGGTCCGAATATAATCATAGGGTCTCTGATGGTAACAATCTCCACTCGCAAACAGAACCTAGTTGATTGTCGAGAATAAAAATGAATAATCCAGTAATCTGTCGGCATGCATGCAGATGAATGTGTCCGTAAAATCGAACCTTAGTGGGTGGTCAGCTTGCAAGTGTCGTTACTGGAACGACATTGTATGCTTCAGGAACTGCGAAAACATTTCAAGCCTACTTCGAGTTGTGTTTTTTTTTTTGTGCTTCAACTATGACTAATTTTTCTCATAGCCTCTTGTGAGCGTGTGTGATAACTTTCGGAATGAACTAACACCAGCAATACGGTGGCAGAAGGTATGCTTAGTGAGATTATTGACTTTATGCTTAATTACTCTGCTGATCCTTCTCTCTGCAGGGTTCGTCATCTTGAATATTTTCTTAGCTTGGTCGTGCTCTTTATGAGGTGTAGAAGGCAACGGCACGTGCATTTTCTCGAAACACGACCATGGCCGTGACATCCACGCAGCTAGATTGCTCTCCTTCGCCCCCCTCACATGATGACACATACGCGAACGCACGCACACGCAAATTGCAAATGGAGCAACTCGCCTCTGGAACAGCCCAGGCAAAGCCTTTCCTATCACGCCTAAGAATGCCACTTCAAGCAGCAACAACATGTATTAATCATTGCTCCTTTATTTCAAAACGCACGTTATGTGTAGAAAGGACTTCGAAAATAAAGTAAGCGCCCTTGACAATGACAAAGAATTCAGGCTCGTGGATTTGTTCAGTCTTTTGCTCTCTAAAGAACCACAGTGCTGCGCCGAAAAAAGTGATATTTCACTGAAGAAACTGAGATACTAAACTAGAGCAACGCTACATAAACACAGTTCACTTTTGTCGTTACTGTTAATGTGTAGTTCATTAGTATTCACGTTCACTTACCGTCTGATAACGTTTATTGTGCTCATCTTTGTGCACGTTAAGTTCTGAAATGCAGTTTCGGCTGTTGATTTTGATGCTTGTATTATGCAGTCCGTATAACTTTATCTCAAAACCTTTTCATTCATGGGCAGAACCTCAGCACCAGTCCCGTGCTTGGAAGCATTATACGCGCTTGTGATGAGACTGAAGGGCTAGCGTGCAGTGAATCATATCACAGGCTTTGTGGTCAATGTTCAAGTGCACCTAGAATGACATGTGTTAATTTAGTCTCTTGTCCAACTCTTCTCTAGAAGCCGGGACCCGGAATGATGCATCTTAATCTGACGAATAGTTTCTTTTGTGTCATTACTATTGTGTGACTGTGAATTGTCGTCAGTATTATATATCTGGCTAAATCAATTTGTATTTATTTCGAGGACATTTACTTAAAATATAAAATGAACTAGCAATGACTCAACGCAAATAAAATGTCAATCTTGAAAGCATTCCGCGGCAGCGTACGCTGAAACACGGTGCTACCCTGAAGTTTTCACACCAACCTGGAGCTAAATTATCTGCCTGGGCTATTACGACGTTTATAAGATAGTTCTGTGAACAGGGGCACTCCAAACTGCACTAAATAGTTTTATCTAAAGGGTTCGAACCCGTGCACTACATCAAGTCCTCGCGAGATTACTTTTCGTGCAGCGTAGAGAGAGAGGAGGAGGAAAAAAAGAAGGTATAAAAAAGGACAAAGTAGAGAGGTTAACCAGACAGCAAACAAATTGGCTACCAAACGTCAGGGAAAAGGGGAAAGAGGATAAAGAAGATGAGAAAAACAGAATAGCACAAGAAAAAATAAAAGAAAGACAATAATCAGCAAATCTGCCCAGACTTACGTGCTGTTGGCACTGCACAAAAGTCACACACATTCACAAAGGCCCATAGTCCTTAAAAACACACAATAGCACTTGAACTGCCTTGTGGTCAGACTAGCGATGAAGACGGTGCTCCAGCAGCAACTGCACGGAGAGCAGCCGATCATCCAATTGTCGCATCGCATAAGAAAGCATTGTTCTTTCAGAGGCAAATTGGGGGCAGTGGCATAGCAGATAATAAAAACAAAGAGGAAAGGCTGGGAGGTTAGCCAATCTCTGACTCGATTACAAACTCTACAAGTTGAATGCGAGGAAAAAGAGGAATAATAGAGAGGACAGAAAAGAAAAAAATAAGAGGGATAACAAGTAGATATTAACAGGTATACTGTCAACACACACAACACGACCTTACGCGGGTAGTTCACAGACGCTCGTGAAGTTGGTCGTTTTCAAGTAGCACAATAGTAGCATTGAGCTTTCAGTAGCACAATAGTAGCATTGAGCTACGCTGTTCTCCAGCTTTGGTAGACAGTTCAGAGGAACAGTGCTGACCTGCCACCACACAGTGAAGGAATGGGACTCTGCCTTCGATGATGTAAATTTACTGCGTGTATGTGGCCTTTCGGTGACCGCAACCTTTAGACACGTTTCACTGCAATGAAAGAGAAAAAGTTAGGCGTATATTTTTGATGAAGCTAGTCGTTAAAAAAGAGAAGAGACCATGCAGTTTCAATCGGCCGGCCTTCTGTGCCTCAAGGCAGGCAAAACATTCTAACACAATTCGTGACGCAGGATGGACAAAGCACGATTGATAATTGGTCATCTGCGCATTGGCTTGGCTGTACGCTTTACTTTTTTCATGAAAGTTCTTGCTTAAAGAAAGAGTGCAAGGATCTCCGTAATGTATACGAGCTCATGTAACTGCAACCTTCAATCGCAGCTCCCTGCGGGAAAAATGCAGCAAATGGCTTGCTTTGGTTGCTAAGGCTAGAAACACGTAATGTTTAATATCAATACATTTAGGTGGCAAGTGGAAAACGTGCCTTCAAAAAGAGTGGCCTTCGCTGAAGCGGCCTGTAAAACAAACAACTTCCTAGATCTAACAAGGTCCGCACAGAAATGACGGCTTGTTCTAAACGCTACACAGATACATTCCACATATCAGAAGTCCTTCATATCTATAATTTTTCAACAGGTCATGGAAATGCTGGGCCTTCAATTCTATTGCAAAGCGTTTATATCAGCAGGTGCAGGATATTGTTCGTCTAGAGTGAGGCATAGAAGTATACTGCTTCTTGAGCCGATAGTGGTCAATTGCAGTTGACATCATCCATCTAGATCAGCCCAATATTGTAAACCACATGTATGGAGTAACAGAGACGATGGTACGAAAACAGTGGTGAGCATAAAATGAGCGATTAAAAGAAAAATCAAAATCTTTTCATGTTATCTTTGAAAGGACCGATAACTAGATCCACCGGAAGCTGACAAGAAAAGCCACTTTTAGTGTAAAAAAGAGGAAAGAGTAAGAACGTCTGTAATTGTATTTTCATCGTTTCAAATATTTTTACTTACCAAAAACGTGCGCGACCAAGCGCTAAATTCTAAATTTTTAACGCGGGCGTGTATGAAGAATAAATATATTTCTAAAGTGCGGATAACGACTATGTTACAGAAGACACACTTATAGTTCTCATATTTCACAGAACTAAGTTTTTAGGGATATTACTTGATGCCGAAAAATAGGAATGTTTTTTAAAAAAGGGCATTCTTCTGTCACATCATTCTAGCAAAGAGAAGCAACACCAACACAAAATTGGGCTAACAGAATGCCAGCACATTGCTGAAAAAATTCGTGTAACAAAAAATACCATAACGAGAAAAATGTTACAGACCATATCCACGAACGTAATAACTCACCAGCTTTATTGAAAAAAAAAACATAAACTGCACTTTACAAAAGAATTTTCACAGCAGAGAGCACCAGACAAATCACGCGGAGCTTTGAGAGCCATTGAATATTTGCTTGGGCACGTCCGGAATCAAATGATTTTCCGCACGGCGAAAGTAATTCCTTAGGAAGCGTTCAGGCAGATACGAACCATCGCTTGACGCTGATCATGCTGTGGGCACTCAAAGAGACAGTGCTCAATGGAAGCTTCGACCCATTGTGCTCCAGTGCATGCACTCAGACGACGTATTTTTTTCTTTCAGAATGCAAGAAGTAGGGCAAGTAGACCACCTCCAGGCGTAAGTGATATAGGAGTGCGCCTTGTGTGCAATCGATATTGAGGTTTACGGAGAAGCAAAAGAAGATTGCAAACTCGCTGTGATGTTGCCATAAAGCAAGTGGACGAAAGAAAATAAAAGCTACCGAAATGTATATTGAAGTCGGTCGAGGCCCAATTCTGCACAAGAATGGCAAATTCCACGCCAACAAACCACATCGGCCAGTACACTAGGGATAGAGGGAACAAACTGAAAAACAAAACGCAAGGACGTTTCCCGGAAGTACAGCTTCCGGTTCGTTAGGTGGTATAGCACATATCACCGACTAGAGTGCAGCGGTACATGCTATGCCATGACGCGATATACCAGCAAGAGAAGAACACGCGTGATTACATAGATGATAGTGCGGGAGGCACGATTTTATCGGCTATTTAATTGGTTGCTTTAAAAATATACTTTTCATACTTAAAAAACGGGGGTTAGGCAGATCCCAAGTACCATAATAATTGATTGTATGCAAAGCATGTGGAAGTAAGGTGGCTGGGTTTCAAGTTTTTATTGATCTCAATGGTAAAAAAGGGTGCTATAGAGATATGTGCGAAAGTTGCTCGTGCACCGACATGTTCAAAAGTTGCATATATTTCATATAAACAGTTATTTACAGTTGTGTAACGATGCCCGCAGAAATATCGGTATACGCCCCACCGCGGTGGTCCAGTGGCTAAGGTACTCGGCTGCTGACCCGCCGGTCGCGGGATCGAATCTCGGCTGCGGCAGCTGCATTTCCGATGGAGGCGAGAATGTTGTAGGCCCGTGTGCTCAGATTGGGGTGCACATTAAAGAACCCCAGGTGGTCGAAATTTACGGAGCCCTCCACTACGGCGTCTCTCATAAACATGTGGTGGTTTGGGACGTTATATCCCACAAATAAATGAATCAATCAATCGAAATATTGGTATATGCTATACCAGAAGCCATAAGCTAATGTGTTGCGCTTATGCTTGAGAGAATAGTGGCCCTAGATGGTGCTACATAAACAATCTAGAATATGTTGCGCTTACACAAATGACGTTATTCCGACATGACTGCTTCATCATAGGAGTACACATGTAATGTTTTTATATTAGATCGCAAGAACTCCTACCACAGTCGGTCTTTCCGAACATTAAACCTGCATAAAGTCTTTTTCTAAGCCCATTTCAAGATCTGGTGTAGCTCTGTGGTACGAAACTTCATAGCCACGCCAAATGCTAGGGTTTGATTCTTCCCGAGTTTCTTGTTTCTATTGTTTGCATTGGTTGACTCAACGCCGTCGATGTAGCTTATATTAACACTCTCTCTTTTAAATTACAAATGACAAAGTCCCCGATGTCATTTTTTTATTCCCACATTGAGGTTACCGTTGTACGTCATCGCCGTTTCTGGATAGATAGCCAAACACCTGTGGCTCATACCTGCATACTTAGAGTTTCCTACAATAATACCTAAAAAGAAATCTGGCGCTGCGATCGTGTACCCCCATGGGATATATGAAAAGTAGAGGCTTTGGATTGGATAAGGTTCGCTTGTGGATTGTCTACAGAACTTTTTCTGCAGTTTTAGTTTCATTCTTCGCGCAGCGTGTGTAGTGGGGCGTGGTGAAAAGTGCTGAATAGTTGATTTCTTGTTTAAAGAAACTGAAGACCACTAGGTCTCTTGGTTTTCTGCGATTGTGCAGCTTAACGAGTCCATTTTGACAGTTTAAGTGAAGCGTCGTGCACTCACCTCTGCGCAGATGTCGCCCCGCTGCGGCAGACGAGTGGCTAAGGTACTCGGCTGCTGACCCGCAGGTCACGGGATCGAATCCCGGCAGCGGCGGCTGCATTTCCGATGGAGGCAGAAATGTTATAGGCCCATGTGCTTAGATTTCGGTGCACGTTAAAACCCCAGGTGGTTGAAATTTCGGGAGCTCTCCACTACGGCGTCTCTCATAATCATATGGTGGTTTTGGGGCGTTAAACCCCGCATATCAATCAATCAATCAGCTGCGCAGATGTAGCGTCTCATGCTAGTGCAGAATATTACATCGAGATTATGTTTTTTTAACCAGCGCGTCTTGCCTAAACTTGTTGGAATCGACTGTCAAACGACTGCGAAGCTAAGCAGATGCACCGTTATGCTCCGCCGACTCGACTTCAGAACAGAACTTGCGTTGTGCGTTGAAAGCAGATCACTTGGACAGACGCAGCTGGCATTGCAGCAGACGAAACATTAGGTGGCTTTCACTTCATATTGTACTGTTATTTCCATAAACACACAATACTTACTTTCGAGCAAAAAACATGCATGTTAATAGTCAAGTGCTGTAACATTATTTCATTATATATTGATGCCAAATCTGGAACGCAGTGGCAGAGCGATCCACACCATGGTGGTTAGGTTTCTCCATGTTTCAATTCTACCTCATTGTTACAGAAACCTTTTGCGATAAAGTTTACGTACAAAAAAATGAAGCAAGTTTAGGTTATATATAACTTCATATCACACTCTTTTATACTCAGCAAAGAAGTGTTGTCAATGTCAAGAACGTAATCCATCCGTAGCAAATCTGAAGCCTGTACTTCCCATCATTCCCGTGGGGGTACACGTGCCACTGAAGATGCCCGCGTAGACACTAGTGCCAGATTCTCCTTTAGGTATTATTGTATGAAACTTTATGCCCGTATACCATGGCCCGTGGTATACGGGTAGGATCTACACGTGTCACGAGAAATGAGTTTGACGACGTATGCGATGGGATTTTCAAGTTATTAAAATCATGACCAGCTATACGTATTTGAGAATTTCTCTTACCCTCCATTGTAACAATCGTCGGCATCCAGGCAGATGGATGGATGGATAGATGGAAGGATGGATGGGTGGAATGGAATGGAATGAATGGATGGATGGATGGATGGATGGATGGATGGATGGATGGATGGATGGATGGATGGATGGATAGATGGACGGACAGATGGATGGACGCATGGATGAATGGATGGATGGATGGATGGATGGATGGATGGATGGATGGATGGATGGATGGATGGATGGATGGATGGATGGATGGATGGATGGACAGATGGATGGATGGATGGATGGATGGATAGATGGATGGATGGATGGATGGATGGATGGATGGATGGATGGATGGATGGATGGATGGATGGATGGATGGACGGACGGACGGACGGACGGGCGGATGGATGGGTGGATGGATGGATGATTGGATGGATGGATGGATGGTTGGATGGATGGATGGATGGATGGATGGACGGATGGATGAATGGATGTTTTAAGTAAGTCTTAATCTTTAATGTCGGACGATTCAAGACATTTTTCAGCGTGCTCTATTGCGAACAAATTTCGCAGCTCGAATGACGTTTACCATTTGTGTCTCAGTAGCGGTTATGTTTTGTGAAACAAATGATGCACAAGAATGTTCGCGCAAAAAATAGACCTTGGAGTTTGTAGCTTATAAATGTACATTTATTGATTGATTTGTGGGGTTTAACGTCCCAAAACCACCATTTGATTATGAGAGACGCCGTAGTGGAGGGCTATAAATGTACATTTAAAACCTCATGACTGTAAATGGTATTTCTGTTGTAATAGACTATGTGTACTTAGGGCAGTTAATAACCGCGGAGCCGAACCACGAGATGGAAGTAACAAGAAGAATAAGAATGGGGTGGAGCACATTCGGCAAGCACTCTCAAATTGTGACAGGTAGATTGCCACTATCCCTCAAGAGGAAGGTATATAACAGCTGTATCTTGCCGGTACTTAGCTACGGAGCAGAAACCTGGAGACTTACAAAGAGGGTTCAGCTTAAATTGAGGACGACGCAGGGAGCAATGGAAAGAAAAATGGTAGGTGTAACCTTAAGAGACAAGAAGAGAGCAGAGTGGATTAGGGAACAAACGGGGATTAAGGATATCATAGTTGAAATCAAGAAGAGGAAATGGACATGTAGTGTGTAGACAGGATAACCGCTGGTCATTAAGGGTAACTAACTTGATTCCCAGGGAAGGCAAGCGGGTTAGGAGGAGACAGAAGGTTGGGTGGGCAGATGAGATGAAGCTTGCGGGTATAAATTGGCAGCAGCAAGCACAGGACCGGGCCAACTGGCGGAACATGCGAGAGACTTTCGTCCTGCAGTGGACGTAGTCAGGCTGATGATGATGATGATGACGATGGTATTTCAGAACACTGGAGAAAAAATTCCATCATTAGAGTGTTCTGGTTCCGGTGTATTCGAGCGACGTCCTATTAACAGCTTATGGGCGGGGAGCTTTTATAAGTGGGAGATCTGGATAGTGCATGGACGAGGAGTGACCAACCGCAAACCACAAACTTTGCAAAAACATCTCAAGCGTGTCAACGGGCTTCCTAAATAAATGGAGGACTTCCTAATGAGATGAAGAAACCATCGGCGTTGTCGAAAATGCACCAAGCTTATGAACACGCTTGTTTGAACGTGGGACATTTAACATAGTTCTTCTGCGCCTTGCGATGCGTGTGCCTGTGTCGGATTGGTTCGATCATCAGGTGTTTGTACTAAATTACATTCTGGTAAATTTTAGTTTATCGAATAATAATAACAATGACACGACTTGACCGGTCAAATAGATGCGGGTGATGTGTCATTGTTTAGCCAAGATAGACTTCTTCCTATTCAATGAAGAACAGATACGCACGCATGGTTTCTGTTCACACCACTCTGTTTTTGTACGGCATACTTTAGCACTGTTTGGTAAATATTGACTTTGCTCAATTCCACGACCCCATCACCTCTGTAGGTGCATTATGTCTCCTCTTTTTAAACTCATCATGTGCATAGCACGCAGCAAAGATTAGAGTACAGTGGTTTTGAAAGCCGTCATTTCACATTTATTTTAGGGGCAAATCTCCTCCTGGTTTACGACACTCCATCACTCCGGCGTAGCCAGCACAGAATATCCACAGCCAGGCAGGCAGGCAGGCAGATATACGAATGCATCACAAACCTCGTCATCATTCACTCCGTGGATATCCCGTGATTTTTTTTTACTAACCGAGAAATGTATCATGACAGATCAGTGCCCTAATGACAGAACTCAAAGTTTCACGGTGTGTCACGTAGTTCATTTACGTACAGACCTACTGGAAGGCCGAGGAACGCCAGTAGAGCGAGGAACGTCAACAGGCCGAAAATACAAACAAGCGCAAGCTCGGGGCGCGCGTGTGCACCAACGCTGTGGCTTGCCGTTTCTTGCTGCTTCGTCGTTGTTCGCATAGTTCCCTACATTGGGCCCCGGTGAATAGCGTAGCCAACCTGGCGATTTAAGGTGTAGTCACTATAGCGGGGTCGTAATACGGCTTCAGGCAACTCACATGCACAATTTCTCGGCCACGACGGCGTAAGTCATCAGACTGTGTCAAAGGCTCAATCTCATAATTGACTGGTGACGCACGAGCGAGAATGCGGTAGGGCCCGTGGTATCGTGCCAGTAATTTCGACGAAAGGCCAGGAGTACATGGTGGAATCCAGAGCCAAACGAGAGCACCAGTCGTGAAAGTGGAGGGATGTAGGTCGGTGTGATGCCGTAGATTCTGGTGACCTTGATTCTTGGTTGTCAGTGAACGGGCCAATCGTCTGCAATCTTCTGCGTACCTGGCAGCATCAGAAATTGCTGTGTACTCAGAGGAGTCGGGCGTGTATGGGAGGATAGTGTCCAGCGTGCACGATGGTTCGCGTCCGTACAACAGAAAGAAAGGGGAAAACCCTGTTGTCGCGTGCGTATCGGTATTATGCGCATACGTGACGAATGGAAGGACAGTGTCCCAATTGGTCTGGTCTGAAGCTGTGTACATCGTCAACATATCACCGAGAGTGCGATTAAAACGTTCTGTGAGGCCATTCGTCTGCGGGTGATATGCTGTCGTCATGCGATGAACCATGTTGCACTAAGCGAGCAAGGCTTGAATGGCGTTAGGCAAGAAAACAAGCCCCTGATAGCTCAAAAGTTCGCGGGGAGCACCATGGCGAAGAACAAAGTTGCGCAAGATGAAAACCCAACTTCCCTCGCGGTTGCTGCGGGTAGTGCTGCCGTCTCCGCGTAACGCGTGAGGTGGTCCACGCCAACAATTATCCACCCATTTCCAGAAGACGACGTGGGAAGTGGTCCGTATAAGTCGATACCGACGCGGTCAAATGGACGCGCTGGACAAGGCAGAGGCTGAAGTGTACCGGCAGGGCGTTGAGATGGGGCTTTACGTCGCTGGCATGCAGTACAAGCACGCACGTACTTGTGGACAAATGTGTACATGCCGCGCCATTAGTACCGCTGATGTAGACGGTTGTACGTTTTGAGAGCGCCGGCGTGAGCGCTTTGCGGTCGTTGTGGAAAGCAGTGCAGATTTCCGAGCATATGTAGTCGGGTATCACTAACAGCCACCTCCGACCTTCAGACGCGTAATTCCGCCAATAGAGGAGGTCGTCTCCAATAGCGAAATGTGTGGCTTGACAGCGGATAGTTCTTGAGACCGAATTAGCTAACGGATCAGTCAGAAAGGCGAGGAGTTGGGAAATCCACGCATCTTTGCGTTGTTCCAATGCCATGTCTGCGAAGTCGATTGGTGTTTTGACAGCTGAAGAAGGTGACGAGGAGGTTGGGTCAGCCGGTAGTGGCGAGCGGGATAGCGCATCAGCGTCGGAGTGCTTGCGGCCGGATCGGTATACAACACGAATGTCGTATTCCTGTAGGCGAAGTGCCCAACGACCAAGGCGCCCCGACGGGTCTTTCAGCGATGATAGCCAGTATAGAGCGTGGTGGTCCGTGACGACTTCGAAAGGGCGGCCATAAAGGTATGGGCGGAACTTCGTCAAAGCCCAGACAATTGCGAGGCACTTTTTCTCAGTGACGGAATAATTACACTCGGCTTTCTTGAGGGTTCGACTCGCGTAAGCGACCGCATATTCTTGGTATCCTGGTTTTCGTTGAGCCAATACAGCGCCAAGACCGACACCACTGGCGTCGGTGTGGACTTCCGTAGGTGCATCGGGGTCAAAGGGACGTAGTATTGGTGGTTATAATAATAACCGCCGAAGCGCGATTAAGGATTCGTCGCACTCTTTTGACCAAGCAGAAATGCCTTTTGAAGTTGTCAACAGGTTGGTAATAGGCGCGATGATGGAAGTGAAGTTGCGCACAAATCGACGAAAGTATGAGCACAGGCCGATAAAACTTCAAAGCGTCGTGATGGAATTGGGCTTCGGATAGTCGGCCACGGCGCAGAGTTTTGCTGGATCCGGGAGAACACCCTCTTTGCAGACGACGTGACCCAGTATTGTGAGCTGACGTGCGGCAAAATGGCACTTTTTGATGTTAAGTTGAAGGCCAGCAGAGGTGAGACACGTGAGAATAGCACGAAGACGAACAAGGTGAGTCGAAAAGTCGCGAGAAAAAACGACGATGTCGTCTAGGTAGCAAAGGCACGTGTTCCACTTGCAGCCGCGAAGGATGGTGTCCATCATCCGCTCGAAGGTGGCTGGGGCGTTGCAGAGTCCAAACGACATGACGTTAAACTCATACAGCCCATCAGGTGTTACAAATGCAGTCTTCGATCGGTCAGGATCAGCCATTAGAACTTGCCAATATCCTGAGCGTAAATCTAAAGAGGAGAAATATTCTGCTCCTTGCAAGCAATCGATAGCATCGTTGATGCGTGTCAACGGGTACACATCCTTCCGTGTTATCTTATACCGAGCCGGCGGTAGTCGACACAGAATCGAATAGACCCATCCTTTTTGCGCACAAGTACAACATAGGACGACCGAAGGCTCTGCGATGGCTGGATGACACCACGCTTGAGCATATCGTCGACTTCTTCGTTGATAATACGGCGCTCTTCCGCTGAAACTCCATATGGTCGTTGGCGTAAGGGAGCATGAGTACCAGTGTCAATGTGGTGAGTGATGTTCGCTGTGCAACCCAAAAATGGTTGAGTGCAATCGAAGGCAGAACGGAACTCTCGAAGAAGGGACAAGAGTTCGCGTCTTAGTGTCGGCGATAGCTCAGCGGCAACAGAGGGCTGGAATGAGTCTGGCGCGGGCAGTGTGGCCACAGGTGGCGTCATAGCATTGAGCTGGAGGTGAGGTGGGTGTTCGGCAAACTCCAGAGGGCGCAAGAGGTCAACGTCTTGTATGTTACCGAAACATTCTCCGCGAAGTAAGGTAACTGGTGACGATAGCGAGTTCGCAACGAGCATGGCGGTAGCACCGGATTCCACGGTGAGTATGGCAAAGGGCAGGTGGAGGCTACGACGGTGGGTAAATACGTCAGACGGAGTGGACAAAAGAGTTCTGGCAGGAGTGGCCGCACAGGTCAGGGCTACAAGAGTGGATGTTCTTGGTGCTATTTCCGTGTCTGCGACAACGACAAGTTTGTAAGCTTCAAAAAAAAATCTCCAAAACAAGAGTTTGGCAGCGGTGTAAGAACAACTTCTGCACGTGAGCAATCTATGATGGCCCGATGACGCAAAAGAAAGACCCGTCCAAGAATGACTTCGTAGGAGCATGATGCCAGCACAAAATTCAATGGCATAAAGTTCACCTTGGATAATGACACGTGCAGTGCACACAGCTCTAGGTTTTATGCACTGCGAGTTGGCCGTGCGGAGTATCAGGCCCGAGAGAGGCGTCGTCACCTTTTTCAACTTGCGGCATAAGGTCTCACAGACTATGGAAACGGAGGCCCCTGTGTCAATAAGCGCTTGTGCGGCGGTCCCCTCAACATTGACGTTGATAACGTTTTGCGGCGAAAAAGATGGAGGCCTTAAGCAGTTCGAATTGTATGCAGCTGTTGCCTCCGGAGCTGCAGCGATCAGTTTCCCTCTTCCGTAGCAGGTCGGCGACGCATAGGTGACAGGGAGCGTCGTCGGGGCGATGGTGACCGATGGTTTGCGTAGGGTCGATGACCGTCAGTGGTGTACCTTGATGGCGTCCTAGACGACGGCGCAATTGGCCTGCCCACGGTGTCAACTGGAGGGGTATCTCGGTGACAGTGGTGGGCGACGTGTCCAGCGATACCACAGGCGAAGCAGATTGGCCTATTATCCGGCGTTCTCCAAGCGTCTGAGCGACAATAAAATGGAGCTGAAGATCTCGCGAAGGGATATGGCGCAGCAATTTGGGTTGTATGCATGACATAGGGCGGCGTGGCAGGTTGAGCATACGGCATACGCTGTTGCATAGGCCGAGCAGCGACGGCGGCGTACGTGAGAGGCGTAGTGACAGGTGGTTGCTGATGCATCGAAGGAAGGGCCTTAGCGACTTGAGTCCGAATGGTATGTTGGAGGTCCGTTGCCAAAGCTTGCGTGGGCTCATGTGTCAGTGGCAGCAGTGACAGCTGGCGCACTACCTCTTCGCGGACGAAGTCCTTGATTGTCGGAAGCAGCGGCTGCTGATCGGTAGGATGGGCCGCTAGGTGCAAGCTTGCGAGCGTGTCTGGCGTCGTGAGGGCTTGACGAGCAATTGCGCGCTGCCTACGCAACTCATCGAAGCTCTGACAGAAGGAAACGAGCACAGCAATTGTGGGGAGATTTCTCGCGAGAAACATCTGAAAGGTGCCGTCATCAATGCCTTTCAAAATGTGCCCGATTTTTTCTTCCTCAGGCATGGTAGAGTTGACGCGGTTGCATAGATGCAACACATCTTCAATTTAGCCCGTGTAGGTCTGGCCTAGTTGCTACGCACGGTGCCGTAAACGGTGCTCGGCTTGAAGCTTGCGTGCCGCAGGTCGTCCAAAGACGTCCGTAATAGCCGTCTTGAATGCAGACGACGTAGTAATGTCAGCTGCGTGGTTATTAAACCACAGTTGCGCGGTGTCAGCAAGGTAGAATGTGACGTAGCCCAGCTTACTTGGGTCGTCCTATTTGTTACTTGCACCGACTTTGTCGTACCTCGCCAACCAATCTTCGACGTCCGACTCAGTGGAGCCCGTGAAAATAAGAGGATCTCGTTGAGGATACACGGCGCCGCAAGTGATATGAACGGTTGAAGGTCCCATCTGGAAAGGCGTCTCGGTGGCCATGTTCGTGTCACGTAGAGGGGGAAGCTTACGGGAGCAAATTTCTAGGTTTGTACGGGAGTCCACACACCTCCACCAGATGTCACGTAGTTTATTTACGTACAGACCTACTGGAAGGCCGAGGAACGCCAGTAGAGCGAGGAACGTCAACAGGCCAAAAATACAAACAAACGCAAGCTCGGGGCGCGCGTGCACCAACACTGTGGCACGCCGTTTCTTGCTGCTTCTTCGTCGTTCGCATAGTTCCCTACAAGTGGCACACACTGACCAGAGGAACGTACCCGCTCAACAGTTTCGTGGAGCGGGTACGTTAAGATAAATGTATACGAATCACATGGTTGGAAAAGTCCCAGGGTTCCTGATGCATTAGTTTAAGACGACTTGAGGACTGAAGCAATCTTCTTTTCCTGTTCATTAAATGTATTGATCCTTACAAATGAGGCCGCCACAGGCACTTTTCACGCTTTATGATGCATTAATTTTTTTTTGCTTTGCGTAATTAAAACCATACTCATGAGCGGCGAGAAGGAGAGGAGCTCCTATGCGGCAGATGTTGGCAACTTCAAACAGAACGATAAATCAGGTGGACAAGTAAAACCCGGCAAACATTTCTTGCCGCATACACGAAGCAAACTTTTAAAGTCGCAATAAAAAAAAACTGCCTTTGAGCGGAAAACATAAGCACATGGTGTCATTTATCATGTCGTCACGTATAGTGTATCAAATTGAAGACGTGCCATATGATGTATTTTTGTGCCTCGAACGGCACAGATCAGATACGCGAGATTATAAGCGCATGGATGACGAGAACAACACTGGCAATTGCATGCTCATATAAACCTCCTAAAATAACAAAGAAAAATAAGTGCCCAAGTTGCTTCTTCTATTCAAAATGATGTACGAACGGTTTTCGCCAAACTCTGTTTCGTTTTTTTTTGTTTTTTGATTTCAATGTATAGTCAGACTGTTGTGCGCGCACAGTAATTTTGTGGCACTAAGGTTTCGGAAAACGTCTACAGAAAAGTTTCACCAGTTAAACTTTTGTTAAAAAATCTGCTGTATTTATTTGCGGACCTCTTGACCTGTTTGAAGACGCTGTAAATAATGCGCTGTGATTAAAAAACAACAACGAAAGATTTCTCGAAATATTTCTGCGTATATACGCGGACATATCCGCCCTTTATAGCATGCATGTCCTAAATGAGCCTGCGCTTACCTGTGTAGGTATCCTAACATTTAATCAGGTGGCTCTGTTTCTTTTTCTGTAAACATATTTTGTCAAAGAGGTAAGAAGTATACAGACAAACAAAAATAATGAATTTTGCTTGTTGGTCCAGGGTGCTCGCGAAGATGACTAAATAGGTACAGTCTGTTCCACACTTAGAGAAATCCCGGAGTGCAATGCATTGCGGTGCGGCCACCACTGCTGTTGTGCGCCGGTAGTAGCTCGCGCATGCAGAGGCATTTCATCAGCTTGGTGTTGAACCACATCGCTTGCAACAGTATGCGCACTGGTCCCATTATCGGGTAGCCTGCTAATTTCATCGTTGCTGCGGGCACTGAGCCGATATTCTGTACTAAACATTGTGCGATGCTAATCTATCAGCTCTCATTGGCGATAGTGGGCTTCGAGAAACAGTAGTTGACAGCGTACGTCGTTTGATATTTTGAAACGCCATAATACTGAATGCGTTCACGCATATTTTTTTTCCTTTTTGTGTGAACCACAGTACGCTGCGACGGGAAATGCCATAATGAGCACGTTCCACGCGCGGTATTTATTTCACGCTGAAAAAAAAAACGAAACACTGTACAGCGATTGCCATGCAGCTATGAAGGTTCAACGCAATTAACAGGAACAAGTTCAGGAATGCTATAACCTAAGATAACGACCTTAACGTGCTTCTTCTCAGTGGCATTTTATTACTTGAGGATTGATTGATTGATTGATATGTGTGGTTTAACGTCCCAAAACCACCATATGAATATGAGAGACGCCGCAGTGAAAGGCTACGGAAATTTCGACCATCTGGGGTTCTTTATTGTGCACCCAAATCTGAGCACACGGGCCTACAACATTTCCGCCTCCACCGGAAATGCAGCCACCGCAGCCGGGATTCGAACCCACGACCTGCGGGTCAGCAGCCGAGTACCTTCGCTACTAGAGCACTGCGGCGAGTCTCATTACTTGAGGCAGCACTCACTAGCCGGCGCCGTAACGCATGCGTGAAGCTTCCACCTTCACATCATATACACCGTCATGCCCCCAGCGACAGCGATGACGGCGCTAAGTTTAGACTTTTGAACGGCAGTGGGGTGTACTGTGACACGAGAAATATCATCCCAGTTCCCACAGCAACGATTGAATTCACTCGCTGCCTGATAATGCGGCCAGTGCACGCCACTGTAGCTGACGACTGGTTATACCGTTCAACACACTGACCCTAAAGTGTCTACTCACGTGCGAGCTGCTGCTACCGCGCGAATGCCGCACTGGCCGCATTGTGGTCGCACCGCGATGCCATAGGCGCTACGACATTTCCGCTAAGTGCGAAACAGACTGTACAACAAAAAAATTTGGCCCCTTATCTCCATGTAATCTGCAAATGTCGTCCAATGACGATAGTCTTGCGTGTGGAGAAAGTGAAAAATTAATTTGATTATCTGCGCAAGAAACTTGGTGAATGGTATTCTGGAGGCGCTGCGTTAGAGTGCCTCGAGTGTGCAGCGGAGGCGAACGAGCGCATCAAGTCACGTCACACGTAGACATGGGCGCCACCTGGCAGTCTTCTTGCAAAACAAAGCGCGTGCCTATGAGACGGGTGTGCGCGCCTGTCTCAGAGGTGATAAGGTGAGGAACGCAAGGCGACGGGTATGTGCCACCACCATCGCGTCTTAGCAAAGCGTTGGAAACACTCACCTTTTCGTGCAAGCGTTAGATGGTCAGCGCAGCGTGATAAGCGCTACGGTCTTTAAAAAATACTTATGTATGCATTTTCTAGTAAAAGATGCACATTCAGAATATATATGTGTTGCTATGGTGCCCCAGACTTGCACAATAATTGCTTATTAATTCACAATTGCATGAGTATGAACGCTAAAGCTTGAGCAATATTGGTGGGCGATGAGGATGGGGTCAGCCCTTTCAAGTACCCGGTGCCTTTAAGAATGGACAAACAGACGAATGCACAGACGGACAGAGACAGACAGACAGACAGACAGACAGACAGACAGACAGACAGACAGACAGACAGACAGACCAAAATTTTTGCGTCGAAGGTCCCCAAGATAGACTAGCGTCTTTAAAAAAAAGCAAGTGGCACTTGAGACGTGTTAAGCTCTGAAAGCTTCTCTCAAGTAGAAAAACGCATAAAATATGCCTAGAAAGGAGCCCACTACCTATTTTACACGCTAAGATTACACTAGCCCCAGTGATCCTTTAAACAACGCAGGTCTCGAGATCGAATCCCGGCTGCGGCTGCTGCATTCCTTATAAAGGCGGAAATGCTCTAGGCCCGTGTGCTAAGATTCGGGTGCACGTTAAAGAACCTCAGGGGCTCGAAATTTTCGGAGCCCTCCACTACGGCGTCTCTCATAATCATATGGTGGTTTTCGGACGTTAAAGCCCACATATCAATCAATCAATCATTTAATCCATCCATCCTTAAACCACGACGACTTATATGCCCGAACGAACGTCTTTTCATACGGCGATGATGTACCGCGTTAAGCAAACCCTGTCCCTCGCGATACTGTACTACATCCTGAATGGAGGATGGAGCCGGGGCAGAGGTTGGCGCCGGGATGCTGCGTAGAGAGAAGGCTGCGTGTTATCGTCCCTGGAATAGCGCCGTCCTCGTGAGCCACACAACCTGACGAAAGGACGCGGGAAAATCAATCCGAGTCAAAGGAAGTGCCTTTCAATGCTTTCGCGTGCCGGGCCACCATCTTTGTGGAAGAGGCACGTTGGCGACCCCCCCCCCCCCCCCCCCCATCGGTGCAGCGAGAGACACGGTTCTCTTGCACCAAGCAGCACGGGGCTCCCGAAGCGGGCGCCATTGACCGTGTCGTTCGGCGGGTTGCTCCACACGAACTTCAAAGTCACGGCGGCCGAAGAAAAGAGAGCGAAAAGCAATACCAAGACGACGTTGGCGGGCAGAAGCGAAGGGGCGAGGTTGTTCGGTCTATAGCGCTATTCCACTCGCTGCACAATTTGTCACGTCGTAGGCCCCACTTGTGTTTCCGCGCCGCTTCTTCATTCTCTGCGTTAGCCACCCACCCTGTGTTTTTTCTTCTTCTTATCCCGCGTAGGCGTGTGTTTGGACGTCTGACAGAGCTTGGGACGAGCGTGTGTGTGCACATCGTGCTTCTTGATCTTATAGCCAATTGTCCATTTACGGGTAGCCCCATCCAACGCTGGTCAATGTATTTCTGGCCTTTCGCGTCATTTAGACGCCAGCGAGGATGTATTCTCGGAGGGCCCCCATGAAACGCTGGATCACGGTGAATGAGGAGCGCCGCATCAAGAGCGCCCATGGCAGAATGAGATATGACTTCGCGGAGTGGGAAGTGACGCAGAAGTGAACAGAATAAAAATTACCATACGGTAGGACAATTCCATACACCGGTACTTTAACCAGCTAATGTTCTTCGAGTTCTGTTTGAAAATTTGCACGTCGGGACATACATCTTTTCCCGCACAGCACATCTACCTATTCTATAGCAATTCGCTCTTTCGGATCGTCAGCGTGAAACAGTGTCAGGACGCCTCTTAAAGCCCGCTACACAAAGACGGAGAGCCGGACTTGTAAATTTCGCTTCTAGAATAGTATGAAAATGAAAGTGCTTCACCTGATGTTAGTTAAGTCATCGTTGCTCTTTTGTGTCACTTTGAATGCACGACATTTTCGAATTCACATTGACTTAACATTGAGGATCACTGACGAAAACAATCCTTCTTTCTTTTAGTAGCATGCTCTCTCTGGTTTCATAATCAAGATGGGAACCGACAGATGGAAACAACGTAGTGGGATAATCAGGGTGAACATTGAAAGTGCCTCAGACAGGCTGGCTGACGTGTCGATAGGAGGACCTATCTTTCTTAAAGGCGCCGTGCTATCCTTCGCGTGTTAGTTTTAAAGGGGTTAGTAGGACCTATCTTTATCAAAGGCGCCGTGTCATCCTTGGCGTGTTAGTTTTAAAGGGGTTAGCATTTACGAGCCAAGGATGACACGGCACCTTTGAGAAAAATAGGTCCTCCTATCAAAACGTCGGCTAGCCTGTCTGAGGCGCTTCCACAGCTCACCCTGATTATCTCTTTCGCTCTAGTTTCATAAATACATTGTATTGCTACTAGCTGACAAAAGCATTACCAGACCCGGCGTTGCCAACAGAAATACTGAGACAGATAGAAAGGCAAGAAAATAGGCGAGAAAAAACACGGAGAAAATTATGTTACTTAACAGCCTACGCGTCCTGAAAAAAAAAAGGCTCTAGGGTGATAAATGAATACGAGAAGGAAGCCAATACACCAAAATAGGAGCAAGAAAAAACATGTAATGGTCCAGGCAGTGCGACAGTCCTAACATGATGCTCGTGAAACAGCTTTTCGTGTTTCGACAGGGTGGAGCCATCAAACATCCACTGCACCCAGAGCTACCTGCAATCGAGACAGGCTAGCGTGGTCGTGGACGGCCCAACATTTCCCGTCGCAGCATCGGTGACGAGTAAAAACATCTTCGATAGTTTCCTCGCTGAAGCTTTCGTCAAAATCTGCCGTGTCGGCATTTCCACGCGTATTGCAAAGGCTGCGTGTCATTCCGCAGTCGCTTACGTGTGCTGTCTCTGTTTAGCAGAGTCTAGTTGGCGAGGCAGGAATTAGGCTGACGCAGACGGGTGTGTCGCCATTGCGTTGCGCCAGCTCTGGTATAGACTTTTGTTGCTGTGTCTGACCTACACGACAGCGTGAATACCAGTTCATTCTTTTTATGGCCAAAAAGCAGCTGCTGTACTGGCATGTTCGTTTCCCGTTACGCCACTGTGGCCCCGTAGCATATGAAACGTGATGGTTTGTCCTAGCTCGGCTAGTTTTCAGCCAAAAGTTCAATGTTATTCTTGACTCTTTTTCATATCATAGCACAGTCTGTAGAAACACTAAACTAAAATATTGTAGGGCAAAACATCGCTGAACGTCGTGGTAGATCTTCAATCACTAAATGTTTTACGGCGAATACTTTAGGCTTTAAGTAGCGGCTATAACTCTAAACACGCATCAAAAACGTACCGAGTGAAGCTCATAGTAAGCAAAAAATAATAATAATAATCAATAGGATTTCGTCTTTTTAGTGTTTCCTCCCTTTTTCAAATTGTTTACAATGCGTCGAATATGTACATCTAGATCAAACTTCTCATTTATATGGTGTTTTAATTTTTAAGCGTCGTTTGACATGAATGAAAAGACATGGTTACCAGAACAAAGAAACAAAGGCGACAAGAGGCAAAATGTGACTGCACTTGTCGTCCTTGTCCCCTTGGGTTAGTGATAATGTCTAACTATGGTCGACATCGACCAGCCTAACGGTCTGCCCTAACTTACGGTCCTGAGCCAGCTGTCTTTACCATTATAGATACGTCTACATCTCAATCGTCATGCATTACTTGTTATAAACGTTGTGCATTACACAGATTCTTGGTGAATACGGGGTTACATGCATCATAAAAATGATAAATGTAAGTTTACGGAAACATACCACTTTGAGAACTAATTTTCAATATTTCCCTTTTTTGGCCGTAAGAGTTCCGGCAGCATTCGGTAGCCTTGGTGTTTTATAAAAAATACAAGAATGTACCTGAATCCCAATTGTATAATGCTAACGATGGTACGAACAAACGTTAAAATTTAGTGCCTATGGTAGTGAAGAATTTCAACTTCCGATTTCAAGATAACCACAAGGCACTAAATGATTTTCGCAGTAGTAATGACGCATTTATGGTTGTTATTGTTTTAAATATTATCTTTCTTACATAAATTCTTGGTCGAATGAATGATAAATTTGCAAGAGTATGTGCTGTACGCCGTATTTAAGCCTCGTGTTAAATTGTCAGCCTTCTTGTGAGGCACCAGCTTAGCTATTAAACTACAGAACTCATTCCTACATGTTCATATAACCACTCTTGTTGCGATCCAAAAGAATGGAAAGAAGGGGAAAATGAAAGCTTCCAATGAGAAATTCGAAAACATGTGGTGGGTACTGGACCCTCCAGCTCCCATCCCACGTTTTGGGACTTCTCAGAACCTTGTTGCACATGCACACTTAGGTGGGGGACTTGGTCAGCCTTAATGAGTAGTAACGGTCACAGTTATTGTGGTTCTAGTGAAGCAACAATATTTGGCGGTAAGTTGTTGCACATCTTCTATTTCTTTGTGTTTTGTTGATTTTGTCATTATTTGGGCTCACAGTATTGCAAATCGTACCAAAACAAAATGTTTTTTTTTCATTAAAGCGGGCACTTTACTCACCGCTGAGATTTACGTTGGGGACACACGCCATCTTAGCTGTAAGGTATGACTGTTCAATAAAAGGACTGAACTAATCGTGCTGAGAAAGCAGGATCATGAGGGAAGCTGGTGCAACAAATTTCGTCCTTCTCGTTCAAAATTAGCCTGCAATAAATAAGAGTAATGGAGATGTAATTGAGTAATAGAGTAATTCTTGTGGCCAGATTGCTATGTAAGACAGGTGGAGTGTGCATTTTTGTTAGCGTGTAAGGAACACGATAGTAATGTTTAAAAAAGTGCGGATATATTCGTTTGGCGGCACATTTCCACCAACGCTGGTGTCGACCACACTTCGATAATGTCGCTGTGTTTTATGATGGCTTTGAAATACCTGCTAAGTCAATTGTACAGAGACCACCGAAATGAAGAGGCATGTGCTCATATCGCTGCATTGATTTCGCTGACGAACAAGAAGCTGCCCTTTTAGAGCAGGGCAGCGCTCGTGCGACACATAGATTTACATACACTTCGTACGGGCATATCCTCTTGCATTAGGGAGTCTCATTATCCTTTATTTTTGTCCTCTCTATTTTCGATGTGCTAACACGCATACTCAAACATGTACGTGTCTCGAATTCAGACGCTCATGGAAAGTATACCGCCTCAATTGTTTATATTTTAGTCTTTCGTCTCTTCTGGGCTATTGAGAGTTAGTGCATAACTTGAGAATAAACCATGCCCCAATAGTAATATTCAGCGTAAATTTCAGCCCGTTGAAGCTCAGTTAGTTCCTTAACTTGCGCAATTTCCCGTATAACGCGCTTAACGCAGCGGGTTTGTCCTCAAGAGCATTCTGTGTCTGCGACATTGTTCTCGTTTCTCTGCATACTATTCTAGTGCTTTTACGGCCTTAACTACTTTCGGAAACAGCACCACGTTGCAAACATGCCACAGTGTGGAAAATTGAATTAACAAGTGTAGTAAGAACCAGATAAACCATGAAAACAGTCACCCGTGCCTAAGACAACTTTCGTTGCTCTACTAAAAGTTTGTCTAGAATGTACGATTCGGTCAGAAAAACTACACTGCCTGTACAGTCTAGAAATTTGCATTCCTTCGTTGCTGGGCTGGTGTTTAGTATGCTATGTAGCAAGAATGGCTATAGTGTTATAATTTACTGGAAGTAGTCATCTGCAGGTTAAACTTCTTTGACGAATACAGCTAAGCTCGAAGGTAATTCTCGAAATGTGCATACAGAGGGAGCTGACTGCAAATGTGACGTGCTCTTATTTGCGACGAGGCTGTCAGCTTAGTAATACATAATGGTGAAATAAGTGCCGTCATCTGGCACAGCCACTGTGCTTGGTGCAGATGTATACTTGGGTAAATACGTATGGGCTTTTTTGTAGGAGCCTATTTTTTCCCCGCTCTTTCACATGCCCGAACATTGCAGTGGATGTGAAAATATTGGGGACAGCCGTGATGACAGTTAATAAGTGAGCGTATTAATTAGATAGAGATAGAAGGAAACTGCGATATCTAAAAAAAGGGTCCGTTGCACGATGCCCCAAGAAGATTAAGAACTCACGTCTGCTCATTTCTCAATGTTGACACCGGAAGCGTAATATAAACACGCGCCTGCTTATTAATTGCTGCCTTAGGAGAGGGACGTTTTCGTAGTGACGAGAGCATGGAAGTACTCAGAGACTTCTCTGCTACGACTTTTTCTTTTTCCAATCCAGTGTCTTTTGTGAAAACAAACTGCGAGGCAACCTAACCGAAGCCCAAACTGCCATATGGCACGCACAGCATGCTCACAGAAGCCTCGCGTGACCTTCGCCCTTCTCCGCGGAGCGCAGGGAAAACGAAAAGAAAAACACTGCCAGTGCAAGTGCATGGGCAGCGATTATATCCCGCTTTCTTCTTTTATTTCTTAAAGATTTTCGTCTTGCCTCGGGACCTTCCAATTTGCAAACATCTCTTTTCCATATCTTCTTCCGGAGAATGAACGGCGTTCGAGTTGGATGAGGTTCCCTATGCCGGCCAATGTTCGTGCTTCGTGCCTGCATCATTGTCGGAATTATTTTTTAGGGTTTTTTTTGCCTTTACGAGTTAACTTTGTCTCGTGTCTTACTTTTTCGTGTAAACATAGTATGTAAATGCGAAGTAAGGTTAGTTGGTAGTCAGTGCTCCATCGTGTCCCTTCTTGATTTCCGAGCTGCGATCGTGCCATTTTAAAATGCCAGAATTATTTCTTTTATAAGTGATTTTTTACGTAACGACGGCTGAGTGCTTCGGGCTCAATGTATGAAGAACTTTCGGTATATGTTTTAAACGAAATTCCGTCTTACCAGATGCAGACGGATTGTTTGTTGTCCCGTGATATGAAATTAAGGAACGCTCCAGCTTCTTTAATACATGCCAAAATACCATCGAACAAGAGGTCTTTCATAAGCACCTATCCTATCATGCGAAGGCGGCTTATGCCATGCTCCGAGAAATCTGAACCTTCAAGCAAATTTACCTCACCCCACTCTTTGCAACATATTAGCATAAAGAATTTAGGCTGACATTTTTAATGAAAACAATTTTTGACCCAATGCTTTCACTGGACACATTACTCGAGATCTTCAGTCATTTCAAGATAGTGTTTACAGACAATAAGATTTGTCCATTTGGTCCCTCAATTTCGCTCGTTTGAGAGGTATTGCAATAAAATATGAGGAATGGGGTGCAATAGTGTGGCGGCGAGGAACAGCTGTTACTTATCAGAGAAGAAGCTCTAGCACAGTTTTCTGCGTGTGATTTCAACCAATGAGAAACCTACACGAGAAGCTCTACAGACTTATTATCACGGTTACGACAAGGTGCCTCAGAGACGTAGTACTACCAGCGGGGAGGACGGTGCCAGACAGACCGCCCGAGCCACGCATGGGAGTGTGGTGGAAGCGCTTTGATTATTTTGTGTCAAGATCTAATTGCCGTTATGGTGGTTTTACATTGGCTCACTTGGCCTCATTTTCTTTAGATAGAAAAATTTACGCGCAACAATGGAGCTTTGACGAAAATCACATACCAATATATGTCAATTACGTTGCAATTGAGCAAAGGCGTTGCTGGTAGAGAGTCTACAATCTTCTATTATTAGAAGAAAAATTCCTATGTAAGGCCGCTAAAGATATTGAAGAACTGTGCGGAAAGGTATAGTTTTCTCACACTAATGATCCTGGGGTTCACGAGCCTCTATGAGAGGTGGCTATACTGCCGGGACCAAACTTACAAAAATTTTGGTTCAGAGGTATGACTGGCATTGGCCGACCACCTTTGACAATCAAATTTCCAACAGGAAAAATGAATACAGTAAGTTTGTTTAACTTGTTATGTAAAATAATGTTCATTTAATCATACTAATCCAGAAGGGGCGGGCCCATTGCGGAATAGTGTGAGTAGTTTACAAGGATTTTCATTCGAAATCGCTCGTTGCCATTGCAATGAGCGATTTCGAATGAAAATCCTTGTAAAGTTGGTCCGTGATTCTCATTCTACATAAGTGACAGCGAGAGGGGAGAGAGGTTGAAGAAAGCCTTTGCGTGAAGGTTAGGCAGAAACCACAGTAAACGACTGCGGGTGCCACCTATACTCAATTGCGCTTCGAGTCTGCAGATGGCCCAGCCACTTGCCTAACTACTACAAAGAAGTAGCCAACGTGCGGCGTACTGTTCATTCGGGAAAATGAGCAACACGCGTGGTTCTTTTGACTAAGTAAAGCGCTTGTAGTGTCGCCGTATCTCTGTGTAAATGTTCTTGTTTCAAGTTTAATTGATCTCTACTGATTAGTTTTGTGCGCCGCACCTTGTAGAGTTGCTGGAGTATATGTGTGTAACGGGCAAGTTGATGCCTTCTTAAAAAGCACCTAAACCATGCTGTGTTCGAAATTGAGTTGTGGCGTTGAAATTGTTCATGAGTATTCAACAAACATGTAACAACAAATATTTTTTTGGTAACACTGCCTTAGTAGCGGGGTTACGAGTGTCTGATGATCCAAGAGGGGCTCTAGCTTGTTTCGCTCTTTCCCGCTCTATGCTTTGTTCGTGAGCTCGTCTCTCCTCCTGGCCGAGTCCTCCTTCAAGTTGACAAGCAGGCTCTTTAATGTGAATGATGGGACGAGAGGCATATGGTGACGTCATGACTAGCACTGCATTTTATCGAAAGGCCTGAAGAGGAGAAGGAATTCTTTCTTATAGTTTTTGGCGCGACTGCGGGCTCACAGCGCTGCCGCGTTTGGCATGGTTCTTCGTGAGGCATTGTGAACTCGATAATTGTGCATGCTTGCTATGTTAAAGAATTTATGGAAGGTTGTAGAGGGCACCTTTAACGAACACCTTGACATATTGTGGTAACGCTCACAGATCACAACAGCCTGAGGGTTGAGTTATTGAATTAAACAGGATTTGCATGAGTACATGAATTAGTGTATAAACTACCTTATTGGTCTGGTGTGACTCAGTTCAGCCGAACAAAGCCTCGCTGCGATAAAGCCTTAGACAAAAGGCAATAAGGACCGCCTGCTCGTGACATTCTTAGCCGGCAATCTGATTGAGTAAATGCATACGGCATGTACAAAACGTCATATTTTCTCCCTCATACAATTTGTGCTTCAATGTAATGCCCTTCAAACGTCCTTGTTTCATTGAAAATCTTCTTCGCGTGGCTTCATCGGCTGATGTATGCCAGTGTTCAGATGTTTAGGTGCTGTTAATGTTACCAGAGCGATTCATGCTGCCAAAAAGATGGAGAAGGAGTGCTGGAACACAGCTCGATACAAAAGATCACAAGACACCTGTAGCTTGTGCAGGGCATGGTGTGGTGCACTAAAAAAATGTGAAAGCATTAATGACAATTGACAACACAGAAATTGTATGTACGTGACGATGTATTTCGCATTTATATAGAACAAAAAGACGGAAAAACAAAGAGTGCGTGAAAGATGCAATGAAACAAAATAGGAATGAGGAGACGTGTGCAGACAGAATAATTTATCAGCAGCGCACCCGTATGAAAAATCGAAAGGCACATAAACGAACCAGCGGTGTAAACAAGCGCACGGCATAATGCTCAGAAATAATGGGTTATTCGTCAGGGCGTCCCCCTTCTACTTCGAGTTCCCTTTCGGGCCGGTAAGGGCAGCCATCCTGCTCCTCCCTTGTGGACCTCGGGCACGCGATCATTGTTTGAGCGCGTTGCAGGCGTCACGTCTTTGCTTAAGGCTGGCTGGCTGCTGCATGCACTCGCAGTTCCCGTGCAGCTTCATGCACGCCAAGCCTATCACGCCAGCACTTCGAAAGCGGCGCACACGCAAGAATTCCTGGTCATTTCGCCATTGCATCTGTATCTCACATATATATATATATATATATATAAACATCTTTTCGACTCGGGCATGTTACGCTAAGCCGTAGCCTTCTGTCCCACACGAGTTGAGTGCGCGAGCAACAAATGCGAACACTTGGCTACAACTTGTAAAGTCGATGCTTATTAGAAAGTTATAGGTGCAGATAAGAATGCTAACATTGCGTCCTCAAGTGTCGTTGCCCCGACGCGACGCTTGCATATGAGTTTTTTTTTTTTTTGTAAGAGTGAAGCTTTTTGTTTAGGCTGTCGGTAACCTGAGCTCCGTAGTAAAAAAACGATCGTCATCACGAACCGGCACGCACTTTCTTCAGCTTTTTAACAGTGAAGCTGTTTTTTATTGCGTAAGATTGTCCTACGCAATTAAAACATATTACACAAAATTGTAAGGCTGTGTTCGTTTATTTATTTATTTATTTATTTATTTATTTATTTATACTGCTGGCCAAAGGCCGATATAGGGTGGACTACTGAAAATACTCTTCACACATTGTTCAAAGACGCAAACACTACACAGTGAATCAAGAAAGACGATGCATCTGGCAGCTTCAAAGAAACTACACCAAACAGACCATACAAATCGTAATGCAAACGAAAAGCAAATCTAACCAAAAGTAGAACGCACAAAAGTATTCAAGTTTTACGCAGCAGTGACCAACATTGAGCAGAGAGCAACGTAATCGCAGACACTACACTCAACATACACTGTTCCACATGTTTCAAAATTATAAACATCAAGATAAGAAACAATTTTTATCATTACATCCTAATATTGGAACTGATGTCAAAGCATGCAAGTCGCCTTTCATTGAAAAAAAAAAGGAAGGTATTAACGCGTATATACGGTAACCTGGAGAATAATAGGCCAGTATAATTTTTTCAAATTCCTCTGAAGGGTTAATTTTAGTTATATTATGTGGGAGCACGTTCTACTTTACAATCCTTTTTGAGAAGAGGGAGTATTTAAAGGTGTCAGCCTTTGCCGGTATGGGCAAAAGTTGATCCTGATGGCTTGATCTTACAGACCATGAAATACGTGACATTCTGTTTAGCATGTATCTGTGAGGGTTAAAGTTGAAGCAACCGTGTTTCAATAAGTGAATGAATGTAAATCTAGCCACATTTCACCACAACGAAAGCTCAGGCAAGTTTAGTTGAGTGAGCATTTCTGTCAATGATTCTGTGTATCTATATTTCGACATAATAAATCTTGCTGCCCGTCTCTGTATTTTGTTATTTTTTTATTTCATTCTTTTTATGTGGATCCCATATTATGCTACCGTATTCAAGTGCGGTCGTATCAAAGTCATGTATACAGTTAGTGTTACATCTCGGGAGGCAAATTTTAGCTTACGTCTTAGCGTCCAAAGTTTAACTTCTGCGGTATCACATAAATTAGAAATATCATTTTTCTAAGATAAGTCATCAGCTATAGTAACGGAGATATAGTAACAGATATCAGATATAGTAACAAATACTTGAAATGTCTCACTTGTGTTAATGGCTTACCATCTAGCATATAATTATAAAGTAACACATTTTTGTTTTCCTAGTTATGAGCGCATATACTGTTTTCTCATGGTTTATTATTATTTTACATTGTGTGCAACAGTTAGTAATTGATTGTAGAGCTAAGGCTAACTCTAACTAATCCTCAGGATATGATGTTTTAGAATATATCAGGCAATCGTGCGCAAATAGGCGAACATTGATTTTGCTGCTAAGTTTATTTAAAACGTCATTACTATAACACATAAAAAACAGGTCATAAAACCAACCTTTCATCAACGCCGGATGTTAGATTTAAAGTTTTCGATTTATTCCCCTTGATCTCGACGTATTCCATCTTATTAGTTAAATATGATTGAGGCCACTTAACTATATATAAATTAGCTGCGAGATCAAGTAGTTTACCAAGTAACTATGAGTGCGAGACATGATCGAAAGCTTTTGATAAGTCTACGCGAATCCGTCGATCTCACCTGTATCATTATTTACCTGAGCAAAATCTTCCACTCTTTCTGCAAGTTTGGTGATTGTGGATATCATCATCAGCCTGACTACGTCCACTGCAGGACAAAGGCCTCTGCCATGTTCCGCCAGTTAACCCGGTCCTGTGCTTGCTGCTGCCAATTTATACCCGCAAACTTCTTAATCTCATCTGCCCACCTAACCTTCTGTCTCCCCCTAACCCGCTTGCCTTCTCTGGGAATCCATTCAGTTACCTTTAGTGACCAGTGGTTATCCTGTCTACGCGCTACATGCCCGGGCCATGTTTATTAAGCGGCCCATGTCCACTAAGCGTTTGTTTTTGCACATGACACTTCGTGACGTCAATGTCACTGGGGCTGATAAAGCTCGAAGTGTTTGAAGAGGGAATAAACGCTCTGGTGTTCTGTACCTGTGTGGTGCGTTGAAGTTATTACAAACAGATGCGCCATTTTTCCAGCTCAGAATACCAAATACTAAATCACAAGGGGTAAAATCATAAGGGGTAGATTTAACTAGATACCCACTTACTACGAGAGCAGCTAACTTTAGCACTGTGCATTTGTGTTGGTGCTATTGACAATAAATTTTTACTTTAGTTTGAGGTATCAGCATTCTCAAGAAATCCTGACACAACACCTGGCGGCAAGTGACTTCCAAACGACGCTGTGTGAATGATTGGAACCGACGGCGTGAACTCGACACGAACTTGACCGAAGCTCTACACTTCGCACCAGAAAAAAATGTACAAGTGTCCCCTACAAATTTGAGATTAGTGGATGAGTTAGAAAGCGTTGCCACAAAAAAGAAATAAAAGTGCCAGGAAAGAAACCTAACAGAAATAAAATCAACGAAAAAAAAAAGGGTGGCAACGTGTCTCATTGTGCCATGGGACAAAAAGAAGCAACTCTTAGGAGCACTGAAGAAAATTGAAAATGGGCGCGAAATAAACAGTATGGTGAGTTTCTCCCAAGATAGACAAAAACTAAATCAGGTTGGCGAAACCAGACGTTGGTACCAATATATGAAGAAACAATACAAAATGCACGAGAAGAAAGAGCGAAGACTAAAAAACAGGCACTGGAACAGCTCTGCAGAAAACGCTGAAATAAAAAGAAAGAAAACCTAGGCAGTGCTCCTGTCGTCGGGATTTCGAAGGGATTGGAGCAGTGATTTTGGCCCGTTTTTTCCGTCACGTTGTTTTGTTTCATCTTCTTCGTACTCTTTTTTTTTTTTCCGGAGTTCGAAACTTTGCACCAGTGGCAGCACCGTTGAGGTGGCAGCCGGGCGTACAGGGCGAAAAATCGGCAACAACAAGCAGGCACGCTGCGGTCGAATTTGTGCGAAACCGTTTCAGGCCTTCGACTTCAGCAGGGAGGCAGTTCCGCTTCTTTTCTTTTCGCTTCCTTTCTGGTGTGTTGGCTTCCCAGACTCTTTTGTTCTTCTTAGTAGTGCATCGGCCTTTGCAGTCACTTTTGTGTGTTCGTGTACTCGCTCCAACAACTCCCCGCCCTCACTTCGTTTTCTTGTGCGGGGTAACGAGACGGATGCTGTACGAGTCAGCTCTTTTAGCTTGCGTGAACGATCAGACTTCAAGTACCGCCCTAAGATAGCGAAAGAAGCTGGTTTGCTTCATGTCCGAAACGTTTCTTTAACAAGGAACTTGAGGGAATAAAAACCTGTTTTCGTTTCTCTTCCAAACTGCCTCCGCAATTTCTGGCCTGCGCACGTTGCCATTCAGCCATATGAGTTGTGTGTTGGCATGACTTCTACAGCTTTTGGGCAAAAAATACCACCAGCGTAATCACATACGTCTTGTCCAACACCGGTAACCATTCAAACCACTATCAGCAAACTTCTCGGTCATTCCGTCCTGCACCATGTCATTATACATGTTGCGCGCCCGACTGTGCTAGGCTGTTACAAGTATAGGAGATCTTGACTGTTATATCTTGCAGGTGACCATGTGTCTAATTTCTCTGTCGAATATGTATTGTTTTTTTATAGTCCGTTCATGATCACACTATTTGTAATGCATAACATTAGATTAGGAGAATGCCAAGACATCGAAGCTTCTGTTAGTCCATACGCAATGGTGCTCTGTCATGTTGAAAACGCTGCCCTGTGTGCGTGTGCATTTAGACCATACTTGGGAAAGCACTCGTTATATATTATTGACCGTTCTTTCAGGTAAATGATGAACATGTTGCTTAATCACTTTCTCACAGATATTTTACGTAGGTCTTTGATCCTCAAACGCATGTTGATATGACGAAAGCTTTTGTAGTTTTTTTAGCGAATAGTTCAACTGTATATCACAAATAACTCATATCTTTTTTTAAATATTTGTCTTCAAAGTTTCCATGTTTATTTGTTACTAAGTCATAGCAGTAGTCAAATTTTTGTAGCCAGACACTATCAAACTACTGATCAATTCAATCGTTCATTTATTTATATAACAAATGTCAGCATATTTTATCATAGGATTTTCAGGAACATTTCATCGTCGAATGAAAATACTGACTTGAAATAAGAAGAGCAAATATGCGGGCGTGACTCAGGCAAACAATGAAATTAAAAATCATGAATTTATCAAAATGCTGTGGAAGCACTACTGCAACTAAACCTGTAACAACAACAACAACAACAACAACAACAACAACAATAATAATAATAATAAGAAGAAGAAGAAGAAGAAGAAGAAGAAGAAGAAGAAGAAGAAGAAGAAGAAGAAGAAGAAGAAGAAGAAGAAGAAGAAGAAGAAGAAAACAACAAAAAGAAGAAGAAACATAATTGCAGTGAGAGAAGACAAATCGTTTTCAGCGTTTCCAGTAGAGACTTACAGACGACTCAAAGTACTCATCAGTGAGCAGGGAAAATAAAACATAGCTAAAGCACTTAGTAACGGTTTCGTTTCTTTACGTTTGCATTTTGGTGTTGGACTTTAGATGCAGTTTAACGCCTCTATAAGGAAGTGCGCGGAACAGTATTTTTTTTTTCGTAATGCACGCAACTTCCTTATATGCATCGCGCTTTAATGACCCCAATGAAGCAGATAAACTTACTGAGAGATAAGAATGTTTATCCAGAGTACGTTGAAATGGCTCTTGGCGATAGAAAAGTTCATTTTTTTTTAAACTGAATCACCGTATACCTTATACTCAAGATGCCCCGTCTTGATTACATCGATTTCGTGGCGTGCGGCAGCGCGAGTCACGTAGTGAGAAGACGCACTTACAGTGCTCAACTCGTATGTCTATAACGACGGAGCATTGCGCGCGGAACAGCACGAGCGCCATCTGCAGTAGCAAATACGCCACATCTGAGCATGCACGGCGCCAATGATGTGTGCCCTGCAGTTTCCAACCTTCTTCATCTCCGTGGCCACGATGACTGCTTTGGCCGTCGAAGAGCTGTAAACATACAAAACCGAAATAAAACAAAAAAAGAAATACTCTTGCTTCGTGATATCATATCACAGCGACAACGGTTCTACTTCTTTTTTTTCTTGTTTTTTATTCGTTCTATAAATCATTCAGAGCGCTTTCGACGGCCAAAGCAGTTGTGGCATCCACGGCAATGAACAAGAATCAGTATATCAAGGCAGGTACATCAGTGGCACCACGCATGCTCAGATGTGGCGTATGTGCGACTGCAAATGTGGCCGGTGCTGTTTCGCGCACGGTGTTCCGTCGTTATAGACATGCAAGCTGAGCACTGTAGATCGCAATGCGTCAGATGCCGATGCCGCTTCTTGGCTTTTCGTAACCTTGTTTCTGTGTAACTAGATGCGCTCCCGCAAGGTCAGGCCAGATACTGAAACTCATATGCGCCTTGCTGCGTGCTTGCCTTTTGACAAGGCTTGGCCACGCTGGAGATCAGCCCACTTGAATATCGCATTTCTTGTTGTTCATTAAGAGTTATCGTGGGATGACTTTATTGCCCCGTTGATTCATTTCATTCGTTTGTTTCGCGTTATTTGTGCGGGTGAATGAGCAAGTTGTATAAAAACCATTCATTGATATTGAGCCCAAGAATTGATTCGTGAAACAGGGAAATTCTCTGTAGAGGTTTTTGTTGCAGTGGTGTTCTCAATAAGTAGGAAAGGTAAAAAATTCAGCCAGGCCGTCTGACATGCTTCGTTATATGGACTATTTTGTACGTGGAAGTGTTCAGTATAGCGGTGTTTCACTGTACTTTTTACGATGCGTTTTTTTGATCTCGATCATAAAACTTTATGTAGCTGAATATGATCAAGTGTAAACATTGGTATTTACGATGTGAATGACGCGGGAATCGGGCACATAGCGACGACCATAAACTTGATGATGCCTTCTTCACTATGACAGCGCCTCTCCTGCCCACCAGAGCACTTATATGAAAGCAGTAGGTTGCATGTTCGATGTACACGTTTGTATACTTGTCACACATCAATTCACCCATTCTACAGAGACCTATTGTCTATTCACATGTTGAGGAGACAAGGTGTGCAAAGATGGGCACAGGAGATAAATCATGACACCGCAAACACAGATGTTCATGTGACAAGACACCACAAACGTCTTCTGTCCCTGTTGGCACGCCCCGTATATCTAACATGAACACCGACCATCTACCTCAGTTCTCTTTCATTCAATGTCGACGTTACTGTAGCTCCACAATGTTTCCACTTTTGTCGACGTGAATACAGCTTCTCATGATTCTCTTTTCCCGGCTACCTCGTATATAAGTGTGAAAATAATATTGTCCTCAATTGTCAGTGGCATGATATTTTCTCGTAAACACGCGAAATAACAAAGCCTTCTTTTCTACACAACATTAAAGTCTAGCTGTTCGGCTTACCCAAGCCGTACATTTCTCGCACTAGTTGTGTTCGCTTATTATGCACAATTATCTATTCACAAGCTCCGTGTATTCTTGCGTGAATTCCTCCTATCATGATTTTTTTTTTTTGCGCAAGATGTATTTTCTCTTGTTCTCATAACATAATGCCATTCTTCTTCGGGACGACCATTTATCTTCACACTTGCTTCTGAGTTGCTTCTTTTTTGTCATGCTTGTTGCGTAGGCGGGTCCCTAGTGGCCAGCGTATACTTTGTTGCGCAGTTAACCATGAGCGTAAGTGATGGCGCTGCTGGGAGTACGGAGCACGACGCTAACGCTTTTGCTTTCGATCTTGCAGTGACGGTGCTGCTGACGGAGGGCGCGACCGCTGACCTTCCCTGCGACCTGGGACCGCGCTCGGACCCGGCGGTCAAAGTCTGGTGGCACCGGGCCGACGACCCGACCACAGCGCTGTACACACTCGACCCGCCTCCCGGACGCCGCGGAAACCTGATGCAGGCGCGCCATTCGGTCGCTGAGCCATTGCGCGGACGCGCCCATTTCTCGGTCGTGCGCAGGCCCGCACTTCTGTCAATCTCAGCGCTGCGTTACGAAGACCATGGCCTCTACGTTTGCAACGTCGAGTACAAGCATGGCAGCCGCAGAAGCTACGATGTTGAACTCCACATCGTCGGTGAGTTCGTCTGCACATCCTAATGTATAAATAAACTATAGTGCGAATACAGATAGATCCCTCAGTTCACCCGCAAGCAGTAATAAAAGAAATGGTTATATGAAGCTGACTACGTCATATACTGCTAAACCCAACGACCTGACTTCTTATCGATCGTTAGAATCACATTACGATTGACTGAAAAGCTGAGGCACCCTGGGTAATGAACAATAGCGCGGACACCTCGTTTTCAACGGCTGTTTAGCCGCTGAGATTTAACACGTGCATTTAACGCACGCATGGTGTTGCTTTACGGCGTGAAATCCGAACAATGAAATCAAACGTAATTTTACCAAATGTCTCTCTTGACACATTTGCAGTTCTCACTTTCATTGCAATATTATCCGTTCAGTTTTTCTCCTCCTATCCCCTTAAGTCCGTTTGTTGTTCGAAAAAAAACTTAGGAGCTTGCTTGACAGACATTCCGCCCTTTCCATCGTTGAAAAGTTCAGGCTAAACAGTGGATGAGGACACGAGCATGGCTTCTTCTTTGTTATGGTTTTGTCAGAACTCAATAGACAAATTACATGATTACGAGCACTCAAGTTAACCGAGGCACTCGGTACATGTAATTCCATCCTATTGCGAGTGCTTGCTGCGATCGCCCGCGACTGGCCGAGGTACATACATCTTGAGGAAGCTTCAATTCAGGAGAGTGAAATGTGGGGAAACCACTGTACCCCTGCATCCGTAGTATGCAAATGGAACCGCTTTTTCTTAGCATTTTTTAACTTTTTCTTCTAAGTAGCAGTATAAATGCAGCTGTGCTATATTGCCTTCATCTACAACGTTGATAGTGAAGTGCACTTTACTTTCATCGTTGTGAAGTAATGCATCGTTTTGAGGAATACATAGGCCAATAACCCCTAGTAAACTTCTTAGATTTCATGGCACGTGAAAATCATACAGTGCGATTAAAAAAAATGTAGCTCCAACGACGAGTTTCGGCATCTCAAAAAAAGCCACCCAGCAGACCTCGGATAGCACGCACCCTTGCGAGACGGTTGCCAGTGTCCGGGACGAGGGAGGAGGTACAGTTGTCTGTTGCAGCAAGGGGGGACGAGTATGGCTCGAGCAGTGCCACCGAGGAAAAAACAAAGAAATACAATAAAGGGACTGCCACCCAGCGCTACACGGCCACCTACTCTCGTTCGATTCCTCTTCTTCCTTCTTTTCCCCCTTGCCACCATCTTAACCTTGCCTAGATCCATTCTACCCTCGCGTTCCAGTGATTCTTTTGTTCCAAACACGTTTCGCAGTGCTGCGATACCACCACGGTCGGTTTGGTGCGGGGCTTCAACTCAACCCATTGCGCTTCACAAACGGCCCCAAGAAATAGCGCGTAAACATGTTTACGTTCGCATTCTGACTTGTACTTTTATCACGAATGAGAAGGTTTGCGAAATCGGCTCGACCATTTTGCGCGTAGCCTTGCTTTTGTTCAGATCATTTCTCTATGCCTGAGCAATCGCACTTCCGAAGCTCCTCTGTACGGAGTGCCCTGCAGTATCCGGTGCGCGTGTTTTTTTATGCACGACTCTTTGTTGCTTCATTTCATGACTCTTTGTTTCTTGGCGAGAACGCGCAGCCGGTGAAAAATGAAATGCACAGGGGAAGACATGCGCAGAGGCAGAGAACCAGGTTGAGCGCGTGCAAAAAGCGAGTGCCTCAGGAGGAAGAGTACGCTAAAAGCACTATACGGCCTAACGGCCAACACTCGTCATCTCAGCACGGGCCGTAACTCGCTGGTGAAGGATTTAGGGCCGGCGAAATGCACGTTTGTGCGACTACTTGGGAAGTGGTCGTTCGCCCACTCTATACTATGAATGAAATAAAGCACAATTGCATGCACAATAACAAATGTTGCTTGCTCTTCGTTTATTGCAGCAGAGCTCAGTGCTAAACCGAAGCTCAACTTATTCTGGATGAATGCCAGCCAATGCAAGATGGAGTTCATGGACCTCGATTTCTCGAAATAAAGTAGTATTTTTGTATACAACACTTCCCAGGAATATGTGCTCTCAAGATTTTTGAAATACGATTAAGTAAAGACATCCAACCAACGTCAGACAGTACTTACGATATAAAAGCCCTGCGATGTCTTTTGGCCGTATGTTGATAACATTCCCATTCAATGGGAGTCTGAAGTGCGTTTTTTTCTTGTTCTCTTTCTTTTATGACAAAAAAATGATTGATGGTGATAACAGTGGTAAGCAATGGTAGAAGACCAGAAAAATATGTGCAAATACGAAGAAAAAAATATGCACGCAAAGTGCTTCTTTACAACATCGAATGTTCGCAACAAGGGCAGGTAATAAGTAATTACATGTTTTGAATGCCAGTGTACTGTACGCTCTCAAGTTTTCTATGGTTCGCTGCTATATACTTTCTATGCCCGTTACGGTACTTAGAGAATTCTACATTTAAAAAAATTGTCTGTGTGAAAATGCAACTTTTTTTCTCTCATACGAGTTTTTTTTTCACCCGACGAAAGAAACAGTTAGTAGGTAAAAATGTTTTATTTTCGCTACGCTTTTCTTGGTTCCATTGTATGTTCGCTTCATGTTTGTATGAATGAAGTTCCCTTGTCACCAAAAATAAAGTTCCCTTGTTACCACTAATGCCTCTCACCTATAAGTGGAGTGCGTTTGGCGCTCAAGCAAGGTAATGAATAGATTTGCTAGGTTTTTGCTAAATGACTGTATGGCGTGGGAAGATTTAATCATCACTGCAAATGAGCTCTCATATTAGGAGCTCTTAAAAAGAAACACCGCTTTTTTCACGCATCGGCAATTAGTATTGGCTTTTGCCACACACGGGCACGCCATGATTTACAAAAAAAGGGATCTGCTTTTTTTACAGTTTGCAGAAGGGGCAGGCAAAGACTCGAAATTAATTAGGTGGTTCACAGACAAAACTGTCAGAAAAAGTAATTCAACATGACCTGGTATAAAATTCCAACTCCAATAGAGGATCGGGCTTTTTCACACATTCAGAACACTCTTGCATAATGAATGCAGCTCATTAGACGAAGCGCTCAAAGTTTAGGACACGTAAAAAAAAAGATTCGTACACATGTTGTCAAACTAAACGTTGGGTGAGTAAATCAGATCTATGTCGCGACAAATGCACGTTATAGGGCTCCTACCTCTACAAGCATTGACAGTTTGGGCTGATTTTTAAATACAGATTCGTAAAACACCGAGTAATGGCGTACCGTCATGCTTCAGCTTATCGAGGCTGCTCATAAACTTGCTCCGTGAAGGCATTTTGAGCGTTTTGAAGACGCCCATCGAGCTTGCCAAATGAATGAATGATGGTGCAAAAAAAAAAAAAAGCTGGACCGAGCGACTTAGTTCTCTTGCATCGATAATATGGTAAAAAGTGCTGAAAGAGGCAGAGACAGAGCATTCTTACTTTCTCAATTACAAACAAGGGTCTATTATTTTTTATAATGAAAGAAATGCAAAAAAGGTCTTTTCTTTTTTATTAGCTGAAAATAAAAAAACAACCATGACTAGGTTATTCAGGTAATTGTGCATCTGTTGTTGTTGTTGTTGTTGATCACATTTCGTGCTTTCTATGTCTCAATGCTGAAGTGCAATTACATTCAGAGCACTACGTAGAGGATGTTTCTTTGTGTGTTGAGGGAAAAATTGAAGCAGTTTTTTGGGCGCTGTGCCCCAAACTCTCATTGGCATTATAGGGTGGCAGGGACCAATATGCCTATACAGGTTGTCCCAGGTAAACTTAGCCAGTTCAAAAGTGTGCCCACACACGCAATTCTGACTTGACTAAATGCATGTTGCTCACCGTTGCCTGAAGTAAGTCGGACTGTTTTCCGGGTTCCCGAATATTGTTGAATTAGATTCGTTTATTACCTAACTTTTCAAGAAACGAAGACGCATAATATTTTAATGAGAAAGTTGTAAATTGGTTTGCAAGACGTCTGATTAGGCAGTTTTGAACTTTATATTTGTTAGGTATTAGTGTTTTCTGCTAATTACAAATGCCCACGAAATACAAAAAATACCACGTGACAAATTCGCTCATGCGCCAGTGCGCACAATGATTCTAGTGCTCCCTGAAGTTCCGCGTACTACGGACTATAGCATTTGCCCCATTGTGCTGTCTCGGCAGGGCCGCAACGATGCTGGTGGCTTTACGATGAACACGTTTTGCTATCAGCCACAAAAACGATAACCGCTGTGACAGCTTATCGCTGTCATGAACCGTTGCGAGGGAAGCGTGTCGTTCGTACGCCGAACGTAACGGAGCACTAGAATCATCATGTGCACTGACGCGTGAGTGGGTTTGTCACGTGGTATTTTTCTGTATTTTGCGGGCATTAGTTGTTAGCAGAAAACACTAATCCTTAACAGATATAAAATTCAAAACAAACTATTCGAACATTTTTGAAAAGGATCTACAACTTTTTCATTGAAACTTTTCCTCCATCTTGATTCCTTCAAAAGTAAATAAATAAAGGAATCTCATTGAGCAATACTTGAGAACACAAAAAATAGTCTGATTAACTCCAGGCAACAATGAGCAACATGCATTTGGTCGCGTCGTAATTGCTTGTGCCGGCATATTTGTAAACTCTGGCAAAAGTTACCTATGACACAATACACACACACCCTATATATATATATATATATATATATATATATATATTGCTACGTGCCAGTGCAAAGAGTTGAAGAAGACAAAGCAGATAGACTGGCGCGAGTTAATCTGTGTGGCTGGTACTGCTTGCCTAACCGGCTGTAAATACATCGGTGACTACCCCTCCGAGTCGGTCTCCTTCTCGTGACATATTTGGTGGAGTTCTGCGATCCCCGTCCTCGCCATGAAACTCCGAAGCGGACGCTCCTTCGCGGCTTACAACATGACTACTCAAGACTTGGCTACATCTTCTCCGATCGCCCGCCCTTCTGCCCGGTCTGTCAACCCAGCACCCACAACAACTTTCGTGGCGCTTCCCGCGCTCAAAGACCCTGGCATGTTCTCGGGCAGCGAGGGTTCCGACGTCGACCAGTGGCTATGCCTCCACGAACGCGTCAGCGCCACTTACAGGTGGGATCCCACTCTTATGCTCGCAAACGTCATCTTTTATCTGGACGGAACCCCTCGTGTTTGGTTTGACAACCACGAGCATGACATAACAAGCTGGGACAGCTTCAAGGAAAAGATCCGTGAGCTTTTTGGCAACATCTCTGGTCGTCATGAACCTGCGAAAAATGAGTTGTCGGCTCGCGCTACCGGTATGAGCCACCGCATAAAACACTGGTAATGAGCATCGTATTCAAAGGCGTCCATATCGGGTGTCGTCAGCCGAGCGTCACATTATCCAAAGTGAGGTCGAGAATATGCTCGCCAAGGACATTATTGAGCCATCCTGCAGTCCTTGGGCTTCTCCTGTAGTGCTAGTCCGCAAGAAAGACGGTGCATGGCGTTTCTGCGTGGATTATTGATACCTAAACAAAATTACCCTAAAAAACGTCTACCCTCTGCCACGAATACATGATGCGCTTGATTGCCTCTATGGGTCCCACTATTTTTCCTCTATAGACCTTCGTTCCGGCTACTGGCAGATAGAGGTAGATAAAATGGACCGTGAAAAGACGGCATTCATTACCCCCGATGGCCTATATCCGTTCAAGGTCATGCCCTTCAGCCTTCGTAACGCTCCAGCCACCTTCGAACGAATGATGGACTGCCTGCTCAGAGGATTCGAATGGTCCACCAGTTTGTGCTACTCGGACGACGTCATCGTCTTTTCACCAGCATTTGAAACTCATATAGAGCGCCTCAGTCATCCTGGGAATCTTCCGTCGCGCTGGCCTGCAGCTCAACTCGTCCAAATGTCCTTGGACGCCATCAAATCACAGTGCTTGGCCATTTAGTAGACTCCAATGGTGTACAACCAGACCCGGCTAAAATCAGCGCCAGCCACACAGATTAGCTCGCGGCAGTCTATCTGCTTTGTCTTCTTCAACTCCATGCACAGGCACGTAGCAATATATATATATATATATATATATATATATATATATATATATATATATATATATAGCGCTATAGTGAACAAGTATAGTTAGAAGTTGGAGACGGAAAGTGGTTCACCGTGCGCTGCCCCAAAAGCATGTTCGCGCACGCACGCATGATGTCAGGAACCCTCGACAAGCATGCAGGGGCAAGCCAGCAACGTAAACGTGCCCACGTGCGGCTTATCCAGTGGTATAGCCTAATTAGACCATCGCTTCCGTGAGAGCGTCGCAGTGGTTAGGAGCGAGGGAGAGCCTACCGACTGGAGGACAACACACTGCACGGTTTATGGTCACGTGAGAGAAAAGGGGTGAACATGGCTCGCGCTTACGAGAGCGTCGGGGATCCTTACTCGTTCTCGCAGCGAAACGCGAGAGATAGGCCGGCTTGTCCGGTGAAAAATGCGCGTCCGAGCACGAGGGCACAGGGTCCGGTGCAATGGCTGCTTGACCGGTCGACAAGTCTCTGAGGCTCCTCGGCGGGGCTCCGGGGCCGTAACAAATGGGCCTCTTCTCCCCGCGAGGCGTTGCAACGTCCATCCTTGTCCCGTGGCCGCAGATTGGACGAGACGGAGTGGTCACCCAGGGAGCGCTCCATTATTCCTCGTTTAGACGCGCAACAAATGGCCGACGAGCGCCGAAGACCCCGCACACACGCACTTGGCCCGCCAGGCCACAACCCGCCGGCCTTGCGAGCTTTGCAGTAGCGCAGGCGGCACCTTTTCGGTCGACCCCCTTTTCCTTGATCATGTCCGTGCATCGGCGAGATTGAGCCTCGGCCCGAGACAGATAGAGACGCGCCGTGCGCGCGGCGCTGGCGCTATATACACGCCCCTCGGCGAAACACATGGCTCGGCTTTTCCGCTCACTGCGCTAAGCACGAGGCCGACGCTGAGGCCGTACGTTACGCTTAGGAACTAAAGTGCTAAGAGCTGCATTGCCTTGCTGAGATGCCTTTCGGTGGAGTTGCGAGCGAAGGATAAACTATCTGATGAAGCTACAGGCGTGAAGTACAGTCGTTCTACGTGAATCTTTAAGTCTGACGTCTATAAGCCAAAGAGAAATATCAAACTGGCTGAAGACTAAGTCGATGCTGGATAAATCTGTTAGATAGGTAGAACTATCTATATGTATTTCTATATTTATTTATTTATTGATGCTCATATAACTACCGAACAATGACCGTAATCCTTGACTTAGGAGTCTAGTAGCGGTACTCGCGCGTCGGTACTTGTGTACCCTGCCCCGTTACTTAAGTCGACCTTGGGCTTCAATGGATTACCGGAGCTGATCTCGGAGGCCCCGTAGAAAGAAGTGGATGGTTGAGATTTGTTGCGTCAGGTGCCGCAGTGATCTCGTCTGCTTACAAACTTTAAGAGAACTCGCTCTATTTCTATTTCTTACTTACCCTGACACTTCATTAGATCTTATCCTGAAAAAAGGCCGACTCCGGTATCATACGTATACAGACTTTTAACTTGGACCACCACTGTCGATTTATATTTTTAGGAATAACATTAAAAAATCAGAAGCGCTTGGAAGATAGAGAATAGTTTCACTGGCGGCTCGTGCCCTGATAGAAGAACCCTCTGTGCAGGACAGTGCACTCCGTACGTTTCCCCATGCTTTGGACGTCTGTTTCAGCAATAAAGTAGAGTGCTTATGTCTCTAACGCAAAGAAATGCGCAGAAGTTCCGTCAGTGCATTTCGCGTGTGTTTCTTTTATTTGCTTTGTAAACCACCTTTCGGCATGATTTTCTCATTTACGAAGGGCACCCTGCTCTAATTGCTTGATTATGCTAAACCACATAGGGACAGTGAAGAAGCCAGCCGCTGTTTTTTTATGCTGTCCGCGACTACTGGGCTGTCTTCATGTTTATGTTTGGCATTATTACGAATGGCTGGCATCAGCTTTTGAGATCAGCTTTTACGTAAGACCGTTTGCTGTATACGGGTGCGTCCACGTATGGCAATACGTCATATATACATCGTAAAAATTGGCCTATGATATCACTCATGAACCTATAAACCAGTCAACAGATGGCTGTCGGTGTCGACATTGTGAGCGGCACTAAAATTGCCGTTCTGTATTTTTACTAGGCGAACAGGGCTGTGTTAGGTGCATACACACGAAAGCAGTTGAGTAGGTACGAGTACAGCGAGCGCTTCATGACCTTATTATTTCCCGTCACAACATAAGAAAATAATAAAACAAAGATTCATTTAGCTACCCCAGGTGGCTTGGCTAATATGTCGAATGCAAAAGTGTCTGAAGTATAGATTGCTACAGCGCTGGTCTCAGTAGTGATCCCTCGTGTGAGCTTATTTGTAGCTTGCGCGCTAATTGAAGTCGTTTTTTGAGCTTTTATTCCGCACAAGACCACATTTCAGTATGTATACTTCTGCAGCGATGTTCTGTGCTTCTTCTTCTTCGACTCCAAACAGGTCCTCGACGTGAATGGCAACTGAATGGAAACGCTACATCATAATTGTGCGCACGTGAATATGAAGTACCTCTCAATGAGGAACGTGCAATTTGTTTCAAAAATGGCTCCGCAAGCTGTATGGAAAATTTTCGGTTATATATGCAAACTTATGAAACTCATGCTAGCCCGTATTGACGCTCAAAAAAAAAAGGAATAATTGCCTCTCTGCTGCTTTTACATTCAGCTTTCCTTTGCCACAGTATTGCAAACAACTACGTTGTGCTCAGTAGAACTATTGAATTCGATCACTGATTCCACTGTATGTTCAGGCAAAGAGCGAACATGTCTAACGGACGAAGCCCATTAGGAGGATGAAATTTTTGCCTGATGCTTTCTCCTTCCTTGCTAGCTTTCGCAACCGTCCTCCTACTTGCCAGGAAAAAGTAATAAAAATAAAGATAAGGTGCAATTTCTAATGTTTCGGTTCCAGGCAGTGTCTATACATTGCTCTTTCATCCTCTCGTGAGTCATTTCTGTTTTACGCCAGATGGTGACGGGTGAAAGCACCCTTGCGATTCCGTGAAGGCGACGGGCAAAGTCACAAAGAAAATAAGGAATTAAACATGCCAACAAAGAACAACGCTCGATGTGATGGCAGGACGCTAGAGCAAGATAAACAAAGTATGGGCGTGTCTGCGCGTTCGCCCCCGCTGTCGCTCTTGTCTGTTCATACAGTTTGTTTTTCTTTCTTCGCGTGTCCTGCCTTTGCTTTCTAATCGGGTACTCTGCCACGAATTGGGGGAGAAGGACAGTTTGAATGTGTGACTCATCCCTCCAAGCCTTCCATTTGTGATCGAACGTGAGGCAAATCAATTTGTTCGCCCCCCCCCGCACCCCCTTTGAACCACTGTTCTATCTATACCCCACTCGAAATCTCTTTCTCCCCCCTCACATTGCTGTTTTTCCTTATTTCGCAGTCCTGTTCCGACAAAAGGGGGCAACATGTATCGCAAGGAGGACACGCATGATGAAAAAGAAGGTTCGCGTGAATCACGAGGGCGGTGCATAAATCTAGCAACATTTATGTTTAACGAACCTGTGTTTCGATTTTTGGCGCGCCCGCAAGAAGACGAAGTGAAGCGGGCCTGGAATCAGAAACAATAAAAATATGGTCACGGTGCACGCGAAGCGACAATTTTTTTTCGTCTCTCTCTCCCTCTCTCTTATTCTTGGGCGGCAGCTCTGTGTTCGTTGGCGCCATGGGTGCGACCGCGAATTGGCAGCAATTCTGACTCGACACGAGCGTACGCTGCCGGTGGCATTAAGCACGCTCTTGCGTGACCGCCACATCTTACGTGCGACACACGGCGATTGTCCAGTGACACTTGACGCGATGCATCGGTATATACAGAGTGCTTGTTTATTTCTTTGCTATTTTCGTCGGCTAGTTTAACTCCAAACCTGTGCGAACGCCATTGTCACTCGACTTTTCCTATTTGCCATCCACCCTACGCTCATGCGGTAGCTCTCTGCCTCTCTCTAATCTGCCCCATTCCTATATGACAAACTTTCGGAGGAGGAGGAGGAGCATTGAAAGAAGAAAAACAGCGAGGTTAGAAATAACTCCGCCCAAATCAACCCTCACATTCGGCGCGTGCTGCTTATAGTTAAGAGCTGCACAACGAAGAGGACCTGCATGGATGATAGGAACACTTTGTCGTTTTCTGATATTGTATTCAAGACTGCTATTATCGGGTATCTTCTGCCGCTTCCTCAATGAGACGTCCTGTGTCGCACTTGTATCACTCACGAATAAAAAAATAATATCGCTCAAACTCGCCGTGCAGCGACGGCAAGGAGCATCTTGGCACCTATCGATGGCCATGTCTGGGCCCTTCAGGGACCTGCGCCACCAAAAGAACGGCCGAGGCAGTGAGCTGACACCGATGTCGCGGGTGCTAGATTAATGGCCATAGCAGACACATATCGATCTGGGCGGAAAAGCGAGAGCGTATGTCTGCTGATATTTCGCTGTTTGTTAGGGTATATTACTGGACGCTGTGAGCGATATCACCGACTTTTATTAATGCCTCTCGACGCCTTGGAGGATCCGATGCGTAGGAAGAACGCTCATTCTGGTGTTGACACATTTTCTTTTGCTTCCCATTCTCCGCTGTACCCGAATCTCGTGCAACGCTGCGAAGTCACGAGCCATACTTATCGTTCCGTGTAAGTCTACTCACTTTGTCCAAATGTCCGCTTTAGTAACAGTCGTAGTTTTTCCACGTCACGTCTCCCCATGGCCTTATTGTTCCAGAAGCCTAACAGTGCTTGCTGTGTCATCAATGTTCACTTGCGTGCGGAAGGATAGATGGGCCTATAGCGGCGTAAATTTCATATACACACCGTGATCTACAGGCATTGGTACACGGCCATGCTTCCTTACCATTTTATAGTACTTGCATATAGCCATGGCTTATAGCTTCTCTTTCGCTTTGCCTGCCTATACCTCCCTTTGCACTTTGGTGCACTATACAGTTTCCGCGAATTTCATCCTCTGAAAGTGAAACAATTTTAAAAGTAACGCTGACACTGCTCACACCAACAACTAATTTGTGAGCAACGATCTAACAGGAATTATTCTTTTGACGATACCTTCAAATCCTCACCATGCAGTAAAATTCAAACATCGGTGATTTACCTTAATCTCGGTTCAACTGTTCAAGTGAACACCATCTGTTCAAGACTAATTACAAGTACTTTACCGCCTTAACTTTTTCTGAAGGAGAAAAATTGTGAGCGATCTGTTCCCAGAATAAAACAATCAAGAAAAGCCTGTACGTATTTCCCAGAAAATTTTTCCGGTTGGCCGAAAATTCATTGTATTTCTTTTTTTCACATTTTATGAACATTCATGCTCATTGCGAGCTTCCGAAAATCTGATTTGTTTCCACCTCTTCTGAGGAATTTAAAATGTGCAATGATTTAAACTTTACTCTTGACGTCCAACCGTAAAGAGGGTTGCGACATGAAGTTCCGACACGTACCCTTTATGTCAGGCTTCTCAAACGCAGCTCAGAGCGGGTCTCCGTCTCGAAACTAAGCCCTGCATGCAAGCGCCGGGACAGTGAAGAATATTGAAGTAAAAGGGGAGAGGGCGGGTGGCGTTGGAACAAAACGTCAGCTAACGCTCGCATTTAAAATAACTATAATATATATCTCACGTACGGATCATTTGTTAAGAGGTGCTGGGGTCTGCATTCAAGGAACATATTGATACTGATCTCCCGAATGATTTAAAGGTGGACACCGACTGCGACATATAAAGATTTAGTTCCATTGTTATGTTTCAACTGATGATTACCCCTAGAGATGCCTCCTCCCTGTGCCCCCTCCCCCCCCCCCCCAAAAAAAAGGCTTGAGATCTGTCCCCATTTTGTAGTTTACCCTACCAAAGCGTTATTGATTCCAATGGGCCAGTAAACATTGCGAGTACCAATTTAAATTTTTAGAAGCAGTTTATGCTTTGTGAAACCACTGGCCACTAGTGAAACCTCCATTGACAGCGTAATTGGAGCTCTTGCTTCATGTAATACTGAATCCGGAGTATGCGTAGTGATGAGACCAATGACAATTTCGTGATAGCTGTAGTACATGTCACCGACATGCTCTGGCTGGTAGACAGTCCGGCGGAGCGGTGGCAACGCGCATGGTAAGGGTACGATGACGATGTGTACGTCATGACCAAGAAGAAATGACGCCAATGTAATCCCATTGAAGTGATGGTGGCATGACAACTCACCCAATTTTATATTTTGCAGGACCGCACATCCACTCAGGGGAGGGGGGCGAGGTTAGTGAGCCACAAGTCGCATGACACGAGCCAGCTCCACTGGGAACAAGAACCGCTTTTAATTCACGACTGAAAAGAAATCAACGAGCTTTCCAGACCAGCCTAGCACGGCACAAATGCATACAAGACGACCAATATCCGAGAACAAACGATCCGCGTCAACTGGAGGTCAACCTAACATAAAGTGCGAAGCACGAAAGCAGGAAAGCAAGCGTGAAACGTAACGAGAGGAAAGGGCACCAACTCGCACGCAACTCGCAGTAGAAGGCCAGCAGTAGCGAACGTCCCAAACCAATGTGGCATCTGTTGTGCAGCACTCACGGAGGAAAACCACCGTGCATAGCACGACCGTCACCGCATCCTATCACTATGCCACCCAAAAAGCTCGTGGGCTCATTCAATGCTACCTAGAAAAATATTATCTAGGTAGCATTGGCTTGTTTCACACCCATTCTTATCGGCTCGCCACTTTCTCGCCCCCTGGTCCCGCCGCGGTGGTCTAGTGACTAAGGTACTAGACCACAAGCTGCTGACCCGCAGGTCGCGGGATCGAATCCCGGCTGCGGTGGCTGCATTTCCGATGGAGGCGGAAATGCTGTAGGCCCGTGTGCTCAGATTTGGGTGCACGTTAAAGAACCCCAGGTGGTCGAAATTTCCGGAGCCCTCCACTAAGGCGTCTCTCATAATCATATGGTGGTTTTGGGACGTTAAACCCCACATATCAATCAATTTCTCGCCCCCTGTGACATTGTTCGACGCTGCCGCTTTTACGCGCATGGGTAATGCACGTGTGTTCTCCTGGCCTTGCTTGCAACGTGCAAGCTCCAGATAAGGACCCATCTGCCCGACAATTTTTAGCTAAGACACTTGGCGGAAACCACAATCTTCATCGAAAAATTTTGGTTAGACTGACCTGAATCACAAGTACCAAATGATATTGCTCTGCTTATTTGTCGGCGAATATGAGAAAAAGAAACGAAGCAGCATTATACAATTATAGGGTTGGCTCACCGAAATTGCTGGTATAAAAGAAACAAAATTTACAGATGCCTAAAATGAAATGTCAAGATACTAACGTAGTAAACTCGTAGATCTCCACTTCTCTCTACAACTCTCACAAAAGATACAAGAAAATCAGAAGCCCACACAAAATTGCACAAGCATAATAATCACTGTTCACAAGCGGTTATCAGTTCGCAGTCGACGAAATGATAAACAATTATATCGGGCCACTTGGTATGAATCCATATTGGTAAGAAGCGCACAACGTTTACACAGGAACACGAGATACAGATGTTGAGAAGATTTCGTACAGCCTTGAGAGGCCGTCTTCGTTTGCTATGGCACGACCTATGGTTGGATCACTTTCTACGCAAAAAATGGGACCGATATTTAAACTGTCAACACGATTGCGAAATGTATCTAACCGAATGTTTGTCACTGCAGGACTCATTGCAATAGAAGTTTGTCGGGCGATGATCGCGAATCGTAACAGTCAGCTCAGACAGTGGAGAAACGCTATACTCAGCACCACTACCACCACACCATGAGTACATCTTCAAATCACACAATACCATTGCGCGACAGGAAGTGCGTCTCAAGAGGGTAGTCAGTATTCGGTGAAAAGCGCGCGTAGTAATTACGTTACGCAAGTGCGCATGCCATTGGGAGAGAAGTGAGACCTCTATAATGGATGAACGTGAGCGAGTAAGCTATTCTCTTCGGTACACTGGAATGAACGAAGAAAAAGGACATATAGGACGGCCAGTTATGTGTCAGTAACGTAGCTAAATAGATATAATGACAATAGTTCAATTGTAAAGCGCGCTAATCACATTCCTATGTATGTTTATTGACAGGGCAATATGAGGTCTTGTTGAACATCATTTGGTGGCATGCCATGGCAAAGTCACCGTGCACTAAAACAACGACGACGATAATAATAATAATAATAATAATAATAATAATAATAATAATAATAATAATAATAATAATAATAATAATAATAATAATAATAATAATAATAATAATAATAATAATAATAATAATAATAACAGATAGTTTCATAATGTTACACCTAAAAAGTGTGCAACTCCTTGAAAAATAAAAAGAAGGCGAACATAATGGACAAATTCACAGCCTCTTCAGGCAACGCACATGCGAACTCTAGTGCTCTGAGAAGACGCTCACTGAATTGCTTTGGCATTCACAGACGATAACGTCCTCCTCGCCTTGTCGTCAGAACTTCGCACTTTACCTAATATTGCACTACTTCTGGTAGGAGTCAACCTTTTACCAGGTGACGATATCACATTATTCCTTCACAAGGGTGGACGTTCAGCCTTGTTTGTGTACGTTGTGTCCCTTTTTTCCCCGTTATTATGTTGCTTCTGCGCTAAATAATCATTATCATTTTGTCTTAGGCGCGCACAGTTCTCTTTCAGGGGCATCAAAGTTTATTCGCAGTGCCCCAACCCTCCCCCGCCTCAACATATTTCAGAAAAAACTAATTCCAAAAACGAGCTTTTAATGAAAGCAACCTTAAAAGTGGAAGATATGAAGTTTTTCTCACAATGGCCTGCATTTGGTTTCTTTCAGGCATAAACCTGGACGTCAAACAGTTATTGGAATGCAACATGAACACATCCCGGCTGTCATTATTTTCATAACGTTTCGTGGCCTGAACTCTGCACATAAAGCATTGAAGGAGTACGTCTCAGCAAAAATGCGGCACTAGCTTGGCACTCCCTTTAAACATAGCCCCGTACATGCTTCGCCAGAGCACAGGGCTACCTATAAGTATATCACCTATTGCACGTTATGATGTAACATCAATCATGACGTTACTGATGCGTCATCATGACGTATCACATTTGACTACTTACGATGTCACGATTCCGTCATTGGACGTCACCGCTGCTTTATTTACTCTCAAGGAGAGATATTCACCCTTGTTATGACATGAAGGCACGTGTCGTTCCCATCTTTCTCGTCCGTGTGCTAGTTTGCACTAAATGTCCCGTCATGTCATATTTAGGTGAGAAGCCCAAGAGGAGTGGCAGCGCCTGCATTCCCAAGTACGATAGAGTTCCCTTCATCTCCTGGCTCGTGCGCCTCCAGCCACGTTACGGTCTTATTTTGTGGAGCCCGATTACGTGCGATGGTCGCGGTCTCTTATTATTTAGCTTTTAACGTGCTAGCGTTAAAAAGTGAGCTTCCCAGAAATTCTGATGTCGTCGGCGGTGTCAGCTTTGGTGGCGTCTTTTGTTGTGAGCGAAAAAGCAGCGTTGGCCGGGAGGGAGAATTCGAAGTATACATGCATAAAGGTAAGAGCAGAAGGGCATTTGCCCTCTAACTTCTTCTGCGGCACAGTTTAGCTCTCCAACTGCTATAGCAGGCAGGCTAGCGATTGGGGAGGCGATAGAGTCCGTGAGTGAGTGAGAGTGAGCGAGAGTGTGTGGGTATGTGGGTGCGTGCGTGCGCGCGCGCGCGCGCGTGTGTGTGTGTGTGTGTGTGTGTGTGTGTGTGTGTGTGTGTGTGTGTGTGTGTGTGTGTGTGTGTGTGCACCAATTTCCTTTTAGCATTCTTATTTAGGCCAACTACGTGGGATTTTTGACTCATGAAGCATGTAAGCCTTTCACTTTCAAGAAAGCGTTAGATAGTTGGTTGGTCGGTCGGTCGGTTGGTCGATCGTGGTTGGTATTTGGGTAATTGATTCCTTTACGACGGCGCAAACTAGCCTAGAACTTCAAGAATCTAAATCACACATATATTAATTATGCCCATTTTCATTGTCATGGATGAGTAAGTAAACACCTTTAAAATAGAAAAATTTGCTACTCAATACTTGTGATAAGGAGACCTTTTTGACCTGGAAATGTCCAACCACATTATATTCCGATTGGTAAGCTCTGTTTGCCTCATTTGCCTCATTTAATTATAAAGTTATAAATGGTCAGAACACACACAGTCTGCATTGAACTCCCATGAACCTTCACAGAGCCTTTGGAAACTGCCTGATTTATCTTGTTGTTCTGCAACCAATGGTGTTGTTTGGGGTTGAGAGAAGAATTCAGATGCTGCTGCTGTTTCGTCATTGAAGTGATGTACAATGTCTTATGCACCATTATTCACAGAAACATGACCGTATAACATACCTATCAAATAGCGGTCACGAAGACTGCATTTTTGATGAAAAATAAATGCTGTATAGACCGGCGTGCTCAAACTTGGTTGCATGTTAAAGAAACCCAGGTAGTCAAAATTTCCAGAGTCCACCACTACGGCATCTCTCATATTCACATGGTGGTTTAGGGACGTAAAACGTCACATATAAATCAATATAACATACCCTCACATATGGTAGCTTATTTTGAGAAAAAAAAAGAAATACATTACGTGCTGCTTTAAGCACATCAACTTGCATAGCACATGAGGAGAGGAAGAAAAAAAGTGCAAATTTAACCGCAGAAGGAAAGCGATGAAATAAATTGCAAAAAAATTGCAGTGTCATACGAAGATAGGCTGGCAGCTCATTCCTTAAGCAGACACTACAGCGAACGAAATGGCCTTCGTGTAGTGTAAGGCTACAACGCCAACCTTGTGATGAAAATACAACAGAAAAAAAGCTATGAGCACTGTATTGAAGCCCCTCATGAAGTTTGCACGCAAGCATGATTGACCACTTCCTGTAGGTTAAAATACTGAAAGTCTGGAGGCGTCCAGCTCAACAGCGGAGAAAGATGAGCGGGGTGATGGCCTTCGAAGCTCGTCCTTGCCTTTTGCGCCATCCAGTGGGTGATAATGAGTAGCTAAAGCCCTGAGTGACTTGTATACTACCAACGGTAAATAGGGTATATAAATATTCCGTCGTTAACAAGCTGAAGAAAAATGCTCTCCGTGGCCGACTCGGTTGACGCCTCGCGACGTACGTCCATGTAGCCCGGGGTCACCCGTTCCAAAGCCCCGTCAAACACTACGGAAGTTTTCATCTGAAATATTTTTTTTCCTTTTCAGAAATCTACTGGTGGTGCCAACGGCAAAAAACTCACCGAGAATGCCCATGTAATTATAATCAAAGCAAAAGAAAAGACTGGTTCATGATCCATGATGGAGTGGACCGCATTCGTGCAGAATGTGAAAAGCCGTTTTCATGAAGATTGATCTAGGTTTATAGTCAGTATAATATTCTCAAGATAAAATGTTTTGTAAGGGTGAATTCCAACCCAACGGCGATCTTTGTATTACTGAAGGTGTCTGACAAATGGAAAACAGCACTTACGAACGAGCAGTTTCGTAAATCTGGTTCTTGACCAATTCATTACATTTTTGCACCGATTGCAATTTCATGTGCGTGAGGATCACTTGTCTCCATTCTCTATTTCGTTTTAAAAAATTTTTAACCTTCTTCCCTGTCCCTAACTACAGGGAAGCAAACAAGGTGAGATACATGAGTTATCCTTCCTCAATCCCCATCCCCACGTTTTCTTTTTTTTCGCTTTTGTGTGTCCCGTAAAAGAGCAAGAAAAATATAAATTATTCGACAAAATGGCCTGGCCTTTACGTGAAAGCTTTTTACTCAAACATTATCGCATGTTGATGCAGATCCTTAAAAATAATTGGAATAGGCGGGTGAAAGTTATTTCGAATACATGGTTACGCAGCATTAGTGCAATGGCGAAGGTATCCTTTCCGAGTGCAGTACTAGGCTATAAATCAAGCGTAAGCTTAGATCTATTGTTCCTCAATAGAGCTCTGTATCTCTCTAAATTGCTAAAACTGCCTTCTAATACCCATTATATGAAGTAAAAAACTTGGAACATTGGCATTTCAGACTGCTCATCGGGCATTGCACATACTTTCATACGCGCAGAAGACCTTGCCTTTGGGACGCTAGGGCAACTTGTGCACAAGTGGGCGTGTAACTTCAGCATGCTGTTGGATGGACATGACACCACTACTTAGAAAACTGCACGCTAATGTGTAGGTACGACAACATGCACTACCTGTATTAATGGCAATCTTACTTTCTTTGTGGTGACTCAACATTTTCTCTGTGTTGACTGATTGAGATCGTTAATGCAACCAGCATTCCGCAAACTAAAAGAAAAGCTGTTAATATATGCCAAATTGCTGAAACCTCTAAGCGTAGCAACGTAGCATAGGTTACACAAGCCGGGTCTTCAGTTTTACAGCACACTCTCTTGTGATTGGGACTGAAACCGTGCCAGAGTGTTATCATCAACATTTCATGTTGGGCCTTGGCTGCCTTTTGAAATCTTCCCGTTTTTCTAAGTATGCGTCAAGAGATTGTCATTTCTGAGATGTCCCGGAAGCCATGCGATTACAAGGCTTTAAGTAACAACTGTAAAAAAATTCAGAACCACCACTTGGCTTTTCATCAAAAAGACCATGCACGCTCAACGTTTTCTTGTGTTCTTACGTGCCCATCGCCGCTCGTGGCAGCCACAAGATAGCTTTCACTCTGAATTTCAATTGCTGTGTAAAGCATCTTAGCGTTACGGAACTACGAGTTGTCATCACGAGGAATTGCGGTATAACGTAATACAGCGGCCACCTTTCCTGCATGCCCAAAATATTCGGTTTTGATATGGGGGTTCTGAATCGATGATGAATGCTTCAATGTATACAGGCAACTTTCGGGAAGGACTCTAAATCAAGTTTGACCATTTATCCAACTAGAAATAAGACGTCATCAAGTTTGTTACTCAGATGTTTATTAACGAGGCTGTGTCAATTAGCAAAGTTATTGTAACTTTAGCAGTGGCAAAATATTCTTACCTTGACGTGGAATCGATTTGTATAGTAGGTGGGGACCCTGCTTTCATCACATTGCTGCTGAAAACAAAACACACTCAGGGAACTTATGCGAGAAATGGCACCTTGTTCAGGCATTCGTTGTAATCTGATTGTTAATGCCACATTCAAAAAAACAAGGTGCAAGTTCAATGTGTTGCCGCTGTTCGTGTATGACGCAAACAATGAAAGGTTCAGTCACATCTTTCTGCCCTTTAAAAAACAAAAATAAAAACGGGGACTCTGGAATAGTATGAGGAATGGATCGCGTCCGCGCCTGTAGCACAAATGTAGGCACTTTTTCACTTTCCTAGTGGCATCGGCTGTTTGCACGTGTACCCTGAGGAGCACGTGCCATAGATATCGGCTCTTTTACTTTCAGCCGGCATAATGTCTCCAATAAATAGACCTCCCATGGCGAACGTCTCTGCGAGTGAGCTTTTCACGCTTGGTGGGATCGTAAATTCCCGAGCTGCTTCCAGAGACTCTTTCACAGCTCTCTCGCTCTTTGGTCTTTCTTTTCAGCCGCCGCATATGACTTGCGCCATCTACTCCGTCCTCCGCGCTCGCAGTTTCCTTTAGCTTTTTTTCGCTCTCTTTCTAGCTGTGTCCACCATTGTGAATCTCTTCTCCCATTCGTCTTTCGCGACACGAAATAATATGCCATTCACCCTTTTCGTTGCCGGCAATGATTTCGCGTCTTCCTAAATTAGAACACGATTCGGAATATCACTGTTGCACTTTCATAAGTTCGCTAAGTAAATTTCGTCGTATACAGCAAAACCCTTGTTATCTATGAGATCATGTCAGTATACGCTGAGGAAGCATAAATTTGAATGTGGCCAGTCAGTGATATTAGTAGATAGCTATTTGCGTCGTCCCCGCTTTCACTGTTTGCCATTGATTTACGTTTTTCTTCCTGCAAGGATGAACAACTTCTCAAGGTACTATATGCTAGCGCTCCTCAATTAGACTAAATGTCATTGTCTAACCTGGTACTGCGGGCAATGAGGGCTGCATAGAAAATATTCTGAAACGTTTTCAGCTGGCTAAGCGTCTAATTGTTCAATGTCTCTTGTAGTTAAAAAATAAATAGGAATGAAGGAGGTTTATTGGTTTGACTTGTATTGGTCCAGCCAACATAGCAATATTGTTTGAGGCTAGCTTATTGGAAGTTTCAGTAAGAATTTCAGCTCAAGGTTCAGCGAAAACGCACTGGTGAAAGCCCACACAGAGACGACATAAAGGTCCGCTGCACACAATAGCGCCATGAACACGGCATCGACGAGACATAGGCTGAAGTCAGACAAAACGCTGACGACGAGAGAAAGATTGGGTTGGCCGAAGAACGGGAAGAGGGGACAGGAAGGTTCATTTAGATGACGTCTTTTTACGTCGATAAGGAGAGTCATAAAATACGGGGATAAGCCACAAACCTTGCGAGTTTATATGACCACAGAAAGGCAATAAGAAACGTTCGTCAGAGGGTGGGAGTACCGCAGAAGAGCAAGGAAGTAGCGACGAGCCGCCACCGCCAGCGTGTCCTCGTAATAGCCGTGGAAAGAAAAATGGAAGTGGATGAGCCAAACCTGCAGGAAGAAGGATGGCGGCAAAAGAGGCGCAAGAAATTCGAAAGCAGAATGGGATGAGAGGATAAAGTAAAAGTGGGAAAGGTCGCATGGGCAAAAGCGGGGACAAAGTGACATCAGCTGTGTCCCCATCGAGCGCCCATTGCGGGGTGATAGAGACGCGTCACCTGTCGTTCCGGTTGGCCAGGTGGCGGCGCGCGTATGACATGTGGCCGCTGCCAGGAGGGCGCTGGAGTGCAGGGGTGGGCGTCACGCGAGGCGCCCGCTCTGAGCTCAGTGCTCGCACCCCCTGACAGAGACGAACACCTCAATTAGGACTTTTGCTCATGGCGGAAACGGCTCGAATGGTCCCAGGCGCGGTGACGCTTTATTACGTTCTCCACGGCGAGGAAGAGCGTGGCGGCGCGGGGAGGACCCGGAGCTCATAGTAAATTCGTCCAGGTGGATGTATGTCGCGCTCCAAAGAGTTCGCTCGGCCCACCGCCGCTGTCGCTCTCTCCCTGGGAGTGACTGGGGCCGACCGTGTGTTTTGTCTCCGCCGCTGCTCGTGCGCCCGCGTGTCCGGATCAGCCAGCTCGGGGAGGCCCTAAATATAATTTAGACGTGCGCCCTCGTCGGGCCATGCGCATTTCACTCTCTCTGCCACCTTCTCGCTAGTTTCAATCTATAGGACCGCCCGCTGCGCACAGTTCACCGCCCGAGCGCCTTCGCGACGGGCCTTTTGTTCCTGCCCGCTATTTGTTTTTTGTCCCGTTCCTTTCTTCCGCGCGCAGTGCTCATTCATTCGCCCCGAGGTGCTCGCATGGCCGCCGTGCGCGATGATGAGCCCCCTCTAAATATTTTATACTTGTTCCGTTGTACGACATCACTTCGCTTTTCCGGCCGCTCGTCGCAAAATGAGCGTGACACAGTTTTTTGCATGCGACCGATATTGCGCCTGGCAGAAGTACTGGCTTCGCATCATTCCGGTGCATAATCAAGGCTCCAAGTAGTGCACGACAGAAGCAAATGATGATGATGGTATACAGGGTGTCCCAGGTAACTTTGGCCAGAGTTTAAAAATATGCCGGCACACGCAATCACGATGCGACCAAATGCATGTTGTTCAGCGTTGCTTGGAGTTATCCACAATATTTTTTGTGTTGTCAAATACTGTTCAATTTGATCTTTTTAATAGCTAACCTTTGAAGGCACGAATATGGATGAAAAATTTCAATGAGAATGTTGTAGATAGGTTTGCAAAACATCCGAATAGATAGTTTTGAACCATATATCTGTTAAGTATTAGTGTTTTTCTGCTAATTACAAATGCCCGCGAAATACAAAAAATGACACGTGACAAACCTGCTCACGCGTCAGTGCGCACGATGATTCTAGTGCACCCTAACGTTTCGCGTACGAACGACACGCTTCCCTCGCACTGGTTCATGACGCCAATAAGCAGTCAACGGTTATCGTTTTTGTGGCCGATAGAAAAACATGTTCATCGTAAAGCCACTACCATCGTTGCGGCTCTGCCAAGAAAGCACAACGGGGCAAATCGTATGGTCGTTCGTACGCAGAACGTTAGGGAGCACTAGAATCATTGTGCCCACTGGCGTTCGAGTGGGTTTGTCACGTGGTATTTTTTGTATTTCGTGAGTATTTGTAATTAGCAGAACACTAATACCTGACAGATATAAAGTTCAAAACTATCTAGTCGGATGTTTTGCAAACCGATCTAAAACTCTCTCATTGAAACTTTTTATCCATCTTTATCTGTTAAAAAGTTAGTTAATAAAACAGATGTATTTAATGAATATTTGACAACGCAAAAATATTGCGACTAACTCCAGGCAACGGTGAGCAACATGCATTTTTTCGCCTCGTAATTTCATGTGCCGGCATAACCTTAAACTCTGGCTCAAGTAACATGGCACACCCTGATTGATTTGGGGGGTTTGTCGCAAAACCACCATGTGACTATGAGAGATGCCGTAGTGAAGGGCTCCGGAAATTTCGACCACCTGAGGTTCTTTACGTGCACCCAAATGTGAGTAGACGGGCCTACAACATTTCCGCCTTCATCGAAAACGCAGCCGCCGCAGCCGGGATTTGATCCCGCGACCTGCGGGTCAGCAGCCGAGTACCTTAGCCACTAGACCGCCGTGGCGGGGCCATGGGATACCCTGTATATGCGGTACGGACTAAGTGTCGGACCAGACTTAGTTACCCTGTTCTGGACCATGAACTAGCAGACGTGATTAGCTTGAAGTTTCTTTTGCTTCAAAGTTGTTTTGCAAAATTTGTTCACAATCAGGAACGATGGTGTGCACGCGCATGTATCGGCGCAAAATGCAAGGATGGCACTTAAGCACCAGTACTGCAATTACGGCACACACGCAGGCTTCTGTCATGGGACATATTTCTTCATGTTTTGCGGGAATGAGCTTACAGCATAAAAACATTGTTGCTTAGAAGACAGAAAGTTATAAACTCTACAACTGGACGTTTTGCAAACTGACGTACAGCTTTCTCCCTAAATTTTTCTGCCTAGCTTCGTAGCTAAAGAAGTTAGCTCACTCATCTCGCTAATTAACCATAACACAAAAATGTTTTTGAAATATTCTATGCAACAGTTTGCAACTAGCATTTGGTAGCGTCGTCATGAAATGCATCGACAAATATTTATAAACTCTGCCTAAATTTGGCTTGGGTGCCACGCAGAGCAAGTGCTTGGAACGTACTTGCTTCCAGAAACTTCACGTGAATTCTAAAGATATGCAGCTGAAGGGGTAATGAAGAGTGAAAACTATTTTAAACGTGATAATATACTTGTTACAGTCTACTCATGATCTGCAAGACAATTCAGAACCGAAAAAATATGGGTGATGTGATGTCATATGAAGCGAAACACAGGCACATTCACTACTTAAGGTCATACTCATGCCTGCTGGTATTTTACTTGTATTTTCTTTATAAACATTTCACATTAACTCTCACACAGCAGCTGTGATCTCTTTACAGGGCGTTCGTGTTGCACAGTTTAGTGGTAAGTCATAAATTACTCCCAAAAGACACTTGTTCTGATCTATGTGTTTCGCATACTTCATTCAAATGACTCGTAATGTCAAAGCTCCGAAAGGCATTGCACAATCAGTGATAAAAGTTCATAGTCACAAGGAACATTGTGCACTACAATTCTTCGAAAGAGGGAATTTCAGCGAACTCGAGTTCGAGAGAACAGGTTTGCAGATAGCAGTGGACCGTTACGAAGAAAACCTGCGTGATTGAGCTGAACTTAAGAGCGCTAGATTGTGGAGCTGAACCGTTACAATGTCTGGCCTCCACGGCGTAACAATAACACTACGACAAAATTTTGACACGCCCGGAAAGCCGACTAACGCTGTCCTGGGAGACCGAGGCACAACAAATTATACACATTGCTGGAACACAGTAAAAGCGTTTTCATGGTATAGTTGTCATATGCTGCTCGGTATTACGCATAATGTCACAACTACACCTTTTTATGAACTTAAAAGTGATCACGCTCCTTTGCGTGTGAACGGTAGGTGCGTGTACCAAAGAGAAATAAATAAATACAAACAAGACAAAGCTGTTGTGTCCAAGTGGCCGAATTGACGCTGCCTTAATTTAGAGATTGGTGTCACAATCATTTCGTCAAAACATGCGAGTGGCGACAGAACTTCCGGTGATAATTAAATCTAACCAGATTCTAGACCCTCAACCTAATTAAAATAAACGCTACATAACCCTCATACGAAAGAGATCAACGTGCGCTCGTTGTGGTCCATGCAGTTGTTGTATAACCTTATGCGAATTATGTTTGGCTCTTTCATTTCAGTGTCAACTATAGAGGAAAAGCCACGCTTTGCAAAGGCCTGTAGGGAGCTCTATAAAAAACATCGCTTTAAAATTATTCTGTTAACAAGCACTGTGAAAATGAATGTTCAGCGAATCAATCTGCAAGCCATTTATTCCAGCACGGTGGTGTGAAATTCCGTAAAGCATCACTGTCAGTAGACCAACGCAACAGCAAGCAACGCAGCAGAGCCAGACTGTGAAACGACATCTTTTGGAATTTATGCTAATCTCATAGCATAAAACAGGGGTAACAATCAACGAATGCGTAAGCGAGAACCCGCAATGTTGATTAACAGCATGAGTTGTTTGAGGTCGAGTATAAGCTCTGTGGAGCGGAGCACAGCCAGGTGGTATGTGCCACAGGAATTGGCCAAGTCCCACTACTCTCCTCCGATTAACTTATTATTATTAAATGCGAAGCATTTCTTAGCAAACTTCGGCGACTTTGAGCGTATCTATCTATCTATCTATCTATCTATCTATCTATCTATCTATCTATCTATCTATCTATCTATCTATCTATCTATCTATCTATCTATCTATCTATCTATCTATCTATCTATCTATCTATCTATCTATCTATCTATCTATCTATCTATCTATCTATCTATCTATCTATCTAGTCGCTTACGTTTGGGTGCTCTTGTGGTCATCCCCTTAACTTGGAGTGAACCATAATTAGCATTCGAGGATAAGATTATTTGACGAATATGACGCGCTGGTCAAGACAAGAATAATGTCACAATCCCGTCGCGTACGTCGTCAAACACTTCCCGCCAGACAGTGGCACATACTCACGGGTGGGTATGTGGCGCTGGTAAGCGGGTATGTGCCACAGGGATGGACACTTAGTGTCTACCCAGGAAAGACGAGAACACACATGGGCAATTTTGACGCGTGAGCGTTAAGCACTACCCGAAATCAGTAGCATAGACCCAACGAAGGCATAGAATAAATGTCAGCATTAAGAAAAACCGGACATAAGCAGCGTTAGCCACCCGACGAATGCAAATAATAAATTTCAGGGTCCCTGCAGGAATCACACCCGAGCATTCTGCGTGGCGGGCAAGTATTCCACCACAGAGCAACGCCCGGTCTCGCAACTACTTTTCAAATAGGCGCTAATCTTCACTAATCTTTCCTCTGCGTGCTTCGCATAAAGTTGATTCCCAGATACGTGGGATCTGCCGAAATATTATTATTATTATTATTATTATTATTATTATTATTATTATTATTATTATTATTATTATTATTATTATTATTATTATTATTATTAATATTATTATTATTATTATTATTATTATTATTATTATTATTATTATTATTATAATTATTATTATTATTAAAAGCGAAGCATTTCTTGTGAACGTTGAGCGTATCAATTTATTGATTCATTTAGCCACCTACAACTTATAGCCTTCCTGGCCATTTCGACAATGGTATCAATACCAAATTCGGCGTAGCATAACATGACTGTATGACAAGCATAAGTGACTAGTCACAATAAGAAAAGGGTGACATGTATGTTGTGAATGTCGTGATCTACTTTCACGGTCTTGCTGCTCCTGCGATGGTTTCGTTCGCATGCCATATTGAAAAACTGGTGTGGTATGACATGACTGCGTGGCGAACATCGGTGACAGACCCTAACGTGGAAATCATGACATGCGTGTCATGTAAAACATGACTACATGCTACGCTCATACCGTGGTCATGGACGTTTTACTAGCTCCACATATACCAAATTGAGTAGTACGAGACGTGAATGAATGACGAAGGTATATGACAAGCCCGAACTTTATAATCATGACAGGAATCTCATGTACAGCATAATTTACGTCCGCCTCGTAACATTGTGCTGATTTTAAAGTAATATATCAACCTTCCGCATTCGTGCTTCGCATATGATCTATTCCCACTGTACCTAAGATCTTCCCATTATTATTATTATTATTATTATTATTATTATTATTATTATTATTATTATTATTATTATTATTATTATTATTATTATTATTATTATTATTTGAAGTTTTACGTCCCAAAACCACAATAGGATTATTAGAGACACTGTAGTGGAGGGCTCCGGAAATTTCGGCCACCTGGTGTTCTTTAACATGTACTAACATCTCGCAGTACTTCATGGCCAGAACTTTCACGGCCAGAATTTAACCTGTGACCTTCGGGTCGCTACACACACACAAAATAATGAAGATGCTTGACATAACTGGCCAATCCCCCAGAGGGGGTATGTGCCATTCTGTTCAAGGATCAAACCAAGGAACTAACTAACCAAATCACCTGATTGACTGATTTGTGGGGTTTAACGTCCCAAAACCACAATATGATTATGAGGGACGCCTTAGTGGAGGGCTCCGGAAATTTCGACCACCTGGGGTTCCTTAACGTGCACCCAAATCTGAGCACATGAGCCTAAAACATTCCCGCCTCCATTGTAAATGCAGCCGCCACAGCCGGGATTCGATCCCGCAACCTGCAGGTCAGCAGCCGAGTACCTTAGCCACTAGACACCACGGTGGGGCTAACCTAATCGCCTTGAAATCTTATAGTGGCGCCCACTCGCGTGTAACGTAATCGCGGGGACTCGGGTGCCGCTCTGCGTGCGCGCTTCACACGTGAAGAATTCGAACGTTTTTCAAACATGGCAACGACGGCGCGGACCCCTGTTTCTTTTCCTTTTATTCTTAGTCTGCGTCGCCGTTATACTGTTTCAAAAATGTTCAATTAAGGTCACCAACAAGCCCAATTCAAACCGTCTCCACTACGTGAAGGTTGCTTGACGCGGCTGGCTGGTCTGCGTTGCTGGAGTTATTGAAACCTAAAGGTCAAGTTCATAAAGTGCACTTTGTGCTGAGTGTTCAAGCAAAATGCTCAGCGAAATTCAGTGGAACTGCGATCAGAAGCACGTTTACTCTCGACTGCTTCTATAGCGTCGTCTGCTAGCCATAAATTATACATCTGCATGCATGAAGAATTTGTTGTCTAGACTGTTGTGCGGTCGCACTCAAAATAACTTGGAAGCCAGTTTTCGGTCACTGAATTAAGCTCTTGGGCTTTGACTGTCAGGTGTGCCTTTCAGCAGGATGTATGTGTGCAGCGAGTTTTGCAAGACCGGTTGTCAAGCTTGCTCCTGTGGCTCCATGTTAATTGTCCAGAACTTTCAAGGCATTACAAACAACGTGTGATGTCATTCAGATAAATTACTTATTGCAGGCAACAAGTTTCAACTTGCTAAATAGTGCAGATGGCACGAAAAGCTAAGCAATGAAATTGCAATATGATGTCACCAGCTCCGTGTTTGTCCAGTCATTGCGCGTTGAGACAGTAAAGCTGCTTCAACTTTTTTAAAACACGATACAGGTTTCGTAGAACTTCCAGTGTCGGCGGATCCGAGGTGCTGACTTCGGTATCGGAGTCGCTGGTTGTCAAAGAAAAAAAAATCATCACCTTGTTTGGTACGAAAAACCTATAAAGATACAAATAAAATAAATAATAGCAATGTTCGGTTTGAGTGAGACTCAAACCATGGCCGTCTCCGTGGCAAGCAAGTGTTCTGTCACAAAGCTACGCTACTGCTTGAAACTGTTTTGTAAAAAAAAAAACTATATGAATGTCATGTAGCTGAAGGAGTTTGCTTAACGTATCTAATATTGCACAGCAGAAGCGCATAGAATGGCAACAGGTTTCACAACAGGTGAATGGTGCAACAAGTTTGCGTTTAGAAGGCCGGCTGATTACAAATGACTCGAACACGTTTAATCAGCAGCTGCGAAAGCAGCCACAAAGTGATAAACTGCATAGGTTAGCTTGTTACCTTGTGGATGCTATGTAGGTCATTCACTGATTCGCAAAAAAAAAACAATTATGGCGTAGTGGGCGCTTAACAACTGTTATTGCAGTCGGCACTATATAATAGTTTGAAATGGCCAATGTCACGCACCGAGTCGTTCTTTTTCTTACCGCATGGTTGAGACGTGCACCGAGAAGCGAAGCCAGGCTTGTAATTGCATGGACGAGGCGCACGGTGACCGATAACATTATTGCGTTCGGCACTTGAAGGGAAAGCTCAAGTGCCTTTCAATTTTTTCTCTTTTTATAGAAGTCAAACAGAACGATCTTCTCGTTGGAAGAAAGCAATTCTAGTTAGTTCAAAAGCAAATTACATTGCCTACAGTGACATTTTTTTTTCTTATCTCTCCGACTAACCGGGGGAAAGACGCACAGGGATGGAGTGGGGCTGAGTTAGGATGTCTACTCAGTAGAGCAAGAGTACATAGTTCCATAAAAGAAAAGCATTGCCCCCGCGTCTCGGAATGGTGCGAGCAATACGAACGCCACAACAGCATTACTCAGGCGAGACCGAAATTATGGTATTGGTACTGGAGTCTGTGATAGGAGTGTTCAGTTTTTCGTAGCGTTCGGTGGCTCCTCGATAGTCGCGGGGGCGTGCACCGTGGCCTGAGAGATACCGCCAAAGTGGATTCTCTTCCAATATGAGTAGACATGGCGTTGTTGTCCATAGGTATAAGAGTATCAAAGACGGTATATATAGTGCTATGGGAGATACGCAACGTAAGCAACGACTGTGCCCGACGGGAAAGTTTACAGCTCTTCGCAGTGAAGGCAGAATTCCAATAAGCGTATTCGACTGCTGCGCTGGTGATTACTTCGAGAAACGCTGCACTAATGATTGTGTGTGAGAGCTGCTGTGATTTCCACCGAGGGATTGATATTAGCAACTTAGATTGAAACATATTGGTTATTTCCCAAAAACCATTCACTAAGCTTCATATCCTGCTCAAAGCTGCAGCACCAAGGCACCATCGTTAGCGAGAGGGCATCTGTTTAGGAGGAAATTCAAGGGCAGTGCAGGAGTGGCCGGCGTACGCTGGATGTATTGAAGCCATTTTGAATGTATGGGTCTGTATTCACAATAGGCTCTCATGCTAGAATGATTCGATTTTTAAGGGAAAGGTGTACACCAATCTTTATGCAGTACACACACTTTGGAAAGGTGATTGACATATGCGAAATTGTCTTAACGAGCGAATACCTTCGTAAGTTTGATTATTGATTGTTTTTGCGTAATAAGAGCCTTGATCCGGGGCAGCAAGATTGAAGTGGCGCTATCGAGTAATGATGCCGAGCAAGTAACGCGCATAGGGGTACCGCTACGGCTGCGGAAGTTGACGGAGAAGATCTTCTATTTACCAAAGTCTTAATTCACAATGACAATTTTCGCTATAGTTGTACGCGAGACAAAATTCTAGTCAATCGTGACGCTGGTCATTATTAGAAAATCTGAATGACAAATAGAAAAGACCACTTAAAACTGAAAGCTTCGTGAATTTGAGCTTAAGTGATCCGAAGCTTCTCAGAAAAAAAATGTTTTGTTCACAGAGAGATTACATATAAGAAGCAAATGCTATTGTATTTATATTGTACGAACTGTCATTTAAGTCAGAAACATGCATGTGATGAATGAATGGGTGCGCGAACAACGTTTTTTGTAACTTATTCGCGATGACGAGGACTCGATAAGGCTGCACATGTATTCTTCCCCTTGCGACGTATTCAAATTGAAGCCGAATGTTAGGCTTCTATCGTCTTCTTTCGATAACTTGAACTGAAATTCCTTTTCGTAAGCATGTCCCCGTGCAGAAAGCGTCTTAGGTACTGGTCGGCACTTACCATCTATTAATTTCACCATGGCATGCTCTGAAACAATAGCCCCAGCCTTCCTCCAGAAGAAAAATGTAAAACAAATTACAGCGAAACTTCGGTTATAAGATTATTTTTAGGATCCCGCAGAATTCGTATCATGCGAAATACGTATCACCAGAAAATATGGAATGTTAGTATGCAACAAAGAAAGCTGGCGCACCTCTTTCTTTATTGTTTTTCAGGGCCGCCACAAGGCTAGATGAACTCTGGATGATTGTGAGTTAATTTTTTAGATGTCGACAATCATACCATCACTTGTAATATACAGCCCGTGCGCGCGTCTTTTATTAACTAACAAGGTGCGTTGTGGCCCGTGACAGCAGTGGGCCCTTCTAAAGTTTAGTATGCTTTTTTTTGATATTTGAGTACTGCGGCAAAAATAAACAACATTAGCGCTTTGACGCAATGGGTCAAGGCCACCAATTGCAGAACTAATATCTTATGTTACATTTTTTTATCGTGAACACGTTTGGGGTTTCTTTTTGAAGACTTAAGGCTGTGCCCGCACAAGTGTGATCTTAACAATAACGCATGCTCACGACAGCTTCCCAGGTCAACGCGCTAAAAAAAAAAAATTGCACCAGCGCATTTACTAGTGAAACATGAAGGCACGCGGAGGTACATTAGAGCCTCAGTGATTCGCGCACATAACCTCGGAGACCATGAAGATTCTCTGAAGATTTATTCCGACTGTACGAAAAGTATTTTTCTTACACCGGGATTCTCACAATTTGGCGGTGCGGCGCGCATGCCCGCGCTTGCGTTGCCGCGTTCGCACGTGCTTGGCGCATCTTCCGCGACAGCGAAGACAGCACCTCTTCGTACCTGGGGAGTAGCACAAGTTCATATCAAATGTCGTAGGATGAAAATCGGCTCACGAAAATCGTGTTACACTACATTGCAGGACAATTGGTCTTGGCTGGGAGCAAAGAAAAATTTGTATCACTCCAACATTCGCATGAGCTGTGATCGTATCACCGAGGTTTCACTTTAGTGATCAAGTCCAGCTTCTCGTTCGTAAGTGTTTCTTCTGAGCGACAGCACTCCTCCTCAGATAATATGTGCAGCATGATGAAATACTATAGCTGGAAGTAACACTTGCTAACAACTGCGTAAAAGCATCTAGTAAAAACGCTTCCTTTTTCTTTTATAGCGTAATGATGCTCCTTTCGCACTGGTGAAGAACCATCGCGAGGCTTTAAAAACGAGTGCATCACTCATGTGATATATATATATATATATATATATATATATATATATATATATATATATATATATATATATATATATATATATATATATATATATATATAATATGAGATCTAACAGACAATAATGTCAAGGAAAGTAAAACTATAGGGGAAGATATTAGGCCGAATTGTAATGTAAATCTGCAGAAAGAAAAGTAGATGAAAAGACAACTTGCAGTGGACAGGAACCGAACCTGCGACCTTCGAATAACGCGTTCGATGCTCTACCCCTGAGCTATCACGGCAGCTATCTCCACCGCCACTTTATTGGGTTTATGTGTGAATTTAAACGTGGGAGTGTCAGTATGCGCCACCAGTAGCCATGGCGGCGAGTTTAGCACACTCTTATGAGCCTATTTGGCGTCACGTAGCACGTGAACTTATTACTAACTGGAAGAACCCCAGGTGGTCGAAATTTTCGGAGCCCTCCACTACGGCGTCTCTCATAATCAAATGGTGGTTTTGGGACGTTAAACCCCACATATCAATCAATTATTACTAACTGGCAGCTGACCAATAGTCCCTCGCATACAATCTAAAGGCACCAAGTCTGCCAGTAGAAGACCCTCGTTAACGAATTAAGGAAATAAGTGTGTACCTAAGGGCTCGGTGGCGCTGACTGACACTAGCACGTTTAAATTCACATATAAACCACATAAAGTGGCTGGGGGGATAGCTGCCATGGTAGCTCAGGGGTAGAGCGTCGAACGCGTTATGCAAAGGTTGCAGGTTCGGTTCCTGCACACGGCAAGTTATTTTTTCATCCACTTTTCTTTCTTTATATTTACATTCCAATTCGATCTAATATCTTCCCCTATACTTTCCTTGGCATTATTGTCTGTTAGATCTCATTATTACTGTGTGAAACACGCTAAAACGAGCCCTTAAATGCACTTATTTCCTTTTCCTATATATATATATATATATATATATATATATATATATATATATATATATATATATATACATATATATATATATATATATATATATATACAATGTGTGCCGTGGCGTCGACAGCGAGAGGAAACTTTTGAGCGGCGCCGGCGATCAGCCGTCCACCCGTGTCGTCTGCATGCACGCTCTAATTGGATAGAGGGAGCTCACTCCGTTCGCCGGTCATATTTCAGCGCGCATCTGCGGCGTCCGAAAAGCGCTCCGAACCTCGCGGGAGTCGTTGCTGCAGAAATATATTTATTTAGTTTTGGCCCCGAGCGTCATTCTAGTCGCCCTCTTTTTGGCCTTATCGGAGCAGCGAGACGAAATAACAAGCGATAACGCTTTAATAATAGCGCCGTATATATTCAGGCACAGTGAATTAACGCGGTATGGTGTAAATTTTCCCTAAAGAAAGTGAAGGAGTACAAAAGGGTGGTACTAACAAGAACAATAAGCGCACGCGCAAGTATACGGGTGTATATACGAGAGACAGGCGCTAAAGCGCGAAACAGAATTACCCCAGTAATTTATCTCGTCACTCAACGGAGATCGAGGTCGTCATTTTTCACAAGCAATACAGATGAACACGGCACCCTCGCTTCCTACTTTTTTTTTCTTTTCGTGGCCGCCAAGAAATCGGCCAGGCAGCGCCACTTGGACTGGGAAAGGGTGTCGAGAGCAGCCCAGAAAAGCCGCGAAGCGAAAGGAGAAAACAAAATTAAAGCGAACGGGAAAATAAGGCAAGGGAGAGCGTGTAAAGAACAATGGGGAGCGACCAAGCCCGGTTCTCTCACGTCGACGGGGGAGAACCATTGGTCCTCATAAACAAGAGTTATCCTATGTGCTCACGTCCGCTCCCTCATCGGCAGGCAAGATGATTGACCGCGCGCGAGCTCCTCGAATGAAGAAAGCCTCGTTGCAGCGGCAGTGGCCGCTGCAACACAGCCGACAATGGATGAAGCGGACAGCTGCCGCCGCAATAGTTGCTGCTCCAGCCGCTATCGAGCGGTTATAGTGCATGTTCGCTGCTGCCGTTGGTTGCCTTTTCAGGAGAGCCGCCCGCTCGCGCAACTCTGCACGTTAGGCGTGTAGATGAATAAGGAGGGTATTTGCAACGCGCACTTTCTGAACGCACGTTCCGCGCTCCGGTTTAGCCTGTATGGCTTCATTGACTCGAAAGCTGCCGCACGCACGCCAGACCATCGCTGTATACGCTGCCGCTCGACGCCGTTGCGTGCGGGAGACGTGCGACGATTTACTCGTGTCGCGCGGATGTCATCGTCGCTCATTGCTCGCACAATAGCACGCCTCCTCGCAGTTTTTCGGCGAACGGAACACGCCCGCGTGCGTGCAACTGTCCTGGCGGAGTAATGGGTCTCATAATCGGCGGCGCCAGGCACGGCGCCGACAATTGTGTGTCCGAGAAATCAATTGCGAATACACCGTTCGTTTCAGAAAACAACCCACTCAGCATTTCAAAAGTTCCTGCAGCGGCAGTCGCGAGTTTACATTATGTACAGCGCTGGAGAAAAGGTGCGTCTGCCTGAACTGAGTTGGTTGTCTCGCTAATGGAAAGTGCGCGTGGGCAGAAAGTGTCCACTCTGGTAGCCACAAACACCGGCATTTTTATGTATCTATGCGAGCGCGCCCTTTTCTGTGCGTCTGGTTTACCTTCCTTTCACTAGAATCGCGCCAGCTTTAGTGGACGCGAAGGCCTAACTGTTAGGCTTGCATGCTTGCAGCAGGGGTTTACATCAATACTGATGACGATTGATTCCTTGTGTCAAGGAATAAGTTACTCAGAAACGGGAAGTTTAATATCCAGTGGTGACACACCTAATATAGTGAAAGAAATCGGTCATACTGGAAATTGGCATATCCTAGTGCTCAAAGCTTACACACACACGAAAAAAATAGATCGAGCCAGTTTCACTTCGTGAAAGCCATCGAAATGGCTATTCTGATGTTCCCTTTCATAAAGCTATTGAATTTCTCTGTTTTGCAAGCCCATTCTCGGTTTTTCTGCTGTATCATTGTTGTTTATTATTCAATGCATGTTAACCTATGTGGCGGTAGTGATCTCACACTATTTCATCTGCTGTCACCCTTTTCTTCAGGTATTCCACTTTGCTTCTAAGGATGGGTTGGATTGAGTGATATGGCTGTACCCATTAGATCGGGCGGTGGCTAACACCACCTAGCCATAATATTTAGTGAACCAAAAACTAGATTTATTTTTTCCTTTACTTAGAGAGGTTAAAAACTCGTGCTTTGCAGTGAAGGGTTTAATTTTTACTTGTGCCTTGACTTTAGCCACCAATCAGATAACCTCCTTCTTCTTAATTCTACCCGCTTAAAGTCTATTTTGCCCTTTCTGTCCCTAAACCCCAGTGCTTTAAAAAACTCTGCGTCATCGTCCTGAACAATAGGGTGAAGCGCTTTACAGAACATTATCAAGTGTTCGGCAGTTTCCTCTTCCTCTCCACACGCACTACGTACCGTGTCTACCCCTTCGTATTTGGCCCGATATGTCTTGGTTCGCAATACTCCCGTCCTGGCCTCAAACGATAGAGAACCACCCCGAGTATTATCATATATAGATCCTTTTCTTGGCAATTTCCTGCTTAAAAGTTCGATAGATCTCTAGTGCGGGCTTTTTAATCATGCCAATTCTCCACGTATCGGTCTCGGCTTCCTTCACCTTTTTCTTAACCGATAAATCTTTCTGGTTTGGCCCCCTGCTGTTTTCCAAGTATTTACCAGTCAATTTTCTGGTTCGCTTCCTCCATTTTGTATCGACATTCTTCATGTACAAGTAGCTGAATACCTTCGTAGCCCAACGCTCCTTCCCCATTTCTCTCAATCGCTTCAGAAATTTTATCGTGCTGCTAGCTTCTCATTCCTCAAATGATGTCCATCCCATATCACCTTGTACTTCCTGATTTGGTGTATTCCCATGAGCTCCTAAGAGGAGCCTACCTATTAGTCGTCACGTATATTTCGTGTTCTTTTAGCTACTCGGCCCCATTGCTTATCCACACGCCAAGATATTTGTATTTATCTGTTATCTCTAGCGTGACCTCCTGTATGCTAAGCTCACTACCTTCATTATCATTAAAAATCTTGACTACTGATTTTTCCTTACTGGATCTGAAATCTAACCTATCTCTCTCATTACCGCATATTACCGCAGATACCGCAAGTTTCGGCAGCTCCAGTGCACTCTTTTGCCTGCACTGGAAAGCTGGGGTAGCATTCGTGTGCGGCCGCGTTTGGTAGTGTTTCACACACCTAAAACACGTTTTCTCGTCACGATTGCACTGGATCACAAGCAATGTCGCAAGTGCAGTTGAAGTTCATGACACACCGGCCTTGCCCAGGAAGTTCGAGGAAGTGTCGATGCCTTTGCACTCTGTCCCCTTCCGAGCGAGCACGTATAGACGCTCCTTTCCTTCTCACCCTCCCAGCGAGTTACACTCACGTCACTGTCAGCGAAGTTCATCCCTCTATTTTCAAGACTCACTCTCACCACATCGCAAGGCCACATGACCAAGTGAAAATACTGGGGGGCCATGGGGCTCTACGTGACGGCCAGAGACCTCCCACGGACATGGCTAGCCCCTAGACACCTCCACAGTTAAAAGACGGTTCCCGTACAGTCAATGGCATTTTACATTCATTCGAAGCAGGTGCCGTTCATACAAAACATTGAAGAGGATGCGCTACTAGGCCATCACACGTGGGCATAAGAGAATACATTGGCATAAGAGGACATGAGCATGGACATAGGAGAAGATAGATGGTTTCTTCAGATATGCGACTAACACACACATATAGGGGCAAAATTGATGCGATCACTTTCAGGTGTTTTCGAGGTACAAATGACACAGCAGTGTCTCGTCACGCCTTCGGCTGTATGTTCGTAATTCCAGTTTCGCTCTGATAATATTGGACCATTGGTTCGATTATAGGAAACCAGCAATTTTAGAAGCAAGGCTTCACAGCTCACCAGTGCATATAGCCACATCAACTCTCCTACAGCATACGAAGGCGATGTTACTTCATTGCTCGGCTGTAGGTTTACAACATCATGGTCTATGGCCGTACTAAAAAATGTCTCATGCTGAAAGGCTTCGCAAGAGAATATTCTATTCAATCGCGATGAGGGGCAGATCAATATCGTCGTCTGACCAATGGGAAAACGAACTTACGAAAGATATATAGCTTGAATTCGGTACATGAACTGATGTTTTTGCTACCATCCCCCCCCCCCCCCCCTAAATGAATGGCCGAAAAATGGCTAATGTCATGTGAAGTTACCTTCCTGTGTATCTTATTACACAATGTTACTAAACTTTCGATACACAATGACTGCTATTATTTATGTTATCCGCATATATAATAAATGCCTAAATGTCTAGCATTTTACACAGTTATTAAGCGCCCTAAGCATTCCTGTATTGATTCATTGTACACTTAGCTACTGATATGCACAAACGGAGCTGCACGATTCAGGACGTAATATTTGTTGCCAGAAACATCCACATTTTCCTAGTGTTTGCGTAACTTATCTGAGGAGTATGGCTACAGTGATGACTCTATGTGTGCTCACGCTGTTGATTTAGAAATTTCTGTGGAAGCTAAACACAATTAAAGAAAAAAAAAACTACTGAAACTTCAAAATAAAATTAGAATTTTTAGTTTCATACTACCAGAACGGGCCTTTTTATACATCAGAATTTCAGGAGAAAGAAGTAAAAGCAAATAGTTTATTCAGAATACGATTGCGTTTCATTGCGTGTGTCTGGGTCATCCACTGATTAAAAAAATGTATAGCAGGCTACATTACGAACGAATTTCAGCGTAATAGCGGCTGCGTCATTCGCCAGCGATGGGCATAAGACACGAACGCAAATGCGGATTCCTACATAAGACCTCAATTTCATTCTCGGAGGAGTAGGGAAGGAGAAGGATGGAGTTGGTCGTTTTCCAGTGTTACAACTTTGGGACGCCGCGCCAATTAAGATGACCTTAAGCAGTTCAGTGGTCGTACCGTTCACTGAGAGAGAGGCTTTCTTAGGAGGGGTGATCTGTGAAGATGTGAAATGGAGACGCCGCATCCCGCTCGTACTGTGACCATCAACCACCGTCGATGGTGCCCTGTAGCGCTGCTGTCAGCATCATAGATATACACGGCTGAGCCTCCACCCCGTCTCACCGCCCAGCGGTTCCTGCCGTATCTTAATTAAGAGGATCCGCGCACGGGATTGCCTGTTGACTCAAAAAGTGGGAGGTGCACGGCGAGACGTATGCACGATTAAGAAAGCGGATGAAAATGACGTGTAGGCCTCCCAACTTCGGCCAGGGGGCGCTGCACGCCCGCGTTTGGCTGACGGATTTCGAGTCGACAGGCGGTTAGACGATAACCTGTTTGTTCTCACTCAGTGTATAGAAATATCTAAAATAGAGAATAGGCCCTTGTACGTGGCTTTTCTAGACATCACTGGGGCATACGACAACGTTAATCAGGAAATTTTGTGGGATATATTGAAAGGAATGGGCATGGGCGACGACTGTATACAGCTTTTGAGGGAGATATACCGAGAAAATACAGTTTGCATAGAGTGGGAAGGAATGCGCAGCAAAGAAAACGTTGAGGTTAGTAGGGGTCTGAGTCAGGGATGTCCTTTGTCCCCACTGTTATTCATGCTGTACATGGTGAATATGGAAAAAGCGCTAGAAGGTAGCAACATTGGTTTTAATCTGTCACACAAACAGGGCGGCATGATGATTGAGCAGAAGCTTCCAGGTTTATTTTATGCGGACGATATCGTCTTATTTGCGGACAGTCGAGATGATATACAGCAGCTGGCGAATATATGCGGAAGGGAAGGTGAAGCTCTTGGACTAGGATTCAGTGTAACGAAGTGTGGATTGATGGTATTCAATGATCCCTGTGATCAGACGGTGTCCATACAAGGCCAAGAAATACCGAGGGTAAGTGAATACAAGTACCTTGGAGTATGGGTAAATGAGAGTGATAGATACATGGAGGTACAGGAAAAAGCCTCGGCAGCAAAAGGAAAGAGGAATGCGGCAATAATGAAGCACAGAGCGTTGTGGGGATACAATAGGTATGAGGTGCTTCGAGGTCTGTGGAAGGGTGTAATGGTTCCAGGGCTTACTTTTGGGAACTCAGTGGTGTGCATGAGGGCAGAGGTGCAATCGGGAATGGATGTAAATCAAAGGACTGTGGGACGCCTCGCGTTGGGTGCTCACGGGAAGACGACAAACGAGGCTGTGAAGGGCGATATGGGGTGGGCAGGTTTTGAGGCGAGGGAAGCGCAGAGCAAAATAAGGTTCGAAGAAAGGCTAAGAAATATGAAGGAGAGTAGATGGGCAGAGAAGGTGTTCCGTTATTTGTATAGGAAGAGCGTGGACACACAGTGGAGAAAAAGAACTAGAAGACTCACTGGTAAATATATGGCTGGTATTGTGAGCCATATGTCAACAAAGAGCGTTAAGGGAAAAGTCAGGGAGGCGGAGAGGATTTACTGGATGGCAGCTATGGAGAAAAAACCGGCTCTGAGTAACTACCGAAAGGGCAAAAATGAAATAAGGAGGGAGGCATTTTACGATAATTCAAGGGGAAGCGCTTTACTGTTTGAAGCGAGATCGGGTTGCCTTAGAACGCGTAGTTATAAAGCAAGATTCAGTAAAGAAGAAGAACAATGCACATGCTGCGGGAAAGATAAGGAAACGGCGGAGCATGTTCTGATTGAATGTGGAGATATCCACCCAGGTGTACGTTTGGGCACGAGCCTACAGGAAGCCTTGGGTTTTAGGGACAACAATGGAAAGCTGAACACACCCGCGATTGAAATAAGTAAGAGACGGTTAGAGTATTGGTGGCAGAAAATTAGAGAGAAAGGACAGAAATAAATATTGGAAAAATAAAATATGGACAGTGTGCCGTAAATGGCAGAGAACTTAAGCTGAAAATTTACCTTTTTTTCCATTAAGATAGAATTTATCGAAGTAGAGGCATTAGGCCAACATAAAAAAAAGGGAAAAAAAAGGTTTTTTTTTTTGTCGAGCCTGGTGGCATACTTGTCACCACCCCGTTATAAAGGGGACGCTCATAGCATCCATCCATCCATCCATCCATCCATGGCCGCCTTTCTAGTGAAAACCGCTCGCTCGGTACCCCACTCCCGCCTTTTTCCCGCGTTGTCTCAGCACGTTCACGTGCTCTTCACGCACTTTTGTCTGGTTGCCCTGCACGTGCAGCGTCACCTCTGGCTTGCTCATAAAGTTTCAAAATATTGTGAAAACGTTTTCAAGGTTTGAACCTTATCAGAACCGAGTGTGATTCAGTGACATTCGTTGCGGGACCAAGCAAGTCAAACCGATTAGTGAGCGAGTGCTATGTGCATATTGATGGCGAACAGCCGCCTTTCTGTGCCATTAAAAGTGAGGTGACGGTGCAAATTCTATGCGTATGTTACCGGTAAAACGCTCATTAGCTGCGGCAATCGTGTCTTCTCATAGCTGTCGGCAAACTACTACCTCACTTTCGCGTGTGTTTGTATATAGCGTTCGAATTTCGATTGCTGGAATGCCAATTTTGTCACGCGGCTGTATGTTTATGAGAAGGTCATGTGTAAAGACACTGAACTTACGTCTGTCTGATGAATGCGTGGCACCATTTCAATGCGGAATGTTCAGTTTCATAGGAGTTTCGTCGGATGCTAACAAGGTTGCATCGTAACTTCAATGACACCTTGGATTTTTTCGCAGCTCCTTTGAAAATATAAAGATGCGCACAAAAAAGTATTTCATGTCCACTTCTAACCACGCATCTTTCTTACAGCGCATGTTTCATTTCGGATAACATCCACGTCTGATCACACAGCATGTTCGCTGATTCGAATGTCGCTTTGGTTGTTTTGACAGCTCTATTGGTCGTCGTCATATCATAGAATACCCTCTAGGATCGAGCATGTTTTTAGTTACACCTAAATTCGCTCTTGATAAACACGTCAAATTTCGCGAAACGATCGACATTTTTCTATCTGCCTTGGTTCTTTTTTCAACTCGCTTTCGTGGCGGCAGATGTACAGCGCCCGCGGCTCGAGCACATGCAAAGTTTCAATATTTTACGTGCCAAAATCATCACATCATAAGGAGGAACGCCGTGGTGTGTGCTATAAATTTATTTATACCACCTCAGGTTTTTTTTTTTTTAACGTGCATCTAAATCTATTTTGAATGTAACGCGTGACGACAACGCACAGAGGGTGCGCACACACCGAGCATCACTTCTGTTTACTGCGTTTCACTCCCGTGGAAATGCAGCTGGCGAATGCGGGGATCGAACTCATGACTTCGATCCCAGCATTGCAGCACTTTAGTTTGCTAACTTATTGGTGAGTGTTGCTCAAAAGATCTGTACGTGAAACGTCCCGCGCGAACCCGCCGCATAAATCTGTTTACATTGAGTGGGGACGAGAGGTTTACAGCCATCAGCTGAATAAAACACTTGCACGACTCACAGTACGGTTTTTAACATTGGTGTAATAATCTAGCAAGATCCGCCACTTTCGCACTACAAATGGTTGCCTGGGAAAGCCAGAGCCCAATCGCGTAATGCACAGCGGTTGCCTATTTGCTTTAGTTTCAGTTTACAAACGCGCTTTTTTTTAGTATGAATCCGCATATCACGTGTCTTTCAGTTAATAGTTTAACATAGTGTAGTACTGTGCACGACTAAAATATTTCGAAGTAACAAGACCGTGGAGTATCAGCTAACTGCCATAATCAACTCTTGAAGCCTTTCCTTTTAGCACTGCTTGCATTGAAAACGGTAGAACTTGAAGGCCAGTAGTCAGATCTTCGTCATGTTTAAACTTTTGTAGCAGCTAAAAATGCAGCAGTAGTGCGTGCCTGCTTTTCAGGATGACGAAGGAGCGGCGCCCATAGCGCGCGAAACGCGGGATAAACGCCCCAAGGAACACGCTTTTCGTGTGCGCAATGGGAAACCCAGTGAGCGCAGCCCGTCTGAGCGACCGATTCTTTGCTCTCTTTCCGCTAGGGCAGCCAACGGTGCTGCGCAAACTTGAGCCTGTCTTTCCTATAGCACAGTGCCACCGAATCATGCCACTTCGTTCTTCGTTCTCACTTTATCCTCCTCCCCGCAAACACGCACTGACGCAAGCGACGTTTACTAGCTGCTAGCTGTTTGATTTCTGGCAGCCCTGTCACGTCACGCTCCTCTGCAAAATGAATTGCTGATCTCTTCAATAGAGTGAATCTAGCTTAAGCTGTGTATAATACAATGGTGATATGGCCCTCGGCCGCCTCGGGCAACCATCGGTGACGTTGCCAGCAAAGCACTCAGTTGCTCCTCGGCAAACAATACGGCTCTGCCACCGGAAACTTTTCAAGCGGCAGCTTCGTCACAGCCGGCTCGCTTCGAAACCACGAGTTCATATCAGCGTCTGTGGACAAACCGGGACGTCAACGACGCGTTAGTTTTGTGAGCGCACACAGTGGCGCCTGCCAAAGGAAGAGGCACTAACGGCTCGATCATTTCCTTCTTTTTTGATGACTCGCTTTTCTTTAGTTTTTGCTGTCGCTATAGAAACAGCACCTAGCTGAAGACGTCCCAAGAAGCTCTCGATGGGCTGCCACAACATTGCCCGCGGCACTATCCTGTCAGCGGTGCAGTTTCCAGGAATAATTTCGCGTCACGCTAAACCGCGTTTTTTTTTTCAATATAGAGAATCATTGCAATTTGAGAAGATAGATGCTTTCTGATTTACTTGTACTTCGTGTGCTTCGGAGACTCAAACAGTTTTTGCAACTTAACTCTTACACTCAGTAGTAGTGTCAATTTAAGGCTATAAAAACTATAGCGAGCCTGGTCTTACATTTTTCTCGGAAAATTTACAAAGTAGGTACATAGTTAATCAATAAGCACGCACCCTATTTATGCTTTATAAGGTATTTGAATGCTTGTATCCCATTTTAAGCAGCTTGCTTTGTTGGGATAGCAGTTAGTGCAGCAATCTGGGTGTCTTTCCTTGTAATCATGGTGGATTTTTAGTGTTGACTATTGTGATACTAATACTTACGTAACTGCAAAAATTTGCTCCCTGCTACAGATAAAGATGTTACAGCTAGAGTGGGAAACATTAGATTTTTGATAATTACGGTGTCAATGATAGTTCATATTGTAACTATAATATTGTATTAAATAGCACTGTGTAGGCCCACATATAGACTCCTTATGAAAAAAAGTGGTTCGCAGTCACTTATGCGTGCCGATCTTTATATTGTTGTGCCAGAGGCATGGTCCTCGTGCGGAATCCCTTTTTCCCACGGGAATGGAAGCACAGTTACGGCGAAAACTCTCTCCTCCCAACGCCATCACTTTCCACGAGAACGGAGAAACGGAGGAACGCTGCTTACAGTTCCAGCGAAGTCTTCGCCTTCCCCGCCAAGCACCGAGGAACAAGTCTCGGAGAACAAACCAAAACGTTATTTAAGGCCGTGCCAGCCTCATGTTTAAAGGCATTTTGCCTCAGCCAACGTCGTCGTGCTGGCCGGCTCTGTACAATATATAAGCTGCTGTAGTAAACATTTCTCTTTTGCAAAACGACCACCTCCCTATTCTGCCTCTGGGAGAAGGCTTCAGGGACGTTCATACGGCTTCCGGCGGCTCTCGGCTACCACTACCATTGCGACACAACGATTTCATAACAACATATAGGAACTCCATGATTACCGAGAGCCACCCAAGGCCACCAGTGACGGTGCTTCTTCTATGGCGTGCTCTCGTGATCTCCCCCCCCCCTTAACCACCCCTCTTGGCTCGGGGTAAACCAAAATTAGTGTGATAGAGTAGAATAGTTCCACGAGTATGACTCGGTGGCCATGAAATGAATAATCTCACAAACCCGTCGCGTACGTCATCATCCATCTCCGCAAGACGTGTGACACCTATGGGCGACCATGTGCCACAAGTATGCGGGTATGTACCACAGGATATTGACAGTTTATGTCTACCCTGAAACATCGAAAACAGATAAGGGTAATTTTAACACGTGAGTATTAAAAAAAATCACATTGGCAGAGCTCACCAGACAAAGGAAAAAAATAAATGTGAGAGTCCCAGCAGGAATCAAGCTCCAGCGTTCTGCTTGGTAATCAAGTATTCCACCTCAGAGCCACGCCAGACCTCTGAAGTACTTTTGAAATACACCCTTATGTTCGTGAAACGTTACAAGTGGCAGCAATGCTGGCTTTCCAATTTTAGAAAGATTGCATATGTTATCCTATGAAACAGTCGTGCCGTCGGGTTTATGTTCAATGGTAGTTAAGCGCTGAAGTTGATTTACGTAGCAGTGTCCAGGGCTATCATCATCGCTAACACAAGCGCTACATATCAGCTTCCCACATCTAGTCTTTCTAATACCGATGATGCTGTAGGCACCGTTATTAAACTGTAAACAACTGCTTGTATAAAACGTGTGCGAGTTATTAACGTATGTCTGTGCGCACAACTGTATGTGTCTTTAGCGTCATTTCGTAACATTTTGCTCAATAAAGAAATACAACATATAGTCACCTTCGATTCCCATGGTTCGCATAACATAGATTCCCAAGGTACGTAGAATCTGCCGAGTTTTTTTTTTAATGAAAGCAATTATCGATTACAACTGAGTTCTCCACACCCAGTGAGCGTGTTTGAAGCAGCTGATTCATGCTCAGCCGGAAAGAGAAACAAGTTTTCACGTTTCAATATGCTAAGTAGGAGCTGTATATAGTTCCTAAATTGAAGCTGTGCTCCACGCATTAGCTCCTCCACTCCCCCCCCCCCCCCCCAACCCGCCCTCTAAAAAAGCGATCTCAATAGCTTTGTCTAGCGTCCGAATGCATGTTGTCGCGGTCAGAAGCACATAGTTTCATCCTTTTCCAAAATAAGCAAACGACGTGCATTAGGAACAATTGGGAATCTGGAAAAAGGTGTCTGATGTCATGCTGCTTCGTTTGAAGTCATTGACTCGTGGCTCTTTCTGCCTGGAGAGTTGCCCATTAACTTACGTAAGCGCACGCGCTTGTCGTGTGTGTGTAACTATTCTTCAGATCATGCGGACTTTTCAAACAGCGGAGATAGAGGATATGGAGGAAGCCGATGAAGTTAAACTTGTCTGAAAGTTATAGCAGATTACGCGTTAATTATGTGAATTTGCGAGGGCAATGACACTGTGGATGGCATCATTAGTGAGTACAACGTTTTCGGGCCACGAAAAGTCACGTGTCGACCAGTTCACTCGACTTGCGAAAACCATAGCAACATGGTCGTTCGAACATGTATCTATAGTCCAACCCATTCCATGTTTGTAAACACAGGTAGTCGACATTATGGGTAAAATTATAGCGACGTCCGCACTTAACTTTCGCCATAACTACTGAGGGCTGCGACGGGCGTCAACAAAACGACGTTGTAACACGCCATAAGCGTTGTGAAAGCCATGAGCGCTGAGGGCTGCGATGTGCGCCAACAAACAAATCTAAGTGGTGAGACGCGACTCATATCCAACCACGACGCAGCTCGTCAGCATACTCTTTATTTTTCTGGTTGCTTGACTGAGAACGCCACATCCACCATTGAAAACGCAGCAGAAACTGCGGTAGGCAGAGCGTCTTTTGCCTACCAAGAGAGCGCCACCGCATTTTCGTGACGTAAGTCCGGTGGAATTGGTCTATAGACGGTTTCCCATGGCGGTGAACGGGTGCTGTTACTTTCAACACGTGATCTAATGGCCTTCTCCTGTCTACTTCTTTGCCGTCGCCGATCGCCGACCGATTCGCCGCCGCCAACGCTCCCGTGTTGAAGGCCAGCAAAGCGGGCGCAGCGCATAGTCCGTGCCGCCCACTTCTATTTATTTAAAGGGCGAAACTCCTAAAGGCATATGTCTGTCCATCCTTTGTATGTGCGTGCATTAGCGCCTAAAGTTCAACCTTTGCAAACTGCCCACTACTTCGTCCTTGCAATCATCCCACTACGCCCCATCACCGATCCACCCTTTTACCGACCATAAAGCAAATACTGTTGAGAAGTAGCCAATATGAAATGCAAGATGGTCGTGTACTTGTATCCAGGTGCGCGTTAAAGAACCATAGATTGTCCTGTTGTGTCCATCCATTGTCTATACGTGACCGCCTATAGTTGCACCTTTGCAAACTCCCCACTACTTCGTCCTTACAAACATACCACTACGCACCGTCACCGACCATAAAGCCGTTATAAAAATGAAGGGGAAACGGAAGTGACGTATATATAGATACCACTTATCAATAATCAATTTTCTTGTATAAATATATACGGTGTTTGTCACGTCTTTTATGAAGTAGTGGGCGGTATTCGCGGATGGTTCATGGTTTAGAGATCAAACTCTCCAGCTCTTCGCCCCATTTATCACCTATAATTCCGTGGATATGCTGTGATTTCGTTAAATTTTGTTGTCTCGCGGCACTGCACCGTGTGTCCTTATAGCTGACAGAAATTGGGTGCATTTTTCCTTCTTCAAGAATGACTATCACCACGAATTCTTGCCGTATGCTGCAGGGCAACGTCCGCCACATGCCACATCGCGGCCGCGCCGCCGAGAAGTCCGTGCCACTTTGGCGCGGTGGTGCCATCTAGCTTTGCATAGACAAAATAGCGGCGGAAAACGGTCTATAGATGTTTTTTTTTTTTTTTGCGTCGCAATATTGCTAGCGGGCGGCCTTTTGCTGATCTGCCAACCCATCTATAGCGTGCGCGAAGCTCGCTGTTGCATAGAAGGTAACCGTGCTGAGGTGGTTTTATCGTTCTCGTGCGGTTTTTACGCGGTGATTTTCGACTGAAGTGATGCAGCTTCTTTAGAAAATGACTCTATGAGACGTTGTGAAAAGGTTCGAGCCGTTGAGGGTCAATTGTTTTATCATACAGGGCCACGAACGAGTCCGCCTTTGTTGATGCAGTATATTCACAGCGTCGACTTTCTGCTCAAAGAATACACAGTATTTTTAGGTCTTTTTTTTCCAGAAAAAGCAACAGCACTTCGAGGGCATAGGAATATCTTTCTTGAGCTGTAGTTATCTGCTTTTCTAATATTTCTTTACGCCACGCCGTCGCATCGGCTACCACTCTTGCATGCAGCCGTGCGTTTGAGTGTAGTGTCTCGTCTTTATTTCGTGTCACTGACGGTTTTTATTAACTGCACACTGTATGTTTTCTAAATTGTTTCTCAACTTTCAAGTAGTGGCCGTATCTTACACGCTCGTTTGTTTTTTACACTTGTGCACTTGAATACAGCCCTAATATCAAACGACGCCGACGTGCCTGCGCGCCCCCCTTTTATCTTCTTTTTTTCCTAATCGTGATATTTGAGTGACTCTCGGTGCCGTGGTACTTTACTCTGCGATAGAGAGAAATGTTACGTGGGTTTTTTTATCGGGGAAATATTGTCATCGTTGGAATAGCTGTAGGCTGGGTACCTTTCGTTTATAGCCGAGGTCAAGCATCGGTGTCGAAGTCGTTGCGGTTCGTTCACCTGAAAACAAGTGCTCTGAAGGTACCCGAGAAGCCGCGAAGGTACAAAGTTTTTCGTCTATAAGTTTGCAAGAAGCCGCTGCTCCTCGTTAACAGGAAAACAATGCAACTTGAAGAGTCCACAACTACGAAAATTCCGCGTCTGGTGATGCACATGGCATATTTCTTTCGACAGCAGTTTCCTTTTTTTGTAGTTGTTACTGCATTCGAAAACAGCGCAGTGGTTCTTTCATAGGCAATTCTTGGCCGTAAGAGTAATGAAGAAAAACGTAATCCACAGGTTGGCTTAAAACACAACAAATTGCTCGATAACGCCACACATACCAGCATCTACACACACACTTCAATTTATTGATTGATATGTGGGGTTCAACGTCCCAAGACCACCATATAATTATGAGAGACGCCGTAGTGGAGGGCTTCGGGAATTTCGCACACACTTCAAGCCGTCGCTCGCATGCCAGGCAAGAGGAATGCGTTGGTTGTCAGACCGTACCTTCTCGCCTGATGCAAAGGTCTCTATAACAACTGCAGAACCCTTGCCGACCACGGTAGTCTAGTGGTTAAGGTGCTCGACCGCTAACCTGAAGGTCGCAAAATCAAATCCCGGTGACGGCGGCTGCATTTTCGATGGAGGCAAGACTGTTTGAGGCCCGTGTACTTGGATTTAGGTGCACTTTGAGCGACCCTCGTAGGTGTACATTTTTGGAGTCCTCCACTACAGCATCTCTCATAATCATATCATGCTTTTGGGGATGTTAAACTCAAGATATTATGATTAACTGCAGAACACGCGCTTCACGAACATGACGCGGAATGAACTTGATTGTATGTCTCCTGCTTTCCGCTTGCTGCAGTGCGTGGGACTTTAGCTTCCAGATGGTACCACGAGCTCGTGATATCGTGTGTCAGAAGCCTTCCAATGCTGTAGTGGACTCGAATGTGTGCCACAGCTGCCTCCCGACTAATTTACTAACGTCCCCCATGTCAGTACCCACAAGATCAGAGGCTCCCGCTGTATTCTCGCAATCCAACCAAATGGGTTATTGCTTATTTCCTGCCGACTTCCTTCATGATTTCCGTCGTATTGGTCATGTGGCCCGCCACTGCAACAGCTGGTTGTATGAGCATCAAGGGTCCAGCAGAAGAACCGTCACCCCGAGATGGAATATTGCTGATTCTATGATTACCGCGAGCCACCAGTGACGATGGCTATTCCGAGCAATAAAGTCATTTACCCTCCCCGCACGGTCGTCAGTCCTGTTCACCGCCATCTCATCCACCAAAATCACGTTTGTCTCGGTTGTACCATCCTAGGTTGGTGACAGAAGGTCAACCTCAATAAAACTAGATGAAGCAGTAATATAATGACTGCACATTCATTGTATACATCAGAACAGACAGAATTGAACTATATGCTTTACAGTATTAAAAATAAAATTTGAAATTTTAAAGAGAAACATCTACCATATGTGTGCATTTTGTGAAGAATGTCAACTAAAAACCAGGGTTCTGTTCACATTTTTAGCCGAGTGATTTTAGTTTATTTTTCGTGGAAAGCCTTCTATTCACACAAAGGAAACGCCATGGAGCATTATACTTTCAAGCCGTGAGCTTCATAGGCCCAGAGTTGGCCACGAGGAACGTTTGTATAGTTACCAAGAGAGCTATAGCTTCAAACACACTCACTTCAGGCAACTTCTCCGTGAAGGACTTTCGCAGCACTTAATATATTTTTTCTCTTTTTTTTCACAATTATTGATGAGAAGAAACTCTGTTTTTTTAACCATGCAACCCCAATGGTATGGTGTAATATGTGCCACGAAATATAAACCAGTTCATCAAATAATAATAATAATAATAATAATAATAATAATAATAGTAATAATAATAATAATAATAATAATAATAATAATAATAATAATAATAATAATAATAATAATAATAATAATAATATGTGTTATGACGTCACCTATTCGTGATATACTGTGGTATTTAAGAAAACGTCAATTTACCAATACGGTTTAGAGGATTAGGAAGAATGACGCGGAGCAGTTGGTTTGCGTTCATGTGAAGATGAGTAGTGCGAAGCACTGACGTGCGAAAATAGAGGCAAGAAAGGTCTGAGGAAACGCAGTAAGAAATAATTGTTTGTTCTCGTCGTTTTTTCACTTCTTCAGCCCTCGCATTCCCGTATTTGTGAAAGGCAGTGTTTCACATTTTTCATCTTCGCCGTGATGACTAAAAGATAGCTACACATATAATAGTCATGGTAATGTACTCCCAAAATTATTGGCATGCAATCTAATGCTGGCTTAGTCATAAATCAAGTTTATATAATTTAGTTGTTACAGACCACCACGAAGAATGGCTCACTCTGCCAAAAGGAATTTGCGATATGCATTTCGTAACTATTCTGCGTTTTCTTCAACGCGGCACAGCATATGCGAGTTATTTCATGGGTAAAACTTGATTCGCTGTAACTCTTCAGTGCTACTGTGGCTATGCTGATGAAGCTAGAAAACGACAGAAGGAACTTTTGCATGTTAGTGAAGCATAGTGAAACATATAGAGCGAATAACGAGGCGGACACAGGAGGAAAATGTACAAAGCGTTGTTCGTGTTTTCTTCCTGTGTCCTCAGCGTAGTGTGTTCCGCTAAATAACAGTCCCTTCTTACAGGGCCCCCAACATCCTTTTACCGAATTATTCACTAACGGCTAATTTGTCATTGTTTGACCTTCGGGTGCTGACTAAAATAAAATGCGTTACCCATAGACAACAATTAGGCTACAAAGAAGGTCAGTTGCAGCTTCTAAAATCTTTTTGCAAAAAGTGCAAGCTGCTTAAAAGTTGTCACCTAATAGTCTTGGGTGAGGCAAGTATTTATTTATTTTATCACAGGTGCTATAACAATTTTATTATAGATGTTATTTCGTAGCATACTATACAATACGTATGTATATTTAGAGAGACAAACCACCCCATCAGTGACATTCTCTACCTATTGTCCAGTTCTTCTATCATGAAGCAGAAACCAATCATGACTGTAGGCTACATCTTTAGCAAGGTCACCTGAAAATGACAGTTATTAATGACCAACACTCCAGAAAACTGGGTTTCTTTCTGTTTGCTTGTTTACATGTACTTAAAACAACAATGTTTGTATTGATATTTATCTACGTATAGATGATATGATGTTATTTCACAATGTTTATATTCAAATTACCATCCGCCTCTTCGATTAGGCAAGCTGAATCGGTGAAACTCTGCTGTCTGTCGGGCCTCAAACAAGACAAGAAATTAAGAAAAAAAACGCATAATGCGAAAATTCTCTCCGGTGTTTCAACGCATTATTGCGACAGCCAATATAATCTATTGCATGCTCGGAGTGTTTGCGTATTTTGCACCTTTTGCAGTATTTCTCGCCGTATGGGCTGTGTTCTTGGTCCGGCATTTGCAAAATACAGACACGCACTCGCAGTGTACGTCCCAGGGGTCTTCGGCCTCTTCAATTAAGGCCAGGCGAAGCGAGAGTCTGGCTTTCGCCTCCGCATCGACGACGAGCGACCTCGTCTTCGGTGCCGGCGCCCTGAATGGAGAGCGAAAATGCTAGGCTGCGGCTTATAGCCTCTTACGAGCCACTCACATGGTGTCTCCTGTTCAGCTGCAGGGCTCGCAGCCAGTGCCTCCTTCCTGTCCTACAGCTTTTCTGTCTTTTTTTTTATAGCAACTCCAACGTCCCCTTGCGACTCCGAGCTGCGATTTGCACGGACCGCAGTCTCATGCAACCTACACGCATGAATGGATGTATCGACAGAACTCATATAAAGCCTATTTGTAAATGCATAACAGTGGTGGTTGTCTTGGAAACGACCCTGCTATGAAGCTGCCGTATATTTCAACACTAAAGCGCCTAAGCAAATCTGCTTTGCTCTTTTTTCTTCAGCTGAGAAAATCAAAAGAGAATGCGAATTTTTTTGAAATATTTAGTGAAGTTTAGAAGATGGTGTAACATATGCAGCCACAATCGCTTGCGAGTTTTCCCCGCCCGTACAAGAAAAAAAAGGAGGGGGGGGGGGCGAAACAAACAGGGGTGTAGATAGAGGAAACTTACGTTGCGCATATTGTGCTTAATCACTCATCCTAACGAAATATCTGAGCCCCTGGCCAACATGCATAGCGGGCACCCACTTCCGTCACTGACGCTGATTGCAGCGCGCATCGGCCAGCACGAGGCGGTCGGTGCTAAGCGTTCTCGAAGCTTCTCCGGAACAACGCTCGTGGCTCGATGTAGTGCCGCAGGGAATCAAGTGCCTCCCCAATAACTAAAAACACGCCAAGGGAGCGCAAATAAAAAGGGAAAAAAAGTATCCGCGGACTATATAGTTGCGAAAGGAGTTCGCACGCCTGGAAAACCTAATCTTCAGTATGACATATTACGCGCGGGGATCGGTGCCGCTGATAAGAAACGGTGGCGAAACAACGCCCAACGTCGGCCGCGTCCACGGGGCAGCTTTTTCACTCGCCGGATACACATGCGTGCGTGCGTGGGTGGCAAGCAGGCAGTCGCACCGTGGGCGCGGAGGCTACGCCACTCCCCAACCGCCTCCTTGTTTTTCTCCCTCTTCTGATAACTACCGCATGTGCCACGCTCGGCGCGTGCATTAAACACAGCCGCGCCGAAAGGATAAGTCCGCCGGCTAGCCGCGCCCCACTGCGCACATTTACTTTGTGCTGGGCGATCTTTCATTCTGATGCGTGCTAGCCGGTTGCCTAAGCGTTCATTTGCCTCTGTTGCCTCATCCATGGGCACGCGCTTTCTTACTCGGTGTTGCTGAAAGGATGCTTCTCCTCAGTAATTGTCCAAGTGAGGAGAAGCCAGCGTTATTGGCAGGGTTGTTATTAGCAGCGAAGATGACAAAGGGCCAGGAGTCGACTCGCAACATTTCGCGGTAAGCAATACGAGCCGCTCGCAGTGAGATGACAACGTGAGCCCTGGATTGTTAGAGTACTATAGTCTAGCATGTCCCAGGAGCTGTGAACACTGATCATTTCTATGCCAGGTTATTAAGGCTAAATTTAAGGTAACGCCGACCTTTTTTACTTGTACGTTTCAAAATAAATTGAAGCAATGAAGCAGAAAGCACAACAGCCACAGTGAAAATTTAATATCTTTAAGGCCCCGAGATGGTTTCGTTCCTGAAAGTGCCATTCTGCCACCTAATGCAACACACCAGCCCTTAATTTAAACATTCTAAAAAACGCACGACTGTTTAAAATTTCGTGAATATACTATTTCATCAGAATGTTTTTCAACTACAGCTGCTATTAAAGCTGGTCATGAATATTATGACAAAACCTAGTTGTCTCAATTTGCTACTGCTGTAATTAAACAGACCGTAATTAATTGTTTTTCAAGCCACATAATTCTCTCCTTACATCCATTTAATGCGCACTTAAAAGTCTCTATCATTCCTGCCGTTGTTCTTGCTCCCATCCAATATAAATACGACGGATATATACCAATCAGAGCACATCAGAACATAAATCATACTAAGGGTTGGCCAAAGGCAATGAATACTTTTGACATTGGGTACTCGCGCACGCACCATCGCTGATTACTTAGAGACCACTGCTCCTGATGAATAGCAAAAGAAGAAAAAAGAGCTCAATAGTTTCCTAGTTTTCAAGCAGCAAAGTTTTTGTTTAAATTTATATCTTTATGGGAATTCTCAGCGAACGTGTGTGCGGGCGTGCGTGTTTCTGTACATTGGTTTACCATGCTTGTAAATGAGACTCAAAGGGAAGATATCAATCGTTAAACTTGTAGGTGTCGATGCCCGCATCGACGCACCAACGTGCCGTTCTTCAAACATTGCATGCGTTTTTTATTCCTTCTTGTTTTATTTTCAGTACCACCTGGAAAACCTGTTATCTTGGATGAAAATCTATCGATGCTGAATGGAACAGTTGGACCGAGCAATGAGGGAAACCTGCTTATTCTCAACTGCCACGTCGTTGGAGGTGAGTTTTGGCCGTGGTTCTAACGCCATAACTACGACATTTGGCATCGTGGGTAAGGATGAACTAGGGCTGGACAGAGATACTCGGAACAGTATTCCGGAATACAGGTATCGAAACAATTGGGCTGGAAATTTAGTGTACAATTACTGATATACATTTGTCTTTGACGTTACGGGATATTTTAGAGACTTGCAAAAAGACAAAACAAATGTTCTAGAATACAGATGTAGGAGTACTTTCCTTAAACTTCCTCCTGGGTTGCGTATACTCCGCAAATGCATTTATTGAGCGCAGGATTATGTTGTATATAAAGTTGTGGCGCATTGAAACTTGCACCTGACTCATTTATTAGAGTACCCTCAGTGCTAATAAGACACTACAGAGAAGGTGAGTGTGGGAAGGAGTTACAAAGTGCATAATTGGTAAAGGAACTCTGCGATACTAAGTAAGCGTGTTGTTTTCAACGCTTCTTCTGAACCTGTTTAATACACCGATATGGTAATTACTCGCCACATGAAAATAATGAGGCGTGCTGTACCATCCTTGAGAGATGGCGACATTTATCGGTAAGGACCGAAAACACGGCCTCCGCGATCACACAGTTAGCGGCACATAGGCCGTTCTATGCTTGAGAGCAAATCATTGCAACCATTTCAATGTCGCCGGCCTACGGCGCGCCTTTGCTATACCCTTAGCACAGAAAAAAAAGAACCTTCGTTTTTGCTTTGAAAACACGCTTCAGCTCATTTCCGAAAAAAAGTAACAAAGTAAAGAGATACCCGTGTCTTCGTGCCATATATAGTATCTCGGCACAATCGATACATCGTAAGTGTATTTCACTGCTGAGATGCAATTACAATTTAGGGGAGCATAAGCAGCTTGCTCTCCAAGCTCCTTATGCTCGGGGCAAGTCTCTTGGCGTGTACGCATATACGCACTACACACCCACCATAATATTCATGAAGTAGGGAAGCACCCACTCTACCACAATGCCATTCGTCATTCTGCTGATAAGCAAGGCACGAAGAAGGCTGCGAAGAAGGCTCGTCGATAGGTGGACCAAGAAGTGAGAGCCCGCGAAGCGGAGGCGACACACAAGCGGTGGCTAGAGAACCTTCAATCGAAACCTGTATCGAAATTGCCTTCCCAAACTTTCAGCTTTAACCTCTAATTGAACATCCCCTAGCCACATACTTCAAAGTCCACTCAATTGCAATCTTAATTTTAAAAAACGCACCGCACAGATTTAGGATCAGTAATGTAATCATTGCATGTAATTGCTTCGATATTTAATTAATAAAACATTGTGTATATAAGTGTATATTATTAGGTACGCCACTTGGGCCAAGAATGGGTGCGGAATTTCGGGTACTGCGAACGAGTCGCTGAGGGGCTGCTGGCCTGCGGAAAGCCATTGCAGCCAGGGCATTGTTTTTCCAAGATGGGAAGGCTGGCGCCTTGCACTCTGGTGTTGGAATCGACCACAGTAGATTTTGGTCGCGGCATCTTTTCTCGAAAGAACAGCGGCGTCGCAGCGGTACTTTTGATACGTTGGCCCGCGCTTGAAACCGATCTCACCAGTGGCCGTGCACGTGCAAGGGAACGAACCCATGGTGAAAGTGCGGCGGTGCACACTTGAGGTGCCACAATAGAAGTGTGGTGACTCCGCCCCAGTCAAGTACGCTGTCGTGGGTGGATGCGGGTGACCCCATCGAAAGTGGTGTATATGTTGGAATTGGGCAGTATAATTCGGAGCCATCCAAGTAATTTAGGAAATGGGGCTGCTTATAATCAGCCCTCGTGGGCTGCTTCGTGTGCTGTTCGACGAGTGGTGTTCGACCATTGCTATTAGATGTAGAGCTTTTCTTGCACGAGCTTGTCAAGAAGTAAATCTCCTCTATGTAGTCGATGTAAATAAACCTCTGTAAATGTATCTCGAAGAATGCGCCTTTCTCCCTGCAAGATGGGCGAAAAGAGTCCGGTGGCGGCGGCCAGCTATCCACGACGAGACCCGCCGGACCCGAGACGCAATGACTGGCAGCAGAGGTGGTATGCTGTCAATCCCCGGTCCTAATAATATACAATCACCCCTATAGCAGCGTGTCCCGTCTTTATAAGAGAGCAGAGGGATGTACATAGGATTCACGGGTTCTCCCAATACGGTACGAGCAAGCTCATCCATCGTCATTAACTTCGTAGAGATGGCGGAATTTTTAAAAGGCATCACAATACAGATATGCACATTCTCAAAAGTATCCCGGTAATACTATCGCAATACTGTCCAGGTCTGAGATGAACTAAAGTGATTTACGTTGCCACATCTGCACGTTATGGTATCCTACAGCTTTGCTGTTCTGACGAAAACGACGATGAATGAGTGCATCTTAACACACAAAAAGTTGTTCACAACTTTTTGATTGTATAGGAACATACAACAAAATTACTGATATAAGTAGTTCTAAGAATTCTTTTTTTATTATTTACAGATTCATTGAGCTATTCAATAAAACTCGCGACGTATCATATATCGCTAAGCTTTGTACCATCAAGAAACACAAATGATGGCATCGTTTGTTCTGTGCTTTCAAATCATACTAAAAAGAAAAGACGGTGAAGTGGAGATAACCACACCTGTTTTCAACACACGCCGATCGAAATTAACTGCTCCACGTACGCAGTTTTGCGCACAAAGTACTAAGACCATCTGAACTCCTTTCCTTCTTTTTTTGTTTTTTTTTTGGCCGCCTCAGTATAGATTGATATTTTTGCAGAGCTTCTTCAAAATAAATTAGATTGGCACGCATGTGTGTCTCGACGGCATTAGGGTCTGTCATTTCTACCTTTAGAGGCGAAGCTTCGAAGGCCATGAGTCTGTCCATCCCTTGTATATCTCACGTGGTGTACGCGACCACCTAGTTGAATGATGAGCGTTCTAGTGTGATAGGAGCGGGCAAAATGACAGACGGACGGACAGACAGACGGACAGACAGACAGACAGACAGACAGACAGACAGACAGACAGACAGACAGACAGACAGACAGACAGACGGACAGACAGACAGACAGATGGATGGACGCTTCGCCCCGCTCATCATTATTCACTCCGTGGATATTCTGTGAATTTTTTTTTGTGCCTCATCCAAAACTTATTCACTGCGCCGGTTCACGCGTACGGATACCACACAATAAATTTGAACAGTCCACGTATCGTTGGCAGTATCAGAGGCGTAAAAAGCCAAGAATAGACAAGTTAAATAGGACATTGAAGAAATTATGCATAAACTTTACAATTCGTAAACCAGCACGGAAAACTTTATTCTAAACGCATTGTTTTACTACATCGCCAAATTCTCCTAATACAAAAAATAAAGTTATCATCATAGCTAAATCCTTTCATAACAAAATAATTGTCAACAGGCATGTCAAATAAGGTAGATAAGAGCAGGTAGCATAAAACAGGAGCAGTAGTTGGTCCAATGCACACGCAATGTTCTTATACGGAGTTTTTTTCTGTTAAATGCAACAAATTTAGAAAGATGATAAAAGCTACTCATCATATACGAAAACAAAGAAACATTGTGAATAGACGTACTTGAAATATTATGCAAGGCGACAGGTTCGAAATCTTCTTCATGTGTACTTTCTAGGAGTACATAACAGCACTAAAGAGCTAATCTTGTAGAATTGTGTTAAACACAAGGGTTGAATAAATCATCGTCAGTGGTCTAAATGATGTTGCCTGGTCTGCTCTGGAAAAAGGCATTCAAAATAGAAAATCAACACAGCAGGAATACTAATCTAGGTTATGAACTGTGCTAGTCAGTACATGTCGAATTGGATAAAAGCCAGAGGAACCATTGCGTTCTTTCTTTGTATTTTGCGTTTCTGGCTTGTTTTTACACCGTTAGGAGGACTAAGCAACAGCGCCTCGCTACATTTTAATACCCACAACGCCACTATGACCAGTAGCCATTAAAAAAAGTTCTGCGTATCTTGTCGAAGGTGTAATACCCGGCCTTCTTGATATTACTCACTATCTGGTCGAAGGTGCTGTGACATCGGCGTTTGGCAGAAGGCTTGAAAGGACTCGCTCAGAACCACAAAAGGTGGTTCATTCTTATTTTATTTGTGTTATCATTACAACACTGAAGCAGAGAACTCAGACGCTGTGAATGTAGTAGTGAAACACAACGAGAATGTGTGTTAAGAAATAAGCGCTGCATACTGATTGCGTGGGCACTCAGCGCAGAGGCGTGGGCAGAAGCTTTTCGTGGTGGGAGGGGGGAAAGGGACACCTCTTTTATCTGAAGAAGGTGGGGGGGGGGATTGAGCAGGGGGAGATACAGTCAAGTGACATTTTGTTATCTGTATGTCACTTGTTAAAATTTAAGGGGGAGGGGCTACACCGGCCCGGTGTGCCGCAACCTGTCTACGCCACTGAAGAAGAACTACTCGCATTAGCTTCAGTGCCAAGGCAGGCGTATATAGTCCTATTTTCAGAGTACGTTGTTACTTTCGAAAATTTCATAATAAATGTCATGGGCACATCTTTTAAATAAATAGGTTTAGTGAGAGGTTGTTACCTTTAGATATTGCTCCAGCTACTGCTCTTACTCCTCTTCTTCTAGATATTAAATTACGTCACGAGGTTATCAATTCAGATGTAGCAATGCAGTCTTCATGCATGAAAACTGTCAATTTATAAAAGCAATCTTCACAAGTCTTAAACAACATCCACGTGTCCGCAACTATATTCCCACAAAAGAAACACAAGACACGTTCACGCTTTGCAGAAGAGTTCATCTTGGTCCTTTAGAGGAGGTAATCATGCAAAAGTCACTGGGTCATTTCCCACACAATAAACACAGCTGTCATGAAACAGCAGCAGTAAAATGAAACATGCCACCAATTTTACCTCAATGCAAACAATAATTGCTAATGTGAATCTTTCTGGCACTCCTGACTATTATAGAAAACTCCACCAGTGCGCGTGCAGCGATGATTTGAAGAGTTTCTGTGGACAATAGACCTATAACTTTTGCTAGTGATGCTTACAATATTATGAATGCCATTGGAACGTAAAACGTGGCTAGAAACAACGACCTTTGGTGATAATATGTAAACGCTGCTCATTGAACTTAGCTTAGTGAACTAGCTTAGCTCAGTAAACATGTGGAGAGGGTACAAAACTTTTGCCTACGACAGTCGTCACACGTCGCTTTGAACACCATCGTTGAAACTTCGTACACCCTTGCACTGTGAGGTAGCTCTTGAGCGTTCAAACTGAACACCCTTATTTTTAAAAAAATGTGTGAAAAGTTACGTAGGAAAAGCTACGTTTGTCTTTTTTTTTATCCGCTCTGAAAGTTTCCGCAAGCCAAAACTTACCATAGTGAACAGCAAGAGCTGCTTATTCTATAGTGCTCCAATGCCTGCGTCGCCGTCGCTGCGCAGGTCTCGTAACTGGCGCCCCGTGAGAGAACCAGTCGCGCGAACTGCGCTTCGGATTGCTTTGCTCAATCCAGCCGTGCATGCATTCTCTTCCCACATCGGTCCCCCTGCATCCCTCTGTATGTTGATTTTCGGGCCTCGTGCGTCGTTCTTCGACAATAGGACGAAGAGGGGTGCAGGCAAGAGGGAGGCGGGGGGAAGGGGAGGCGTGCAATAACGCGACTTCGATGGCAGCGGCGGCGGCGCCAAGTGCTTCTATGCCGGAAACTCGTCCACCTCCTCCCTGCATTGTGCCAGTATCGGTGTGCGCGGCACGTTCCCACCGCGACCGGCTTGGCGCCAAGTTCAACAAAGCACCGTCGTGCCTCTTTTGAAGTGCACTAGTTGCGCTCTGCGAATGGTTCCCCAGTCATTGTTTTGCCCAGCTTCTATTGATGCTGTTATTGGTGTTCCACGGAGGCCTCTCTTTAGCTGTATAGCGGTGCCGATTGCCATCGATATACACAGACCCGGGCTCGTACGTCTGTGTGTTCGCATCGACAAGAAAGGGAGGGCGGATCGGGCTAAATTTTGCGCTCTATGCCCCGAATCCGGTTTCCGCCTGGACGGCTCCGTCGCCTGCAGCAGCACTTGAATGCGCCGATTCCCGTCACTAAGCGAGGCGTAATTTTGGTGCCATGACCTCGCGTTCAGTAACTATACTGTCGCTGCTGTTATTAATACAAACAAAGCTCCCTAGTTTGTACGAGCACCGCTGCGCTTAGCTCAGTGAACGGTGCCGAGATCGAGAGACATTGTGCGCGACAACGGCGAGCTACTCGCAGGGCGCGAACACATCCAGTTCACAATGAAAAGCTCGCTTCATAGCAGCTATAGAGCTAACGTAAGTTCACTCACCGGAGTGGGAGTAAAGAATTTTCTCGTTGCTGTCTACATTGTGTCCTAACCTCGTAAAAACAAGGATAAAATCGGGTCAGTTAATGTTATTTTTTCTATAGGACTGATAGAATGTAAACAGCAGAAACATAGTATATTTCCCGAACAACTTAGCATAGAAAGACCCAAATGGGTGCCCTCATCTTCCCCCTTTAGGCCCCTCGCCTCACTTACGCTAGTTGTATTGTCTGCGTCAGGGAGCACATTGTGCCGATACAGAATATGGAAAGGTTGCCGCCGCCGTTCTCTCTGCCGCTTCAGCTGCACGCATTCCCTCAGGGAACGTTCGAGCTCAGGCTTTACTCTTTCGAGGCAGAACGGTTTTCTTCCGGGCGCATCCAACCCACTCAAAACGTTGCTGCGTGAAAATCTCCATCTGTAAACAAACAGTGCCGACGCATTCGCATTCTTACTCCATTATGTAGAAATCAGTACCGCATCGAAGCGAGGGTGTCCGCGATAACCTATACCACTTTGTGCGGTGAAAAACACGCCTAGCGAAGGATAGTGCAAATTTGATAACAATCACTGTGCCAGGAACTCAGTTTCTGGTGTCTCTGACGTTTTTATTTCATCTATTCAATATAAATTTTTGTCATATTGACGTGTAGTCAGCATTTATTCACTATGCACGTAGTTTCACTTTTTGTGAAAGCTGCCGCCTAAAGCTTCTACATGACGTTCTGTTCACATTTACGTGAGCTCAATTGGCGTGGCTAAACTTAAGCATGTAAGAAGATTATTTGATCTAACTTTAATAAATGAAAAATATATGTTGGTAATATTGGGGAAAAATCAATGTTTGTAGCTTACAAAAAAAAAAGCCGCCAAGCGATGATGGAGCTGTGTACAACACCAGTGTCTTTTTCGCGCTGTTACAGGTGCATCATCTAAATGCGAAGAACTAAATAAAAATGACAAACGTCATGTTCCTCGCAGTGTTATGGTTCATACATTATGCTCTTGCCCGTGGGGATAAAGGCGGAGTGCAGGTGACTGTAGCCCTGTGAGTTGTGGCTTTACTCCAGCCATCTTCCTGCGAATCGTCTCTGAAACTTGATAAAATAAGACGATTGCAATAGTTTCTGCTCTTTGCTTTGCATTACCTTGCACAATTCACTGCTGGGTTGGTCACATGTTTGTCCTTTGTTCTTATTTTTCTTTACAACGCTGGCGTTATGCGTGTTCTTATTTTCAACGGCCATACGGGTTAGGCAGGTGTCGGCGCCTTTTGCTACAAAACCCCCACGCCATGCGTGAACGCGTTGGAACGCGTTAGCACACTATGCTTCATGTCAGCGTCAGTCGAAGAGTCCATATTGTGTTTTTGTTGGCCGCGCTGTAGAACCTACAAAACCGAAACGCTTGCCGGCGTGCACGCCAATAAATAGAGCCTATTTAGTTGTATTTTCTAACTTCTTAGAGTTACGTAGCGCGAATAAAAGAAACACTTTCACCCCAGCAAAAACAAAACAAGTATGGGAGATCACCGGTAGAAGACAGTTACTCTACACTTTAATTTTGTTCTGTCTTCATTCCTCAAAAAGTGCCACGTTTCCCGCACGAGTGCTCTCGCAGTAAACTTGACGCCACGACACCAATTTTGTGTGGCCACAAACTCGCCTTTTCGTTATACGAGGAAAAGATATTCCAAATGTGAGAAAAAGTCGCTGTAAAAACACACCGAGGGAGTTATCTGCAACGCCTGTGCCGTGGTAAAGTGTCGTCACTCCGAATTGTCCACGAATGATGTAAGCAAAGAAAACTGGAACTGAAATCGGCTGCAAGCTGCTGGACTACCTGCGTAACAAAACAATAGTGCAGCCTGTGTAGCCTTCACTCCACCGCCAAGGTAAGTTGCTGCTGATTGTAGCATAGTTCAGCATATAGGCTTACTTAGCAGAATATAGCAAGGGGGTAAGAATTGGAAGGGGGAAGGTGAGGAGATGCAAACGAGGAGGGGATAGAGTAAAGCATAGCACAGAAAGAGATCAAGAAACAGATATAAATAAAGAAACACAAATACACAAAGAAAGCCGAGAGGAGAAAAAAGAAAAACAGAAAGAAAGAGGCAAGTAAATAGGAACAAAACAGGCCTGCCAGCTCCGTACTTCCTTTAGGCTTGGATGCACTAGTGCGAACATGCCTTGATATTTTTTTAACACTTTTCAATAGTTTGTGCTGCGAAAAGAATTGCCTTTTGGTGCCATATGAAGTGGTGGCATTTTCTTAGTTATTTCTATTTTATGCGATATGAGTACTTTCGCGGTACAAACAAACCCACTCTGAGTTAATAAATGAAACGTTCCAAAACCACCATATGAATATGAGAGACGCCGTAGCGAAGGGTTCCGAAAATTTCGAACACCTGCGGGTCTTTAACCTGCCCCCAAAAATAAGCACACGAACCTCAAGCAATTTTGCCCCCATTGAAAAAGCAGTCACCATGGCCAGAATTCGATCCTACGACCTGCTGGTCAGTAGCCGAGTGTCTTAGCCACTAGACAACCATGTTCTACTAGACACCACTAGACCACATAGCCACTAGACCAAACCACTAGAAGTTTAAAATCGGTAGTCTTTGAAGCAAAAAAATTTGGCGTGCTTGTTAGGAAATGCTCGGTTAAAATAGACAGCGCTAACGGCGAGAGTCTGGAATTAGAAAGACAGCAGTGTGCGTTTGCCTGTGGGATTCTGTCGCCTTCACTGTTGCAAATTCCTAGTTCGAAAGTACTTTTCGAAAAAAAAAAAAGTTCGCAAGGACTTACACCTTTGCAACGAAAGAAGGCTATAGCGTAGCTGCACGCACGTATTATGATATGTGGCTTTTAAGGGCCCTGCACTCACGTAAGCCAACGATGAATAGTACATATGCTCGGCATTAAAGCGGACGCGTCGAACGTCTTATGCGAGCACTCTTTGGTGTTGTGCATGTATTTGCGTCTTGCACTAGGCGCGCACCTCGCTGTTCCACTTGTCGCTTCCGCAGTTCGGGATCCCCTTTTCTTCGACATCACGCGAAAGCAGCCACACGCGCTCCTCCCAGTGGCATACTTGCACGACCGTTCCCGCGCACCTTAAGGGCACGCACGCTGCTTCGCTCGTCTCCTCCCCGTCGACTACACAGAGCAGGAATAGGCTAGAAGAAAGGATGGTGAACGGCTGGATTTTGTGCATGTGGCTGGCATCGAAGAAATAGAAGAAGCAGATATTCGCCTCATGCGCCACCAAGAGTGGTGCTGTGAACTGCGCTCCGTTTTATACCCTGTCACAAGGCCAACACTGCAAACTCTGCTAAACTCTATCAACGTAAAACTCCCCTAGGGAGTTCGATGGAGATAGAGAGACACCCATGTCACACGAAAACTAACAATATTTGGACAGAAGCCACAAGCGGCCCATAAGGATGTGCAGCACCTTCTCCGCACGCAGTATTTCGCGTCTAATAATTGTGAAAACATTTTTAATCGTACGCGTGACTGCGTAAGCGATATTGTATTTACACCGAAACCATAAATTGTGTTTTGGATTTTATCACAGGCGCGTATACCTGCAAACAAGTTGGCAGTAACGTTGACAGAAAATCTGATACAGTGTACGTTTGTTTTGGTAACGAGTTTTTTCTCTAGTTATGCCGATTGTCAAACACACTGCAAGTTGTCGCCGAGGTTTTTGAAGTTGCGCTACCCCATAGATCACAATGTTCTTTACAATATCGGATGGGAGCAGGTCTCACTTTCAGTAGACGACGTCCTTGGTGCGGATGGGTCACACAACAGTGCGCGAATAGCGCCGGCACGACTACCGGCGTCGACAAGGGAAGGAAACCAGCGTTGACCACTGCTATGATTTTCGCAGTGCTGAACTAGAATAAGGAGCTCAACAATAAAAAGTGAATGCATTGCAGAGATGTAAACACCGCGGTGCGCTGGCACGCTGGCAGGGACCCGGAGAAGCTTTTTAAAAATGTCGACATGGTCGCTTTTAACGAAGCATGAATATATATATATATATATATATATATATATATATATATATATATATATATATATATATATATATATTTCCCTGACGAAGGCCGGACCCCGGCCGAAACGTAGGAGCAATAAAAGTTTTCGCACGTTTGTCCGCTCAAGCCAATTTCTATATATATATATATATATATATATATATATATATATATATATATATATATATATATATATGTGTGTGTGTGTGTGTGTGTGTGTGTGTGTGTGTGTGTGTGTGTGTGTGTGTGTGTGTGTGTGTGTGCGTGCGTGCGTGTGTGTGTGTATGTGTGGGACGTATGCAGGCATGGTAGGAGAAGCCGAGGAAGAAGTGCCTAATGAAATAAACATGGAGTATGAGCCAGGCCACGTGTCTCCCAGTCATCATAGCGTCACAGAAGTTGACAGGATGAAGACCTGGCAGCCACTTCATCAACCGGCCATCATCATCGAACACCTCAGCAAGACACAGTGACCGAACACGAACCACACAAGTTCGTCCTAACTCTACACAATGACCAACATCATGACAGCACCATCAACTGACCTTGACATCCCCAAGTACACCAGATCAGCGGACGATGGACCCGTACACGACTAGTTCAATCTATTCAAGCGGCACGCCACTGCTGCATCTTGGTCGGAACGGGAGATGGTCACAAACTTCACCGACTACGTCACCGGTGAGGCATTCAAATTTTACCTCACCTACATTTTCGAGAACGATGAGTCTTGGAAAAAAAATCAAAGAAGAAATGATCACCCGTTTCAAGAAATACGTTAATGATCTGTCCACACCACATCAGCGGAAGGCTTTTCAACTCACCCATCAGAGTTGCGCGGAGTCTTCCCGCAGGGATCCTATTTTCCAAACAAGACTTCAGAGAAAACATACCACCACTGTACCATCATATGGCTCTTCCAAAAAAATGTCACGCATTCGAGCACCGACTAGTAACTTGCACGTCGCAAGAGACAAGGTAAAGCCTCCATATACCCAAAGGAATCTAGACCGCTTCGCCAAAAGACTGAACCTAAAGCCGGCTTTCCCAAGAGCAATGAAATTGGCATTTTCAACGTGTTCACTCCACCACAACACTTCAGATGTTACTGTACTACCCGAATCACTTGATGCTTCGTGTCACACACAAGGCCCAGACGGTTTCGAACGTGTGACGGCATTCACGCGTGACGAGCTGGTGAATCCTCACAATACCAGCCCACACCCTGGCGTTCCGGGCCAGTGTTTCATAGAATTCACCGGGATGCTCACTCGGCCTTGAAGATTTGGTGAGATTGTGGAACACCGTCAGGACGAGAAACTGTGAATTTGGGCATTATTTTGTTTATTCTCTTCTTGAATTCGTTCTAGTTTATAAGCAGTGCCATCTTTCTGGTACGTGATGCTATGATGACTTGGAGGTGTGGCCTGGTTCATACCCCATGTTTATTCCATTAAGCACTTCTTCTTCCTCGGCTTCTCCTACCATGTCTTGATACGTCACACACACACACACACACACACACACACACACACACACACACACACACACACACACACATATATATATATATATATATATATATATATATATATATATATATATATATATATATTTATATATGAGATCTAACAGGCAGTAATGCCAAAAAATAATGCCATTCCTTGGCATTACTGTCTGTTAGATCTCATTAATATGGTGTTAAAATGTCAAAACACGGAAAAACGAGCCCTCAGGTATACACTTCTTTCCCTTATATATATATATATATATATATATATATATATATATATATATATATATATATATAGATAGATAGATAGATAGATAGATATAGATACTTGTACGCGTATTTCATTTTAGTTAAACGCACGTCATGAAAGGAGTACGCAATGAAAAAACGTTTAATGGGATTAAAGTTTATTACTGAGTTAGCTGCAGCTGTTTTGGGTTCGCAGTTTTTTCCGGTAAGTACAAATTATTGAAGTGAGAGTACTCCCTTCTGCCGCTAAAGAAGATCACTGAACTCTTTTTGCGAAAAGCTTCATTTAACTTGCTTCCTAGACATGACGCAAACCGCGTGACACAAACTACATTTCCGTTGTCGTAAAGGCGAGGGAGTTACACGACATTCACGGGTGCCCGTGTGGAAAGAGTATTACACTCGACAGAGGACCCGCCTTTTATTGTTTACTAGGCTCTCGCTAAAACACCAACATTTTCGTCATACTTCGCTCACGTCACACGGCGTTCCTCGACTATTAGCTGCATTTTCATGCCCTTGAGTTGTAGCGTAATTCTCTGGCCTAGACGGCGCGGACATTGTTGACGTGAAAGCGCGACCTTCCCACTAAGCGAGTTGACCTAAGTCTAGGCAGCTTTGGACGTGAGGCATCAACAATTAACGGCTTACTAGCAAAAAAACAGATAAATTTGATTGTACAAACTTGAATTGAAGAAAAAATTTTTGGCATGCCTCTCCCAATCGTAGTCGTGTGAAATTGTATACGAAAAACGTTTGCCGTCAAAGTGAAACTGACAAGTCCGCTGCCCAGCGGGTTATTTCATTCAACTTCCGTTTACTGGCGAGTTCGACGCCTATTGAAACTTCTATCACGTACTCGGCTCCAAATGAAAGGCAAGCAGTGGTGCGCATGACTCACTTTGGACCCTTATGATTAGAGATACATACACTTCTCGTGAGATGAATTGACTCAGCTCGTGAGCCGCATTTATGCTTTCTATCATGCAGCACTGCCTGATAAGGGGAGTGGCCTGATCAGTGATGATGACAAGACGTCACGCATTCTGCAGCTCCTAGTGCTTTGGCAACATGTCCCGCTGTTCACGTTTCATTCGACATCGATAGCACAGCTTGGTTAACAGTACGAAAAAATAGCGAATGTCTCCAGGAAAAGTAAAAAGAGAGCTCTTTCTCACCAATCTTTTGGCCACTTCTGCTAATTACTGTTCTTTAATACGCTGTCACAAGATGGAATATTTTAAGGCAACAGCCCTAAATTCCTCAGCAGACGAGGTAATTGGCCGTCGACATTCAACGTCGGAGCGTCAACATGATTGCCGCTGAAAATAACATCGTGACGTCACCCTATGACGTCATCATAATATCACAGACAGCCAAAATTTGTGACCTCATCATGATGTATCAACACCTCAGCTCGCATGATGACATCATCACGTCATATCATCGCTTTGCGTTGCCTCCGTAATTAGTGGACCCATAATGAATACAGTTTAACGCCCCGTTAGGTACAAAAAGTGTTCAGAAGGGGATGAACAATACTTCAATTCAAGAAAACGGAGATGGCATTCACATTGTGGTTGTATTACAGGTGAATGCATATGAGGCCTTGTGAATATCTTTAGTATAATGGCTGCACCACGTGCTATGAGGAGTGTACCGTTGAGAAGTATTTACAGTATTTTATTGCAAATACGTCTTATTACAACTTTTCTTCTGAAAGCTTTGTATTCATTACCGTTAGTATGATTAAGCTAATTTTGTCCCGCATACTTTCGACCAATCATCCCCGAAGTAGGAAACATCAATTCATATGTAGGGATTAAGATATGTTGTAACAAAAAAAAAAGGAAAAGCACGCAACCTCCCAGTATTTTATATCACCGTCTTGCATCCCCCTTTTTTGTCGTTCTGTCAAACGTCTTCATTCTTATTAAAATATTAGGTATTCACGACGTACTTACACAGCAGCTGCTAAAAACTTAGATCTAATCAAATGTTGTAGCGCTTTGAAGACCTCTTACCTTACTAAATGCCGAGCATTTCTTAGCAAACTTTGATGACGTTGAGCGTATCTATCTATCTATCTATCTATCTATCTATCTATCTATCTATCTATCTATCTATCTATCTATCTATCTATCTATCTATCTATCTATCTATCTAGCCGCCTACGACTTCAAGCTCTCCTGGCCATTTCGATAATGGTATCAATACCAAAATTGGTATGGCATAACATGAGAATCATGATGTGAATGTCATAAATTTCATAGTTTAGATTTCATGGATTTGCTGCTCTTACGGTGGTTTCGTTCACACGAAATGTTGTAAAACTGGTATGGCATAACATAACTGCATGGCGAACGTAAGTGACAGACCCTAACATGGAAATTGCGACATGCATGTCATGTAAGTCATAACTACACGCCACGCTCATGATGCGCTCACGGTCGCTTCGCTAGCTGGACATATACCAAATTTAGTATTACGGGACGTGAATGAATGAAGAAGGTATATGACTGGTGCAAGCGTGATAATCATAAGATGCGTGTCGTGGAAGAACACCACTGCAAGCGACGCTCATGATGCACTCGCAGACGTTTCGCTGGCTTCACATATACCAAATTTGGCATTACATGAGGTGAATGAACAACGTAAATAAATGACATGTCCAAACATGATAATCATGATATGCGTGTCATGTAAAACATGACTACATGCTACGCTCATAGTGCGCTCCCGACCGGTTTTCTACCTACATATGCACCGAATTTGGTATTACGTGACGTGAATGGACGACGAAGATAAATGACACGTGCAAACATGATAATCGTGATAGACGTCAGACTCTGAAGTATGGATGGATGGATGGATGGATGTGGCTGTACCCTTTAGATCGGGCGGCGGCTAACGCCACCTAGCCGTAATATTTAGTGAACTAACCATTACATTTATCTTTTTTTTCTCCTTTAAATAATGAAGTTGAGTATTCGTACTTCGCAGTGAAGGGTTTAATTTTCACTCGTGCCTTGACTTTAGCCACCAATCAGATAACCTCCTTCTAGTTAAGTCTACCCGCTTAAAGTCTATTTTGCCCTCGCTCTCCCTAAATCCCAGTGCTTTGAAAAACTCTGCGTCATCATCCTGAACTATAGGGTGAAGCCCTTTACAGAACATTATCAAGTGTTCGGCAGTTTCTTCTTCCTCTCCACACGCACTGCATACTGTGTCGACCCCTTCGTATTTGGCCCGATATGTCTTGGTTCGCAGTACTCCCGTCCTGGCCTCAAACAGTAGAGAACTACCCCGAGTATTATCATAGATCCTTTCCTTGGCAATTTCCTGCTTAAAAGTTCGATAGATCTCTAGTGCGGACTTCTTAATCATGCCCATTCTCCACATGTCAGTCTCCGTTTCCTTCACTTTTTTCTTAACCGATAGTTCTTTTTGGTTTGGCCACCTGCTGTTTTCTAAGTATTTACCAGTCAACTTCCTGGTTCGCTTCCTCCATTTTGTATCGACATTCTTCATGTACAAGTAGCTGAAAACCTTCCTAGCCCAACGCTCTTCCCCCATTTCTCTCAATCGCTTCTCAAATTTTATCTTGCTGCTAGCTTCCCTGCCCTCAAATGATGTCCATCCCATATCACCTTGTACTCCCTGATTTGGTGTATTCCCGTGAGCTCCTAAAGCAAGCCTACCTATTCCACGTTGCTTAATTTCTAATCTTGCTTGAACTTCTGATCTCATGCACAAGACCGCATTGCTGAACGTCAGCCCAGGAACCATGACCCCTTTCCATATTCCTCTCACAACATCATACCTATTGTAATTCCACAGTGCCCTATTTTTCATGACTGCTGCATTCCTGTTACCTTTAGTCGTCACGTATATTTCGTGTTCCCTCAGATACTCGGCCCCATTGCTTATCCATACGCCCAGATATTTGTATTTATCTGTTATCTCTAGCGTGACCTCCTGTATTCTAAGCTCACTACCTTCGTTGTCATTGAAAATCATGACTGCTGATTTTTCCCTACTGAATCTAAAATCTAACCTATCTCCCTCATTACCGCAGATGTCCATTAATCTCTGCAAATCTTCCTTGTTGTTGGCCATTAGCACTATATCATCTGCGTACATTAATGCTGGTAGTGCCTGATCAATAAGTTTTCCTTGTTTGACTAAAGAGAGGTTGAAGCCCAGTCCACTTCCCTCTAATTTTGCCTCTAATCCTTGTAGGTACATCATGAATAATAAGGGTGACAGGGGGCACCCCTGCCTAAGCCGCCGTTTTACCTCTGCCGGCTTGGATACCTGTTTTTCCCACTTTATAACTACCTTGTTACCTTTATAGACACCCTTTAAAAGATTAGTGACTACATGTTCCACGCCTAGTGTGTCCAGTATTCCCCACAATTCCTCTTGAACCACGCTATCGTACGCTCCCTTGATATCCAAAAATGCTAGCCACAGGGGCCTGTGTTCTTTTTCTGCTATTTCGATGCACTGCGTCAGTGAGAACAAATTGTCTTCCAACCTCCTGTGTTTCCGAAACCCATTCTGCAGTTCCCCCAGCACCCCCTCATCCTCTATCCACGCCTGCAGTCTTTCCTTTATAATCTGCATCGCCAGCCTGTAGACCACTGATGTCACTGTTATAGGACGGTAGTTGTTTATGTCAGCTTTGTCCCCCTTTCCTTTATAGATCATGCTCATCCTGCTAAGTTTCCATCCATCAGGAACTTCACCATCGATTATTATTGTACTCACTGCCTCTCTCAAAGCCTGCTTAGACTTCGGACCTAATGTTTTTATCAGCCTAATTGGAATGCCATCTGGGCCTGTTGATGTACTACTAGGAACCCTTTTCTCAGCCCTTTCCCACTCTTGTTGTGAAAATGGAGCCATTGCACCACTTGATTCGTCTTTGTCTATTGTGGTGCATAAAGTACTTCTTTGTTGAAATTTTTCTGTCACCCTTGTTCTTATATATTCAATAGCTTCGTCCCCTTCTAGCCTAGCACCTTGGGCTATAGTTATAAAGTTCTGCTCTAGGCTCGTCTCATTTCTTAGGGAGTTTAGATGGTTCCAAAATTTCGCAGCTGCCTTTCTATCTTGTTTATGTACTTTTGCCAGCCACTGAGCTCCCTTCCTTCTAATCTTTTCATTGATCAGAAGGGATGCATCTCTTCTACAGCTTAGAAAGGTTGCCCATTTTCTTTCCACATCATCTGTCGGTTCACCCCGCTGCTTAGCATGTCTGTGTTCCCTAGAGGCTTCCTGACGTTTTGCTATGGCTCTCTTAACTTCCTCATCCCACCAACTTTTGGGTTTGTTTCTTCTTTTCCGGGGTGACTTGTCACGCGTCTTAGCAAGCTCTATCTCAAAGAGTCTAATTAGATTCGTGTATGTCCACACTGTCTTATTATCCTCCGTGATTACTTTCTCAATTTGTTTAGTGGCTATTTCAATTTGCCTTTCTGGATAAAAATTTTCCTGTAGTTGCTCATCTTGTCTCCTTCCCACTTTCACTGCTCTTCTAAAACTTAGCTTGATACGTTTGTGATCGCTACCCAGACTTCTGTAGCCACCTTCATCTATGTGCATTTCCCTGAGCTTATCATACATCCTATGTGACATCAGTGCATAATCTATCGTCGACTGAAGCCTTCCTACCTCCCATGTTATTTGCCCTTCACACTTCTGGGTACTGTTGCAAATGATCAAATCAAGCCTTTCACACATATCCATGATCATTTTGCCTGTCGGGTCGGTATACCCATCTATATCTTCTATGTGCGCATTCATGTCTCCTAGTATAATTATCTCGCACTCTCTTCCTAACTCCTGAATGTCCTTTGATATACACTCTACCATTGCCTGGTTTTCCTCTCTGGCCTTTGCTCCCGTCCACAAGTACACGAAACCAAGGAGTGTCATTTGACCTGCCACTTTCCCTTTTAGCCATAAATGTTCCTTGCACTCCTGCTTGACCCTTTGCCAGTCTGTACTGTAAGTTTTGTGGACACGCAGCGCCACTTGTCGACGTACTTTTGAGTAGTGCAAAGCCTGACTCCCTCGCACAATATGCTGCGCGACCAGGTGCAACTGCAGCGTACGAAACAGCGATTGTGCTAAATATCAGATGTATTTGTGCATTGAACACTCAATAAAAGAGCTACTATTTTTTTCCGCTACTCTGAGGCGTCACCGAACCACCGTGAAGTGCTTCCTGGTTCACTCGCCTGAATGACGGCGAAAGCAAGAGCAGACGCAACAGCTCCGCGGCGCGCTCTACGAAGAAAAGACCCCAGCCTGCACTACTGTTGCGTTGTGAATTGCCACGGATGTGAATGACTTCAGTTTTACTGATTTCAGCAGCTTTCTCGAAGCATAACGGCGAGAGCGCTAAATACGGGCCGTTGCGATTGTGTTGGGTAAGCGAATCAGTCGTGTTCTCTACGGCCTGTCGCAAGAGAAGGTGTGATAATGTAAGCACCTGTTATTGTTTTGAGTGGCCTTGATGGACAACTATGGTAACTTTGATTATGAAGCTTAACAGACCCTCTGACCATGGTATGGGACGTGCAGCAGTAGTCAGGTGACGCCCGCGATAAACATCGCACACGCTGAAACCACCGATAACCTGAAGTTGTCGCCACCACACAGCTTTACGCATGTAGAGCTTTCAAGGCTTCAAGTCTCGACTTTAACTAGGAAATGCGATCACCTGCGTCATACAGGTGAATCACAGAATAATCGCGATCACAATAACTTTTTTTTTGCCGTTGGGCTTCGCAATTACCGGGGCTATCTCGGAGCCATCGGTATTGCCTTTCGTTATACACAAAGAGAGTAGACACGCTTGTATCCACACTTGCAGTATATACAAACGCAATACTACCATCCACTGAGCATTCGAGCATGCGTAATCAAACAGTTCAATGTACAGGAAGCGAGAAATCGATAGACAATGCAATTGCAAAGTTAAAATCACTAGGGCTATTCGTGCGGGATAAAACGAGCTTCGTACCAGTTATTGCATAGATTACTCGTGTGTGCACTTCATTGATTTGTCTTCATGTGTATGCACATGTTTAACACATTTAGGTTTTACAGAACGCACGTCGGAGTGCTTGCCTTCAACTTGTGCCATGCGATGCTCACTTAAGTAACGGCAGTAGCAGCAAGCCGAAATAAATGAAACATCTTTTGCATAGTGATCGCATTTTATTTTGAGCAGCTTTCTACTGTTATTAGAAAAATTGGGTGGAAGGAAGAAGCTTGCCAGGTCCTAGAATTTCAGGAAACCGCGCCTCAAGACCAACAAAAAAAAATGGCAGCATATCCACGGAGTGAATGATGGAGAGTGGGGCGAAGCATTCGTTCGTCCATGCGTCCGTCTGTGTGACCGTCCATGCGTCTGTTCGTGCGCCTGTCTCTGCGTTCGTTCATGCATCTGCCCCTGCGTCTGTTCATGCGTCCGTTCATGCGTCCATCCATGCATCTGTCTGTGTGTCCGTTCGTCTATCTATTCAACACTCCAAGTCCCACCATCTCGCATCTTTTTATCATATATTCCCCATATAGAAGCACCGCCATTCAGTGGACATTCCAAGGACTAAACGAGAGGTGGCACACGCACACTTTCTTACGGCTTGCGCTTCGGGTTTACTTCCCACCTTCAACCACCTTGAGTTCATGGTATATACTAGTTCCCGGTATTCATGGCACTGCGGCCCAATGCTCGCTAAACCTTTCTAAAACCAAGGAGGTTACGCCCAGCGAGTATAACGTAGCAACCTTTTCCTGTCAGATAGTGCTCAATGTACATGCCAGTGGCTGCTAATGTGAAATGAGAGACAGGAGGATTAAGCTTTTAATTTCTTACGGCTTGTGCTTCGTATCTGCTTCCCTCCTTTAACCACCTTGAATTCATTCATGGTATATACTAGTTCATTGTATTCATGGCCCTGCGGCTCAACGCTCGCTAAACCTTTCTAAAATTAAGGAGGTTACACCCAGCGAGTATAATGTAGCAACCCTTTCTTGTTCGATAGTGCTCAATGTACATGCCAATGGCTGCTAAAGGGGATCGCAGCGTGCGCGTTGACTAATATCCGAATGCTCCTGTCTCTCATTCCCCATTAGAAGCCATTGGCATGTACATTGAGCACTATTTTTTATTGTTAAACAACGCACAGAAGAAATCTCTCACCGGCACCACCTTGGAGGCCAAATGTTATACCTATTTCGGGTATGTGCCACTGGTGGTTACGTACTACGATGGACGCCCAAGGCACGCCATAAGGAGCTTCGCCCCTAAAAGGAGGGCCTAGTCACGTTCGCTTGAGGATGGCTCTTTGTGCACTACTTATTTATGGCCGGCGCGGCGATGGGGCGCTGCTGGCGGTGTTTTTTGAAGCGCCGCCTGGGTTGAGTCTGATGTCTATATACGTGTCAAGTAAAACATGACGACATGCTACGCTCATAGTGTGTTCGCGTCCGTCTCGCTAGCTCCAAATATACTAAATTTGGCATCGGATGACGAAGGTAAATGATACTCCAGACATGATGATCATGATATGCGTGTCGAGTAAAACATGACTACATGCTACGCTTATATAGCGTGCTCGCGGCCCTTTTGCTAGCTCCAAATATACCGAATTCGGTATCACGTGACTTGAATAGACAACGAAGATAAATGGCACGTCTAAACATGATAATCGTAATATATAAGTCATGTACGGCATAATTTACGTCCGCCTCGCAATGCTGTGCTCATTTTAAAGTAACATATTAACGTAAGACAACACCAAAAGCGTAAGACACGGAACGTGCTCCTGGTGGCATCTGCGCTCAATTTAACTGGGCATTTCGCTCAACATTCAGTAGAAATTGCTTTGTGTACTAGCCCACTGATGCCTGAATAATTCGAGCAGGACAAACCAGGCGGCAGTGTCCAACAGCCTTCATATAGCGTGCGCGTGCACGAGGAGCGGAATCTGAGTCCTCCCTTTGACGTCACACGTGAGAAGGCACCACACAAACATCTCCATGCGAATAGGGTTTTTTTTTTTCAAATAAATTTCAAACTCACCCATAGAATACTGAACTGTGATGAAGAGGGCCAAGGTTTCCTTTCTATTCAATCCTGGACATATTTTTATGTCCTTTCTTCGTGTCCATACATTACACCAACACAAAAAACAACGCCGACGCCGCTCAACGCAGAAACAGGTGCCGGAGAGGTTAGATTTAATAATAATATTTGCAATACTATATGTGGTGTTCACCATTCCGAAAACACGGTATGATTGTGAGGCATGCCGTAACTAAGGGTTCCACAAATTTTCGACAAGCTCCGATTCTTTAACGTGTACCAATATTTAAGTAAATGGGACTAAAGATTTCTGCCTCCATTGCAATGTGACTGCCGGGTCTGGCACATTTAGGTAAGCACACGAGCGTCGTATTAACTGTACCACCACGTCGGCTTAAAAAAGAATAACTCAAAGTTTAACCACATGCACTAGATTTGTACGTCTCTGCAAACACATTAGTTTGAATTATTGATCCGTGATGTCGATGGAGTCTAAGCCGTGCGAAGTCATACTGACGCTTTTAAGAATGAACAGGAAGTAAAGCATCACAATGTGCACGGAGCTGTACGAAACCATGACCCTGACACCGGACAAGGACGACCGGAGGGATAATCTCCGATATACGGCGACTCAGAGATGTCGTTTACTTCCGCGACCGACAAGTTTGCGAGAGTAGCGTCTCATGATAACTCGATTCGATATGCCTTCACCGCTCCGTGCGTATAGTTCCCTCATCGTTTGTTTTCAGCAGTAATTGCCGTTTGTGTTTGCGCTGCGCGTATCTCAGTAACAAGTGTGTTTGCTTTCTGCGAAACGACTCCGAGAAAACACTTTGTTGGGATTGAGTCTAAAGCGGCTAAAGCATTGTGGGTAAAGAAAAAGTTTTTTTTTTCATACTTTCACAAAAGATATATTGGTGTAGATTTCGGTCAAACTTTTCTGCAAGTCGGCGTACTCAAAAAAAATTAATATAGCACGTAAAATTATATTTATTCTACCAGTCTTCGCCACTCTAGACATATCTAAATCACTTGGTTTTGCTGTAAAAGTTGCAGCGATGCCTTGGCTACGGGGAAATCTTGCGTACGCGCTTTGCGCATGGCAGCCATGCTTTTCTGAGCTGCATGTGTTCCTTTATTCATCTTGTTCTTTACGTTGCCTTCACATTACGCAGCCTAACCAAATGACACCACGTATAGCATACCTCAGAATTAATCGAGTGGCTGCTATATATATATATATATATATATATATTGCAACACAGTAGCAGCGGAATCACCAGATCAACGAAGACGACGTTCACAGTGAAAATGAATATATGCAGATGAAGAAGATGAAGGTCAAATGCTGTGAATATTGCGCTTACACTAATTCTAGTCACGCGGAAGCGCTAACCTGACCGCTGTTTATGGCAGCGGTGTACGTCACATGATAGGTTTTAAGCGCTACACGTGAACAACCTCAGTGCCATAAAAACGGCCGTTTGCAGGCATGACAACGGGAGCTACTTGATAATTCACAGGAGACGTTTGCTCGACTATAGTGCAGGGGCCAATGAAACACGAATTAAGCTTGTCACACAAGCCAGGAACTCGCGTTGGGGTCCACAGCAGTACTTCATCTCCAGTATTTAAGTGAACGACGTGGTGGACGTCATCGTAGTGACTCTTCCGCTCGTATTCACTTGCCTCTGTGAGGCGGGCACGTTCGCTATACAAGCGGCCAGGTGAGAGATTAAATGCTCACTCGATGAAGCCGACCAGTTCACAGGGACGTCAAAAAAGGAGATGTCGAGTGGAGATGTCGGTTAACGGCCATAGACGAGAAATAATGGGGAATAGCCTCTGGTGTGCTGAGAAGTGGTATCATACGGAAAGGTCACGAATGGCAGGATGGTATCCCAGTTGGTATATGGTCGGCGTTGATATACATAGATATCATATCGGACAAAGTTCGATGGAAGTGCTCTGTGAAACCATTAGTCTAGAGATGGTAGCTGGAAGTCGTTTTATTAATGGTGTTGCATGCGCGCAGAACGTGTTAGAGTAGTTTCGAGAGAAACGCCTTCCCGCGATTGCCTATTAGAATGCGTAGCGCGCCATGTGTCAGGAAGATCACCTCAGGCAAAAAGTGGCGATGTCATCCGCCGATCCTGAAGGGGGTGCGGCTGTTTTGTTATACCCTGTTAAGTGGCAAACTGCTGCGACAATCAAGTGCTTGCCGCTAGCAGATATTGGCAGAGGTCCGTAGAGGAGGAAACAGGAGAGGTTGTAGGAGTCCGGCCGGAGATGAAGTGGGTCGCTTTCGGCTTTGGCAGAGCGAGCATGACGCAACATATTCTGCTACGCAAGGGGAAAGTCCAGGACGGGCAAAACGACTGCGGATGCGTTCATAGGTTTTGTGAAAACTGAGATGCCCAGTTTTGAAGTTATCGTGAAGCGCTTCCGAAATCTGCGCCCTTATAGGGAACGAGGAACAACGGGAACTCGTTGCTGTCATTCAGAGTGGAAGGAAAAGCGGTAAAGGACTGAGTTTTCAGTCTTGAAGTTCAGCGTCTGTCGATGGGTGTGAGCGTTGGGAGGACGAAACGAGCCTTGAAGGAGCCGCAATTTAGAGTGGCAATAAGCGTCGCTGCGTTGGTGGGACGCAAACGTCTCTTTCAGGAAGGCAGAAGGAAAATCGGCAGTGGCGAGTGAATGAACTGATGAAGACGCGTTGATGCGTTCACGCATGGATGGCGACATGTCAGGAGTGTCTGACGAGGATGGTAAAGGACAGCGGCTAAGGGCATCGCCTCGCTGTGTTTCTTGCAAGATTTGTAGGTAACGTCGAAGTTGTATTCTTGAAGACCAAGTATACAGCGACCGAGATGTCCAGACAAATTCTTTAACCTCGACAACCAGCACAAAGTGTGGCGGTCACTGGAGACAATAAAGTGGCGGCCGTGGAGATAAGGTCCAAACTTCTGTATGGCCAAGGCAACAACGAGGCACTCCTGCTCAGTTATGGCGGCGTTTTTCTCGGCTGTTGTGAGGGTGTGACTTGTGTGAGAGTATGACTTGTGTTATGGCGAACGCGTGATCGCTTATGCGATCACGCGTTTGCCATAACATTCTGTTCGTTGGAAAAGTACAGCGCCGAGTCCGTGTCCGCTGGCATCAGTATGGAGGAGAGTGAGTGCGGCATTATCGAAATGGTAAAGCACTGATTCCCACGTGAGGGCACGTTTGAAGGTGTCAAAAGCCATATGGCATTCGTCCGACCATACGTATGATGTTCCCGAAAAAAGACGTTGGTGCAGTGGTTGCAGAAATGGCGGCGAAGTCTCGTAAAAAGTGCCGGAAATAAGACGCAAGGCCAAGAAAGCTTTGGAGCTCTTTGGAGCGACGAGGCACCGGGAAGCAAAGAATGGCGATAATTTTGTAGGAATCAGGTCGGATTTCATCTTTGCTGACGAGATGTCTGAGTACTTCAATACTTTTACTTGAAAAGTGGCACTTTATGGGGTTGAGCGGAAGACCAGCAGCTGCGAGACACGTCAGAACTTCATCTAGGCGCTGCAAGTGTTGTTAGAACGTTATAGAAAATATGAAAATGTCGTCAAGGTAACACAAGCATGTTTTCCACTTAAGGCTGCGTAATACAGTGCCTATCAATCAATCAACTGATGCAGGCGTATTGCATAGGCCGAAAGACATGAAAATAAATTCGTTAAGTCCATCGGGTGTGGCAAAGGCAGTTTTTTCCTTGTCCCCCTCGTGCATAGGAATTCGCCAATAACCGGTGCGCAGGTCCAAACTAGAAAGAAATATTCCGCTCTTTGTAAGGAATCTAAGGCGTCATCAATGCGAGGCAAAGGACATACGTCTTTTTTGGTTATTTTGTTCAATGCGCGGTAGTAAACGCAGAGTAGCACCGAGCCGTCTTTCTTTCGAAGATGAACGAAAGGTGGCGACCAAGGGCTTGTGGAGGGGTGGATGATATTTCACCTGAGCATATGAGAAACTTGCTTGTCGATGATCTCGCGTTCGCTGGAAGAGACACGGTATGATCGATGACGGACAATTGAAGTTCCGTCGGTAGTATGCACAGAGCCGCTGCGGAAGTCTGGCTTAGAGCAGTCGAAAGAAGATTTGTGCTTCGACAACAACGCCAGGAGTTCGTCTGCTTGCGGCGTAGTCAGATCCATGCTAATAGCATTGACGAGAGCCGTTGTAGTTGGAGAATTTGTTGTTATTGAGCGTAAATCCACCAGACTGGTATTCGAAGCCACTACAGAGATACGTTGTATGTCCACGCTGCAAACTAAAACAGTGCCCTTGGTAAGCAGAATCGGCTCACTGGTGATATTCAGTACAACGAGAAAGGCGGTACCGTTGGTGAGGCGGGCAAAACTCGATGCAAGGGAAATCCTTCTGAATAGACAATGGCCGGATGGAGTGACGAGGACGTCACCGTGGTCAATGAAGTCAGACTTAGTGGTGATAACGTGCTCGTGGCCAGGTGGCGCAAGGAAGTCCTTGACTGTTTGTCACCGGTTATATGATGATTTCGGGGTGATATCATCCGTCACTCGTACATGTATGAGTCGTTGTCGACAAGATATGGAAGCAGCAGTGCCAGGAAGAAAGTCCCATGCTAAAATAAGCATATAAGCACAAGAACACAACACGACGAACTAAATATGGTACCGAATTCCTGCAATGAAAACTCTAACGGTGCACTGTGCTGGTAGCCGTATCTGCAAGTCATTTGCGCTATGTAAGAGTGTGCCAGTACAGTGTGGTAGCCTTACGAAGGCGAGAACACAAATCGGCATGAATAACACAAATAGCAGCCCCCATGCCCACCAATGCTTGAACTGGCACCACAACAAATTGGCCGGGCCTTCTGCAGGTCTTGGTGTTTGTTCTAGTGATGCAGCTTTCCCTCAAAAAGAGCACCATCTAAGTAGGGGCAGCCGGTCTCCGAGGAGATGTTGAGTGTCGGAGAGGGGAAAGAGACTGGCGGCGTCCCTGATGGTAGGAGCGAGGTGCGGTGAGTGGAGAGGGGGGCGCTGGTACTGGTTCGGAGAGGGCACGGAATCCCTTTCGTAAACGTCACAGCTGCGGCGTTCGTCCTGCTGGCGTTTGCGGCAAAATCGTGAAATATGGCCCCGAATGCCACAATATTAATATATTGGGCGAAGCAAGTGCCAGGGGGCATGTAATGCTGGAGGTGGGACAAGCGCTGGGACAGGCGAGTGTAGTGGAAATGCTGCGACGTTGTACTGCGCAGGAACAGGACGCGCGTGCTGAACCAAAGCAGATATCATGGCAGCGACTTGCACATACGTCATGGGTGGCGTTGGTGGTGTCGGAGTGTTAGATGGGAGAGCTCAAGCCATGAATGGGAGGTCCTCTTATATCATGTCGTGCAGACGAGCCGATGGGGAGCGAGGTCGAGGAGCGAGTGCACATGACAGCCCTTACACCTGGAGCTCCTCGCGGATCAGAGTGCCAATCAGCCTGATCCGTATCCGAGGAAGGCCGGCTGTCACCGGCATCTGGGTTTTCTGGGTGCATTCGAATGGCTTGGAGTTCGTCAAGATGTTGACACGTAATGATGACATCCTCAACAGTAGTGGTGTTTTAGACAGCCCGAGAATTGAACGCGACATGGCCTATTCCTTTGAGAAGGTGGCGATGAGCTTCTGCCACGATGAGCTTCTGCCACCGCCGAGTTCACGCGGTGGCAAAGGGCAAGGACGTCTTCTCTGTACGAAGTGTACGTCTGCCCAGGATGTTGGGCACGTCCGTCGAGCTTTTCTTTCGGCACTTCGGAATGAATAGTCGGTTTCCCAAAAATCCTCCGGACTTGTAGAGCGAAAGTACACTACAAAAAATATTTTCCCTTGATTACGTAAAAAGGCGTAGGTAACATGCTGCCAACCACTTTCGTAAAAAAAAATAGTACACCAGAGATCACGTAGAACTCATAGAACTTACAGCCCGTTCAACTTTCACGGTGATCTCCGCAATGAAGAAATAAAGTAACGGCTGCTACGGAACAACACCTGCTCCGTAGGGCCATTTTGCACATATTATTCATAATACTATTGCTACACGTCCGTAGATCCCAAACGTGTTCCCATGGACACAACATAAAGCATACACACTCAGCAGATCTTGCTTCTGCAAGTACAAGGTCATTGAAAATTTCCCAGGCCACTATTCCAACTAATCCTGTGGCAGCGTTACCTAGTACTTTTGACTGCACCTGCACTTGTTAGAACATTTACAAAGTGAATTCAAATGTTTCAGAAGAAACAAGGACAAGTTTTCTATTCACTGAAATCGAATTTTATTTTCACATGATCATAAAACGAAATACAGCACAGGCATGCTACGAATTGTGTGAACAAAAATTGTCAAAAATTTATTTTATTTCGGCAGCTTTGTGTCTGTAATTCAAAATACCAAGAAGGAATATCATAACTTCCAGATATCCAAAGCATATGTGTTGTTTTTCTGACGTTACAGTATTGTGCAGACTTCTTTTGTGAAAAAAAAAAGGAAAAACATTTTGTCAGCCCAACTACACCAGGCGAGTACAGAGCAAAAAATATTACGAGCACAGTTAATTTATTCATTGCAAGACTCCTAATAGGCCTTCTTAGAGACACTGGCTTGCAGCACAAAAATAAATGATCAGACAATATAAATATTAATACATATCATACAGAATAAAATGGCTGAAAGCACAAAAAACTTCGTAAACACGCCAAAATATTGGCTAACAGTATTAGTTGAGGCAAAAGGAGCGAAGGAGTAATTCAATGTATTAAACAATACAATGATTAGGGTTATGCCATGCAAAATCACCCAGTGTTTTTTGGACCGTCACGAATATGGCGGAAGAAATTTTCACGTTTCTGGAAGTTTGAAACTCGTCTTGGTCAATTATTTCCGTTAGCAAAAATTTTGCTCCCTAGTCATGAGAGTCTGTAGTATGGCGCCGACTGAGCTAAAATTTGTGAAACAACAATTTTTTTCAAAAGTCATTTTTGAATGCACTCAATAAATGGCATTCCCAACAAGGTAATGAAGTGATCTAACTAAAAATAACAACTTACTTGTGCATATCAATTCTTTGAGAGCATTTCCCATGAGCAATATTAAATAATGTTGCCAGGTTTCTGTTTTTTGTTCTGGTAACATGGTTAATTTCAGAGACACAAATAAAATATGCGCTGGTGACCTTTTTGACATGCTACAAATTAAAAATAATTTACGTACTGAATATAGCAGATAGTCTAAAAAATGATGAATATCACTTTTTTCAAGAAAATCTTGGTATTCAGCATCAAAAAGCTTGCCTTGGTGGTCGGACAAAAATATGCACATCTCATTTTGAAGCTCTATGTACTACCTCAATAGAGGTGAGGTTACTAAAGGGTATTTTTTTAACTCGAGAAGTATTTTTTTGAAGTTATGTATCTCCACCAGCTTTACCCCTACCTACTCAAGCGACATGAAGCACTCGCAAGGGCAATCTTCAACACACTTCCACAGACCTGAGGTACACACAGAAAGCTTGATGCAGAGCAATTGAAATTGGAATAGGGCTATGATCGGCATTCCATTGCCAACAGAGGTGCGCTACAATGAATGTCTCTAGGGTGTGGAGACCAGTAGCGTAGCAAAAAGATATTTTTCGCGTGGGGGTGGTGCGAATGGGAAAGGCGACTTCGGTCATACTTTAAGTACATTCTTCTGTGTTCGTATGTGTGAATGTAGGTATACACGTGCAAAACTAAGAAAATCACAACATATCTACGAAGTGAATGATGATGTGTGGGGCGAAGCTTTAAAGGGTTTTATCGGTAACTGTGAATCCGTCTGTCTGTCTGTCACTCACACTACCATGGCTTTAGGGTAAAAAATACCTGGACTGTGCTGGGGTGGAGTTAAGCAGCACCTCCTGCCTTCCTGGCTACGCCACTGGTGATGACTCCCAGATGAGCAATCACGTCGCTAAAAAGTATACAGTACACAATTATTCCTTACACACAACATATATGCGACTATTACCTTGGCTACCAGATCCTAATTTAAAGTTTTTTTTCGCTCCTGTATTCTTGTGACAGGCTTTGGGTCTCAGGGAGCAGGGTGCTCTCCTGAAAGCCAGAAAGATAAACGGTTGTTTTTCGATAGCGTTTATCAGTGTACGGCATCAATGCTACTAGCATGCTATAAGACATATGCACTGAATATGACTAAATATTTTAATAGGTCTATAAAACACACCTACTACATTTGCAGAACTCCTCAAGAAAGCAGGATGTCTGACTTCATATAAAAAAAAGCTGCATGGCTAACATGGAAGTCACCACACTGAACCCAGTCCTTGTAGCACCCGTCCCTTGGCAATAGAATGCAGATGTAACCCTATTCCCGTTTCAATTACTCTGTAGAGAGCACCAAATTCGCTCTTCGTATTCCAGGTCAGTGGGACTCTGCTGAAGATTGCCCTTGCGAGTGTGTCATGCGGCTTGAGTTACGTAGGCGAAAAGCTGGTGCAGATACATATTTAAAAAAATATTTTTTAATTTAAAAATAATACCATCTAGTATTTCCACCTATAATTAGCTTGTTCATAGAGTTTTAAAATTAAACTTTGCGCATATTTATAGTCCGATCGAGGTTTTTCCAATCAAAGTGAACGCACAACTTTTTTCTTGGTATCTGCTATAACATCAGTGCCTAAACTATTTTTAATTTGTTGCATGTTGACAGGCCACCAGCACATATTTTATTTGTGTCTTTGGAATTAAGCATGTGGCTGGAAAAAAATCCCAATTGTGGCAATTTTATTCAATACTGCTCGCGTGAAAAGCCCTAAAAGAATTGATATACATAATTAAGTCATTATTTTAAACTTATATAACTTCATTGCCTTGCCAGAAATGTGCGTGATTGAATGCATTACAAAAACTTTTTTTGTGTCGAATTTGTTTGACACATTTTATCCTACTTGGCGCCAAACAACAGGCTTTCATAAATAGGGAGGAAAATTTTTGGCAACAAAAATAAATGACCAGGACGAATTCCGCACTTCGAGAAATATGTGGAAGTTTTATCAGCCATACTCGTGATGGTCGAAAAAACGTTAGATGATTTGGCATGGAATGACTCATTGGATAAGGCATCTTCAGATAGGTACCAACATTAATTATGGCAGCAATTATGGAAATTACCAGAAATATCTATTTGACTAGTGGTAATAGCGGGTCGAGTCGAATGGGCCGATTGGACCCCTCCCTACAAATAGTCCATCACCAGTTTAAAATTTAGGAAAAGCCGCCACTGGTAATCACCGCAGAGTGATGCATTCTGCTCAGCTCAGCTGACGACGTGCTAAACAGTGCATCTACCATTCACTTCGACAATACCCTTCATGGCGACATTGTTTTTCATGCATTGGGGGAGAAGATTAGGTGAGCGTCGATAAGCGGGCACAAAGCAAAGTGTCTAAATTGATGGTAGATAACGGCTAAAGAAACAGTGTCGTCATTGAGGGCGTTGTCGAAATTAATGGTAGATGTACTGTCTAGTGCATCAGTTTTCGTTTCGACAGCTAAATTAGTCTGATGGCATCTCTCCATGGTGATTATCAGTGGCTGCTTTTCCAAAATATAAAGTGGCCTTAGACTTTTCGTGAAAAAGACTTAAATTGGCCTATTTGACTCGACCAGCTACTACCACTGGTAAAAAAGGTAATTGTCTTAATTGCGATAACTACTGCCGCAATTGATGTTAGTGCCTATCTGACGATTCCTTTTGTCACAGGAAAACCAATGCCACAACTACCACGCAAGTACCTCCTTTCTCTAATTTTTAAAAAATATTTGACAATACTTCCTGAATTTTTCTTGAAACATTCTCTATTTTATACACATGCTGACTATACGAGGTAAAAATTAAGAACGAAGAACGAGCAACAAGAAATAACGAGCTCATAAAGGGACGACCCCGTAGCCAGGAATGTTTTTCGGAGGGGAGGGGGCACATGTTGATGGCCATGAAAAATGACTTTCTTCATTACTTAAGCTCAGTAGGACAACCCCCAATATGCGAATTCAGAGGGGGGGGGGGACAAACTCCTGGGCCACGCCTCTGGCTACAGGCCTCCACTAAGCACACTTCATTGGAACACAGCAGATGTCGCATAAGCAGAAGAAAAGTTGTCATTATTAACAGATGTACACGGAGGTATGCACAAAAGAAAGTCTTTCACCCAAGTGAGCACATTCAGAGGAATGTTTCGCTGTGTTAGTAAAATATGCAGCGAGAAACCCTACCAAGAGCTGTAGAAAATAATGTAAACAATGCGTCAACCTGAGAGCCCGTGTCAAGTAACAAATGTATACAGTCAAAAAGGCCAGCAATTCTAGTGTAACACGAAAAGACCTGTGAAAGCCGCACTCATGTATGAAAATGATGTTAGAACTTCCAGCTAGAGGCCTTGCCTTGCAACAGGAAAGCTGCTACTCATCACAGATGGAACTTTTTAATTGTTATGCAAGTTAGAAATGATGGGTCTGGTCTTACAAGTTGAAAAGTGGCCTAAGCATTTGCTCTCAAAATCAAGGTATAGTTGCCGACTTTTTATACAAACTCCTTCATGGCACCGCCACTCATCCGACTGAAGTAATGTAAAAATCGAATGAAAATTTGAATGCCCTGGTGGGTGCTGTTTTGACTTTTTTGCTCTAACTAATTTGGTATGCTGTAAAACACAGTAACAATGTTCCAGCGATGTTTACAATACTTGCCCTGTTTCCAGCACTAAATGTTTGCACTCACTACGGCTCGAGGTTGCCATTGTAAAATTCAACGCAGAAATTACTACTGCGAGCCTTGAAGGTCACCTTTCGAAGGCTTTGTTTGTAATGTGTGATGTCGAAAGGAAATTTCAAGCTGGATAATTACAACAAAGTAAACATCATATACATGGTACAGGTTTGTGTAACATTCACTAACGTAAAAGAACATTAGCAATGAGTATGAAATCTTGACTGTAGTGCTATAGCCTCATGCAACGAAAATATGGGTGTGCTAATGAGCTGCTTGATCACCTGTCACTTTTCCTTGCTGCTGGACTGAACGCTGATCCGTCCAGAATCAGCAGTGGAGGATGCAGCAAAAACAAAGGCGCTTGATAATTTGTTGGTGAGGCGGTGACACAAATCCCTACAACATCAGGTCACCAACATGCTTGTGGCATGAACAGTCATAGTGGCGCTGGCATGAGAGGCGACAGCTGGCCCAAGAACAATAGAAGCAGGACCTGGAAGAGAATAGTGTGACATTGTAACTGCTGTGTCATGACCTCGTGACATAAATAATGTGACATGCTTGTCTAACACGATGTCAAACCTTTTTCATCAGTCACGTGTGTGAATACCTGCACACTACTGTCCGTGGGATGTGACCCACTTGACCCACATGTGATTCGCTGCCTATGTTAACTCAAGAACAGCAAGAATGCACTTTGGAAATTTCTGAATCAGCATTAAGGAGATAGTTCAACAGTACATCTGTTACCAATAATAGCAGCTTCACAACAAGTGAACAATTTCAATGAAAAGGTACAGTAAGTATCAGTTGCGGCTGCATTGGAACCTTGGAATTTCAGGTGGTGTACATAGCCACACTAGGTGTTGTAAATGCTCAAGAAAAAGAATATTCAGGCATCGTAGTGAAGCGATGTCAAGTGTGTTTGCATTGTTGGCTATCCTTGCTTAAAAACAACGTCATAAACAATACTTATGTACTCATATATGACTCAGCAAGCTACAATGAATCGCTGTTTTACCTGTCAGAAATTATGATATGGACATCATTGCACCGTGGCATGCACCTGATTTTGATAAACCTGAATTCGGTGCTCTTCAAAGCACAGATGTGAGTGCAGGCATAATATTGTACCATCAGCTACTCCTGAGGCATCAGTGCGAATGACATATCTGGTAAGCCCTTGATATATTGACAGCTCCTATGTTTACACGAAAATATATATCAACTTAGTAACAATAGACTGAAGGAGTAAAAAAATGCAGCTAAGAAAGCTTTGCATTAAATCTTTCACATGAAATCAATCTCCACAAATCATGCGATTCACTGTATTGTATTTGGATTTAGTCCATGAAAGTGTTAAAACATCACACTTACAAAGTTTTTTTTTGCGCCCTCTGCTACACCATGAATAATAATTATATACCAGGTAAAACACAAACAGAACTAAAAAAACAGTATGTTTATAACAGGTGTGTTAAATCAAATATATGCAACAAAATATAAAAGTAAGTGTATATGGACTTCAAAAACATCTCGACACTATTCACCCGAGCCAATTACTTGCTCTGTAATATTTCAGTTATTTCTGAAAAGAACAAGAGCTTTCCAATTGAGTATACAAAAGTTGGCACTATTACAATTCATCACGTAAACCATTTTACTATATAGAAGCTACGAAATTCTACGATTGTTATACACAGAAAGTTTTGTACTAACCAAATTGGAGATTAAGAGATCTTTTAAAATAATTCCTTGGATTTAACGTTCCACAATCACGATATCATTATGAAGGGCGCCATGGTGGAGGGGCCCGGAAATATTTACCATGTGGTCATTTTTATAGTGCACTGACATTGCACAGTAAACGGGCCTCTACCACTGCCCGTCCATCACAACGCGACTACCACGGCCGGCATCGAACACGTGGCCTTCGGGTCAGCAGCCGGCCACCGTAACTACTATACTACCGCGGCAAAAGAAGCACAGATTCTTTTTATTAATTTTTAGAACGCATTTTACGAGTTGTGGTTTCTAGCTTCCGGGAATAATTCAGATGCTGTTTTACATTTCTTTAGTTAAAAGTTCTCTCTGGCTGTTCGCACCTCGGTGCTACCTGCCACCAGCCACCTTTTATTAGACAACGGGGAGGAGATGAACTTCGGCCCGACGTGGAGAACGCGCCGGTAGGCTGCAGCGCGCCAAGATTACACGGCAGATGTCGTCTCGTCTTACGGTGCCGTGGCGTACCGGCACCGTAAACAGAGGGTCACCTAACGCCGCCAGCAGAAAGGGAGGCGCACACATTACACGGCTGCACTACGGCGCTGGCAAGCCCGAACACTGTCGGCATAGAATAATGCAACTGCAGTGGACAACTGATCAGAGCGCCATGAAAATGCCACGCTCGAAATGAAAACATGACCAACACAATGAATCTATTATTTCCGTAAATGCTGTATTTTCTGCTCTAAGTACGCACTCCGTCTCAGAAAAAGCATGCATGATACAAGCCGCGCGAAACGGACATCGACAAAGGAGCACTGTGTTTATGGCCTCGACTTCACTCGAAGCGGCCTCAACTGAGATATTGCGTAGGTACTACACGACACAGATCATTATTGGCACGAGCTGTAACCCAAACGGCGAGTAAATCAAAAGTTAGGCACTCACCTCCAAGATGCAGACCAGATAAAAAAGCAGCGCCAGCCGGCTCCCACTCTTTGTGTGCGTCCTGGCCTTTGAGGAGGGTAGTCGGGCTTGTGGCTAGAGTAGTGACTGCCGACGGATGAGGGACGATGGCGGTGCACCCGCCGTGGTAGAATGGTTCCTCTTTCCGCGATGCCCGCCTAAACTGCCGTTTGAGAACAAATACAGTTTCGTAGAATACAAGCGGTGCAGAACACGTCACGGCGATGGATGCAATGATGGTATGCGACGGCCATATTAGTATAAATTTCTGGAGGTGATCACTATTGCAAATGATAATTTTGACAAATTTTTTGTTGACGGAGAAGACACTTGCTTTTTGCACTATTCAGTTCAACATCATTGGTAAACGTGTGCTGTATCCATAATATTCGCGAAGTGGTACCAAGAAACTTATAGTGATATAAAAGACGCGAAACCAAAGAAACAGAAACCAAAGTAAATTACCTAATACTTCACCGAACAGCTTCTTTATCAGTTGTCTTGATGGAATTTGCTTTTTCTCTCATAGCTTTAGATAACTTAAGGAAAACTGACTACTGCGATCAGATGAACTCCGCTCTGGAAAGATCAATCGATAACCCAATAGCCAGCCTCGCGCTGAAGTTAATGCATCCGTCTTGTCGAATGGGAACCTTGGTAGCAAAGCGGAAGCATTAAGGTCAGTTAGCACTATGACGACGAGGTAAATTAATTTCCTTCCCTCCCTTCTGTACGTTTATATGTGCTCAAAGGAACACTCGCTGACGATGTCCCATCGCGCCACTACCGTTCAGCACTATACCAAGGCTAAGGTGGTCTAGCCGCGTGGGGTAAACAAGCCACACGCTTGCACAGCAAGACATAGTTTCGGGTTTACTGTATAATTGGCAGGGTTGGGATATTTGTTGTTGTTTATTGATATGTTTACTTCGTCACGTGATGTTTATTTTAGCATTGATTTTGTGTAAACATAGTTGCAGTTTCAGTAACTTCCGGTAAGTGTTGTTGCAAATAAACATGGCAGCGCTCATGCAGACGCGACCGCCCACATTGATCTGAGTTTGCGTTTTCTTTTTGCCCACTGCGATGGCAGCAAAAATAGAATAATGAAACGAGGCATTGCTTTGCGCCATTTGACGCTCAGAACAGAGCATAAGGTACATTTTTTTTTTATTTGCGAAGTCACCTGTGTTTGTTCAGCCACCCTTGCTAATCCTAATTTGTCGGTAACATGATAATTTTTATTAGAATTATACGAATACAGTGTGAATTCATCGCTGTCGAAGCATTCACACGTTATCATAACTCAAATACAGGCAGTTTGTAAAATGCGGGTCACACAGCAAAAACTGACTTGATGAATTCCCAGTGAAGGGTACCAGCTGCGATGGGTGTAACTTCGTATTTTGCGCCGTCCGCTTTACTCGCCCTGCGCGTGAGAGCAGACAACAGGGAGACACTGAGCAGACGACGCGGCGCGGATAAATAGATCTGAATGGGTGACCTTGTAGCCTTCACACGGCTGAAGGGAACTTCTTAAGCTGAGTATAGCTTTTCTGAGTGCGAGAGATTCTTAGTAAAGCCACACAGAATATGAGCTTGTCACATCGCGACCATTTTTCTGCGTTGTCTCAGCGGACTACTTTTTCTCAGCGACCAATCATGCTGGTGGTTCGTGCACTGCCACTCTGCACGCAAGCCTGTTCGAGCTAAGGAGTGGCAGTTAGATGGTAACGTATTTAAGGGCCCGTCACTCTTCTGGCTACAATAAATTTTGAACACTAAGGAATGATAAGATTTGCGAATTCTTCTTCCGCATTGCTCATTTTTTAACAGCCTCTTCAGTGGACTCCCAATTTTACAGAATAATGAGGAGGATAACAAATTGCGGCGTTACTGCCAATATTGAAGACAATTTGAAGGCATTTCTTTACTCTTGATCTCGCTAACTACTGTGCGCCAACAAATATCCTGACTAAATATTTATAGGTAATGAATACTATTGTCAAACCTTACGTAAATGTCCCTTTTAGCAAGTGGCCGCGACGAGGCAAAATGCAAAAGCGCAGCTGAAGTGTGATGACTGGAAGTAAGCAACTGAGGTTCGGACTAGTGACTTCTTCGCATGCTTGAAGCATCAAAGAGTGATATCGCATTATCAGAGATTGCCAGCCACTGAAAGGTAATGCATACTGCCCCCTTTCAGCGTACGACAATATTCTTTATCCTGACATTCTTCCGAAAGCTACTACCTAGTTTACTTTGCTGTCACGCTATAGGAGCATACACGTACAACTTCATAACAAGAACACGTTCTGGGCCCCTTTTCATTAAGATACATTATTGACTGTATTCATGAAGCTTGTTTCGTTGCAATGAGAAGAAACGTCATCAGCATGCTCGCAAGACTTTTCCAGCTTTTCTCGCTTCATGCTTGTAATGCGCTATAAGGAACCGAAAAAAACAAACACGAGGGACAACACAAAGTCCAACTCCTTCATTTTGATCGTCGAAGACATACCAACTAGCGTCCATTGCCACCTCATCAGCATGCTCTTCTCGCTACTTTAGATGATAAAGTCTAATTTTGGTGGGGGAGAGGGTGAATTAGACACGCACCTATGGAGGCAACTTGTTTAGGGGTTAAAACTCAAGCTGTCCTAGGCAAATAAATATTATGAACACAAGCAGGGCTGATACATCGAAGCAACGTTGAAGTGGCAGTTATGGTGGTCTTGCGAAAAAGGCTTGCAATCTGGCAAAATTAAAAAAAGAGGTTTTTAATAAGTGCTCTTGTAGTCAGGTAATATTGATGTATCTATTAAGACTCCAAGCTCTTTTCAAACTTTTCATTCATTTCAATTATTGGTTTCTTTTATCTGTGTGAACTTCCCAAGCGCAATTACTAAACTCTTTCAGCAGCACAGCTCACGAAAACAATATATGATTGGAAGACAAAAACAGGAATACCGTATATGAATGCATTATTTAGTTTTGAGTTACTGCTTATGAATACCCGCTAAGAAACATGAACCACATGCACCGTTTTTGAGGTTGAGTTTAATGCTAAAGGTTATCGGCACCAGATGCGCACAGTGACTTGCGCACATCCGCTACGTTATGGTAGCATAGACGCCTTTATTGCCTCATAAGGAGCAGCTCAAATTGTCTACGAAATTTAATTAACATTTAATACGCCAAGTTATCGAAGAAGTCTCGCTTAAAGCACGATTGTTCGGGGCTTTCTACTGATCTAAACTTTTTATCTCTCGTTTTGCTCTCTTTTCTCTTCGGTAGCCTGAACATAACTTGAGTCACACACGGTTTCGAGATCCTCGCTGTCTTTTTTTTTTATCCTAACCGCAGCAACTCTCGTTGCATATATAAGATCCTGTCGGTAGAGAGAATACTGCCTGTTTCACTTAAAGAGGTAAAGCAACCAGCCTCAGCACATTACGGTTTTTGTTGCGAACAGACCCGCGGAGCAACGCCATGCCTAGGCAACCGCCAAGACGACGAGCCCCTGCTTACGTCAATGGTGTACCGCGTATGCATCTGCTCGGGTAACGGGAGACGGGCCATGCTATACCGGCGGGCCTGCGTGGATCCCTTTGTCTTCCTGTGTGTCTCCCCACTCTCTCCATCCCTTTCCGACTGGCATTGTTTTCTCGGCTCTGTCTCCCCGTGTAAAGCGACGCCAAGCGAAACTAATACGCGCGCAGCGGAGGCATACGTGCTTCGGCCGTCGCTGAGTGCAGTCTTGTACCGCCTTTCGCACGGTCACTGACGAAAGCCGCGTGCTTGGCTCATTGTGCAGGCAAGCCTGAGCCCCGGGTGACATGGCGTCAGGGTTCCACGCACCTGCACCACGTGTTTCACCGGAGCGAGCAGGGCGTGAAGAAAGCAACGCTGCACGTGAGGAGCCTGAGGCGCGACCACCTAGGAGCAGTGTTCACTTGCGAGGCGACCAACAGCAACCTGACCAGGCCAGCGTCCACGTCAGTCACACTCACCATGAACCGTGAGTCAGATTATTGCGCATGAACGCACTGTCCTGGAAAAATTAGCAATCAATCTAGGAAGCTGCTCGCAGTTTCTGGTGGTTTTTGCCATTTTTCCCGGGCAACTTGAACGACTGGACATGCAATACTGTCTACATGCCATTCTTGTATGAAAAAAAAATGTGAGCACTTCTTCGTTCTGAAAAGGGTCAGACCCCCGAGATACATATTTTATGCTTTATTACCCCATCGCAGCACAGAACTACTTCAAGCAGTTAAACAAGATGGCGCTGCTAGTATGTGTGCCATCAGGTGGCTCGATGTGCTCCTCCAGAACAGGGTGGAGACACTGCCTTTGTGGACGCCATATTGGTTTAAACGTTCACGTTCGCTGGCATTGCTTGCATTGCAGACAGGGATCACTTTCAGCGAAAGCGTGGTAATTTGGCTCAGTTTCTTCCTTCTGGGTGCAAGACTTGCACATAAATTAATGAGACCATATAGATTAGGCACTAATTATTACGCACGAAGCATTTGATGGCGAAATAAAGGAATTTAGAGCGTATTTATTGGTCTGTTTATCTCATGATGCGTAGGCCCTCGTGTTCTCGAGGCCTGTTGAGTAGCTTGACGAGTACCAAAATTTAGGTGGCATGACAAGAGCATGTGAAAAACATAAATGACTGCTCATTAGAGGAAAATCATTACATGCCTTTAATGTAATGCTTTTAATGTAATGTAATGTAATGTTTTGTAATGTAATGCCTTTAATGTAATGCTTTTAATGCCATGGCACACGTGACAGCCCCGCCACGGTGGTCTAGTGGCTAAGGTACTCGGCTGCTGACCCGCAGGTCACGGGATCAAATCCCGGCTGCGGCGGCTGCATTTCCTATGGAGGCGGAAATGTTGTAGGCCCGTGTACTTAGATTTGGGTGCACATTAAAGAACCTCAGTTGGTCAATATTTCTGGAGCCCTTTACTACGGCGTCTCTCATGATCATTATTGGTTTGGGACATTAAACCTCAAATTAATCAATCAATGGCACACGTGACATTGTCAAGGAGATACACCGGCCGTTTGGTGAACTGAAATTCACATGATATGCTAAAAGCGTGAGCAAATTATACATGACTGGTGGTAGCATAAAACGAAAAATCTTGTCATGCATGTCATTTAGGCCATGACATACTGACTCGGTCATGTAGCTCTCACTGCCACTTTATTTACTTAATGTGTACCAAACCTCACACAGTGTAGTAGAATGATACGGTTAACATGAATGACTGGTCTAACACGAACATCATGTCATGCACGTCATGTGCACCATTACACGCATGACAGTCACAATAATGTTCTAAAGGCTATTGTATGAAGATTATGTATACCAAATTTGACAGGGGATGATAACAGCGCAAGATAAAAAAATTGTCCCCGTATCTGCATTTAATACGCAAATGTCGTCGAAAGACGATAGTCTTGCATGTGAAGAGAGTGAACAAAACATTTATTTGATGTTCTGCGCAAGAAATCGGTAAATGGTATTCTGGAGGCGATGTGTTAGCGTGCCTAGAGCGTGCAGCGGAGGTGAACGAGCGCATCACGTCATGTAACACGTGAGACATGAGTGGTATCTGGCAGTTTTCTTGGAAATATAAGCGCGTGACTCTGAGACGGGCGTGCGCACCCGTCTCAGATGTGATACGGTGTAGAAGGCAAGGTGAAGGAAAGATGCCACCACCATGGCGTCTCAGCAAAGCGTTGGAAACACTCGCCTTTTCGAGCAACCTTTGCACGGTCAGCGCAGCGTGAAAAACACTACGTTCCTTAGAATTACTTATGTATGCCTTTTCTAGTAAAAGACGCACATACGTAATACATACGTGTTGTTATGATGCCTCAAATATGCGCAATAATTGCTTTTTAATTGAAAATCGCACAAGTATAAGCGCTGAATCTTGAGCAACATTGGTAGGTGCTGCGAATGGGTACGGCCGTTTGGGGTATCATCTGGTCACTCTGGTGCTTTTAAAGGTGTCGTTAAGGGTGGACAAAGAAACAATTGTACAGACATACAGACCGAAATTTATGCATCGAAGGTCCCCAAGAAAGACTATCGTCGTTAAAAAGAGTCACACCTTTGCCGAAAAGGAGAAGCAATGAATGTCATAGCAATAAATCGGAATGTCACGTGAACAATGACAAGCAGATCAAAACGTGCCGCCGTTGCTCACGCACAAATGACGCAGAATACGGTAACACAGGTACAGATAAACATGAATAAGTGTCTCAGTAGTTACTTCTCTGTGTCTGAACAGCGGGCCCTTTTCGCTATGAGAGACTGTGCTGTGAGTACTGTGACCTTTGTGTGCCCGGTAAGTACAACATAATAGTTCCGGTGAAAGGCCAAGGCGTACTATTATCCCCACCACGATATAAGCGCGCGCACGCGTAAGCGTCTATACTCCCCCCCCCCCCTCCACCCTCTGCGGGGAAAGTACGCGCGGGAGATCAACGCATGAACGCCCGTCGCCGCGTCGTGACGATCTAGCGACGCGCGTTCATTGCGCCATCTCGCCGGTAATGCTGAAAACATGATAGCTCTCCGAGAACGGAATCGCCAGAGGTAACTGGTAGATATGAAAAGCTAACCGTTTCAACGTTCAATGGGGCGTTCCTTCGTGGATCAGTGGCTAATGCCACAGACTCATAAGCAAAAAATCGGACGTTCGATTCCACGCGCCGCAGCCTGCCCGGATTATTTTTTCTTTCTTGCGTTCTTATATATATAGATACGTATACATACATGGTGAATGGTGGTGGACGCCACCGGCAAAATCTAAGCATGAATCTCTATATAGTTGCTATCGCAATAAAACAATGAATAGTCGCAACACCTGAAAGATGTCTGCATGGCATGTACACCTTGACAAAGATAACCCGGTTATCAAGCTGTAATATCGGTTGTATTAACTTGTTGAATACCAAAATTTACACAGCATAATAAGAGATAATGAATAACATGAGCTGCTGATCATTACACGAAAATACTGTCACGCATGTCATGTAGACCATGACATGCGTGACACCAGGTCATGAAGCTCTAACACCCACGTTATTATTTTGATGTCTACCAAAGTTGACACGACATAAGAGGGCATAACTACCATAACTGACTGGTCCTAACATGAAAGTATGTCATTCATCTGATGTTTGCCATGACACACATGACCAAGTCATAGGCCTTAAACAACTGATTTTTTATTTTGTTGGCTATCAATACTGACATGACATGGTTAGAGAGTATGACCGACATACATGACAAGTAATAATACACAAATCAGATTAGCAAACGTGACTTATGAAGAGCTTAATGTGGCTTAATCCGGATGGGCTTTGCGTGACCATGCTCCGGCATCAAAGAGTCAAAACAATCTCAACTCACTCCAAATGACTTTTCTCGTGGTTTGCGCCATGTAAAATACTATAATTCTGCGCAATTCGCATCACTTTATTGCGGTCATACTCAGTCATCCAACTGGGGGGGGGCAATCTTAATTTACTCGAAATAGATCTTTGAGATTAGCTTATTCGGATTAGCTTAATCCACTTTATTCCGGGCGGGCTTACTATGGCCATGCTCAGACATCAAACAGGCAAAACAATTTCACTCCAAATTTGCTAACTTGAGATAAGCTTAATGCGCATCAGCGTAATCCAGCCTAATCTAAACTGTTGTGTGACCATACTGTATGTCATGACTATACAAACTGAATTTGCTGAAAATGACTGGTTAAGTATTACATTAGTCCCAAGTCACTTAATTCGGGCTAGATTATTCCGGCTTAATTTCTATTCGTTTATTGTGCCCATACTCAGTCAACCAAATGGCAAGGCAAATTCAACTTACTGAGAAGAGATTTGCCTAATTTGAATTAGCCTAATATAGCTTAATACGCGTGTGCTTAACGTGACCATGCTCCGGCATCCAACCTGCTAGACAATCTCTGCTCACTCCAAAGACACTTGCTCGTGGTTACCCTAATGAGGATTAGCTTCATCCGGCCCAATCCACGTTGACTTATTCTGACCATACTCTGCTATCCAACTGGCTAGGCAATCTTAACTTACGCAAAATTTGATGGTTCAAGATTCAGATTACCTCAATCCAGCCTAATCCGACTGATTAGGATTGACATAACGTGATAATACGTAGTCACCGAAACGGCTAGTCATTCTCAAGTAACTCAAGATTGACTTGCTTATGATTAGCTTAACCATTATTTTTGTCATGCTTAATCTGAAAAAATAGCCTAGTTGTGTCTAATCTACCCCATGGCTATGCCATCTCATCTTGGACCTGATTAGCATAAACTTCACTAATCTTGCCTAATCTAGCTTGATTGGTATCTATCAGTATAGATTGGTAACGACTAGCATTCAATTGGCTTGTCTAAAGTCAATCAGGCTGCGATACACTGCCTTAACTAGGCATTGTCTAAGCATACCCTGGGTTCATTCGGTGGCCTGATTGGCATCAATGAGTATCAATCAGAATTGATTTGTATCGATTACTATTGACCGTATCGACTATGCTCATCTAGCATGGGCTACGTTTAACTTTGACGATTAACGATTAATTCAACTCGCTCTCAAAAACGCTGGAAGCGTCAAAGCACAGAACTTGGAATAGGCAGAAACCTTATGTACGCACTCAGGGACAAAGAAGGCAGAGCAACTACCAATACGTATAAGATAGTTAAAATTCCGGAGGAGTTTTACAGATATCTGTAGAGAAGCCGGCACAACCACGACTTTGATTTAAGAACTGGCAGTATCCCAGATAGCATATCCCAGCAATAATTATAGAAATCAGAAAAGCCTTGGTGGTAATGCAAAGAGGCAAAGCTGGCTGGTGAGCACCGTGTAACATCAGATCTGCTGAAAGACGGAGGACAGATTGTGCTTGAAAAACTAGCCAACCTGTTTACGAAGTGTCTGCTGGCGGGAAGAGTAGCAGAGTCGTCGAAGAATGCTAACATCATCTTCATACAAACGAAAGCAGATCATAAGGACTTGAATAATTACAGGCTGATCAGTTTGCTCTTCGTCGTATACAAGCTATTTCCAAAGGTAATCGCGAACAGAATTAAGAGAACAATAGAATTCAATCACGAAAAAAAAACAAGCAGGATTTAGAACAGGCTACTCCATAATTGACAAATTTCATGCCAGAAATCAAGTAATAGAAAATGCTCAGAATACAACCAACCACCCTACATAGCCTTCATAGATTACGAAAAGGCGTTTGATTCAGTAGAAATATCAGCAGTCATGCAGACACTGCGGAATCAGGGCGTCGACGAAGAATATATAAATATCCTCGAAGAAATCTACAGGGAATCAAGTGTCACCATAAGCAAAGAAAGCAACAAAATACCAATGAAGCGTATAAGGCAGGAGGATACAATATCACCAAGGCTATTTAGCGCATGCTTACAGGAGGTTTTCAAAGGCGCCCAGAAGTGTTAGGAATAAACGTTAATAAAGAGTACCTTAGTAACCTGCGCTTTGCCGATGATATTCCATTGCTGAGTAACTCAGGGGACGAAATGCAACTCCTCATTACGGAGTTAGACAAAGAGAGCAGAAAGGTAGGCCTTAAAATTAATCTGCAGAAAACTAAAGTAATGTACAACCTCGGAAGAGAACAGCGCTTCGAGATAGGTAACAGTGCACTTTAAGTTGTAAAAGACTACGTTGTCTTAGGACAGGTAATAACCGTGGAGCCGAACCACGAGATTCAAGTAACTAGAAGAATAAAGATGAAGTGGAGCACATTTGGCAAGCACTCTCAAATGATGCCTGCTAGATTTACACTCTCCCTTAAGAGGAAGGTATATAATAGCTGCATGTTTCTGGTACTTAGCTATATGGAGCAGAAACATGCATGTTTCTGCTCCATGACTTACAAAGATGGTTCAGCTTAAATTGAGGACGACGCAGCCAGCTATGGAAAGGAAAATCATAGGCGTAACCTAAAGAGACAAGAAAACAGCAGAGTGGATCAGGGAACAAATCGAGGTTAAGGATATCATAGTTGAAATCTAGAAGAGAAAATAGACATGGGCTGGGCATGTAGCGTGTAGGCAGGGCAACCGCTGGTGATTAAGGGTAACTGACGAGATTCCCAGAGAAGGCAAGCAGGTTAGGGGGAGACAGAAGGTTAAGTGGGCAGATGAGATTAAGAAGTTTGCGGGTATAAATTGGCAGCAGCAAGCACAAGACCGAGGTGACTGGCGGCACATGGGAGAGGCCTTTGTCTTGCAGTAGACGTAGTCAGACAGATGATGATGGTGATGACGATTAACTTGTCTTGATCAAGCTTACTTAAGCTTATAGGTGAGGTGAGCGAAGCATGTTTCACTCTGCACGGTAAACGCAACGCTTAACATACTCTTTGTAAAAGCAGCTTCAGGCAGTTAATATGCGACGCAGCTATAGCGAGACGTATGATTTGTCAGACTGCCCGCTCACTGCCAACAATTAAAAATTACACGGCCACAAGCTAGACAAGTTAACAACTAACCTCAGATATTGTGTTGCTGTCGGTAGGATGCCAGCGGTTGCGCTTGACTTGTGCTTTTCATGTTTTCCTTCGGTCACCGTTACGAGGAAGACGAAACATCTATTGTCCTTTCAGGTGTGAACTAGTACACAGTATAGCACGCATCAGCCTGGCATAGCAGCCAAAGAACTGATCTCATTACATTAAGAACAACGTGTTTACAGCACTGTTCCAGCACTATAGCCTATGCGTGCCGCCCGTAACTTTTTAACCAATATTTCCGTGAGGCGGTGCGAAGTCTTTCACAAGGTGTCTCTACGCTGGAAGTGGAAGGTGTCTCACGAGGTGTTTCACAAGGTTTATATACCCTGGAAGCGTCGAAGCATTCTAGTCAATAAAGGAGATGTGACTCCTTACAAATGGCATATACAATATGCGCTTAGAAAATGCTAGTACTGTGTACCGCTGCATTATTTTCATGCAAACTGCAGTAGTGCCGACTTTTATCTTAAGATCGATTTTTCAGAGTTTTTTTTTTTCATTCCTCAGCGAGAAAATGTGCGTGTGCTTGGGGAATCGACTGGAAAGGTCAGGTTAATATAAGCTCTCTACTTTAGCGCTCGCCTATAAAGTGTCGGCCCTCAAGATACCACCTCCGAGTCCTGTAATTAGTTATGATGACCAGCAAAGACCCGTACGACGCTCACTGTTCAGTGTTTGTAGATAATGAAAGCTCTGAAATTCCCGGACAACTAGTCGTTACAACCAATTGAGCTGACTCTCGCCATAACGGTACTCTGGTCGGACAGCGCCGTGAACAATGAGTGCCTGTCAGGCGCCAGTAACGCCACTTTTTCTGAATGGCCACCTTGTTGAATAATATATGGACGTGAAGTAGCTCTGTACATCCATCCAACTCTTACCTTGTGTGAACCTAGTGCTTATCAACTATTTCATCTGGGCCCTTACCTTCAGCAGACTGCCACAGCACTGCAGAACTAGAAGTCGTACGTATTCTTCTAGCCACGAGGCAATATTTTGATGGGAGTGAGATACAAATACCGATGTATACATAATCTAGGTAGACCGGTAAAGGAATCCTGTAACGGTTTTTTGAAGTTTGAAATCAAATCATTTGTACCACAAATGTACGAATGCCGCTCCCGGCGATTATATCACTGCCCTCCTTCCAACCCCTACCTTGACTCATAAACTCATGGGACACGCTGGCATACCTGCCGATCTCAGCACTCTGATGAGCACACTTGCCGTTTGCACTTCGCCCTTTGACGGCCTCCGAGATATCACACTGTCAGGTTGCACGCAATCTCTGAGACCATGGCCCAGTGCACCCGGAAGCTCGTGCGCCGTCTGGCAACGAGGATTGCGGGAGTGGTTGATACCTGCTCCGACAGCTTCCGCCACCCAGTCAGCCGATATTCCGCGCATTCAGAGCCAATCAGATCAGGAACCTGGATGACGTCGTGCCACCAGAGGATTTCGCACTGTGAATGGACGGTTGAAAACACATTTGGCTAGGCAGTAGTGAACTGTAGAGATTCGCAGCTTTAAAGTGTTGTAGTGAATCACATAGCTTGCACAGAGAGCTAAAGTCTGTAACTGATTCTTAGGACTTGGTCTACTGGCCCAGTGGGTTAATAAAAAATTGTAAAAAACGCTTCGGGGTCCCTTTCAAGTGGTAAGAACAAATATGTATTGGCCTGCTGCGACGTGGCTCGTATTGAGGTCGTTGTTTTGGCACAAAAAGCTTCTGAATTCGCTTTAGGAGAACATAATTCAAAGTCAGCTGCCAGTCGTTCACTGACCGTACTGCAGTGTTAAAGCCGAGCCTGTAAATGCCCTATTTGTGTGCAGGTGTCTTTCTCCTCAACTAGCTTTTGGTTATCTAGCCCATGTGCTTGTAGATGAAAAAGCATGGTTTATAGCAAATTTTGCGATGTAGCGAGCCCTAACATTGTTCCCCAAAGACTTCCTAAGCTGAAGCCTAACTGCCACGAAGCACTCAGCGCAAAGCAAAAGTTATACCTATCTTCACATCAGGTGGTGATCCCCTTAACTACAGACTCATTTCTTTGAATGCACTTTCTCAAAGCTCCTCAAACATGTTATTCACTTTCAGATTATTAATTATCTCAAACATCACAACATCATTTTCAAACAGTAGCATGGTTTTCGCAAGGAATTCTCTTGTGAGACTCAGCTTGCAGGATATAATAACGACCTACTCACCTTCTTAGACATAGGGTATCAGGTTGACGCCTTGTTTCTCGACTTCTCGGAGGCATTTGATCGTATTCCTAATTACAGATTACTACTCAAGTTAACGCATCTCAACATTGACTGTCACGTCGTAACATGGATTAAAGACTTTCTCTCTTCTTCTCCTCTCGCATTGAATTTTCCTCCATAAACGGCTCAAATTTTTCAATGGCGCAGGTCACATCCAGCGTACCTTAAGGAAGCGTGCTAGGCCCTCTGCTCTTCATCATATTTATCAGTGGTTTACCTAATGACACTTCTTTCCACGTTAGATTATTCGCTAACGACTGCGTTTCATATCGTGCTATCAGAAGTGACGAAGACCTCAGAGCCCTGCAATCTGAACCCGAATTCATCAGTTGACGGTGTTCATCATGACAAATGAAGCTAAATCACTTCAAAACTAAACTAGTCTCCTTTACACGAAATTGTAGCCGCCTTCCGACCATTTATATACCTAATCACAGACTCGTAGACTCAGTTACGTCATACAAATATCTAGGACTTCACCTCTAATTCGATCTCTCCTGAAACAATCCTATCAATGACATTCTTGCAGCTGCTCACCGCTTCCTCGGGATGTTAAAACATAATCTTCTTTATACTCCCACGCATGTGCAAAAACTGGCGTATATTACCATCACCCACCCAAAAATTGAGCACGCTTCAGCTATACGGGACCCGGATCAAGCATACATCATCAATAACATAGAAACCCCGCAGAACCATGCTGCTCGTTTCATTTGTTCTGACTACTTTAGTTTCACTAGCGCCACTGCCTTGAAAGCTTGTGGTGGACTTGTTAACCTTTCCCTTCGTCAAAAGCTTGCTCACTTATCTTTTTTCATAAAATCTATTATCATCCATTGCTTCATGATGATTTTTTTTCAGTCACCCTTGGCAATCTTTCCTCGCCGCGATCATTCTTTGCAGGTCAGGCGCATCACATGCCGTACCTCATCATTCGCTTATTCGTTCATATCGAAAACCATCATTGAATGAAATCAGCAGCTTCGAACTACCACAATAGAATAGAACATTTCAAAATTTAATGAAGTTTTAAAAAATGATAACGAAGTTAAGAGTTTTGTGCTGTTCTCAACAACTCATTTCATTTTCTGATTGTGGCCTATCATTATGTAATTCTGGTATCTCTCGTTGCGTTTTTAGTTATTTCTTTTTCTATATATTTAAGAGAGAGCGGGTTATTCTGTTGCTTTTTTTCACTATGCATATTATATCTTTTTGTTTGCAATTTATTTTATGCTTGATGTGTATCCATTGCATTCCTTTTTTTTTACCCCACCACCCTATGTAATACCTTCCCAGTGAGAGCCTTTAAGGGTTTCTTGAAATAAATAAATGAATAAATGAAGTGGTTGAGGTAGACTTCAGAGGCTCAGATGCAAAGATAAAAATAACTGTCTCTGTGCTCGTACTTATAGCGTATATAGCTACGAATTCTGTCGATGTAGATTGATATTTAGTTTCACCCTCCCTATTGTAAGAAAGTTTAATGATGTCGCATATACTTGTAATGGTCGTATTTATGGGGGCGTTCTTTTTCTTTCAATTGCCACGGTTTTAAAACCGTAAATGCGGTCTTTTTTTACAGCCATAGCTTGCGAGGAATCCGTGATGCAGTCATTGCCGGGATCTCAGCAACTTAGGAACAGAGAAATGAGCTTGACAAATTTGGTTGTTGGGAACAGTAGGCTTGGAACAAAAAAAACAGACCATTCAAAGGATTTATCTCTTCGGTGCAGAAGAGGCACAATTTTGATGTGAAGGCCCCTTAATATAGTTTGAATCATTAGAAGCTTCGGAAGTAAAAAATATGCGAGTTGCCAAGTGAAACACAAATGCAAAGGCGGCGCCGACATAAGTTTGCCTTTACTTCGCTTAAACAGGCAGGCTGCAAAAACTTTCATAATTCTGAACGGGTTGAGCTAAATGACGTGGTATGAAGCCTCTTTTAAAGTGTTTTTGGGGCCTTCAGGGGTGAAATCGGGAGACAGGATGCGACTATGGAAACAAAACTTTGGCTTCGAGCCAAATGAGCCTCGGTTTTTGTGAGACTAAGAGGCTGAAGACGAAAAGGAGGCTACCACTATGCAGCTTTAGTTAGGTCACCCATTATGCGATGGCTATGGACAATAACATCTCCAGCAATGTTATACGTGTTGTTAGTACAGGACGAGGAAGCTACTTCGCAAAGAGGAACGAACGCTGAATACGCTTTTGTGACACGATGGTGTGCAGGTCAATCCAAAAATTTATCTGTGCCAAATCTGTTGCCCATGATGACGAGTGATCACCGACGACAAGCCAGCGCGTCAAATAAAATAATGCCGTCTTGAGAAAACGTAAAATAATACTAACTGGTCACAATTTAACAGCGATAAAAAAGCACCGTATAAAAATACAGATACCAATGGCACTGCATTGTCGACACAATAGAAAAAATTGCAGAAAAGTGTCTGTTTTATGAATTCGCTTGATACAAAGCAGGGAGACTGGGTTGCATCAACACATAAATGCCGTAGCGAATTCAATAGTCATTTGCTGAGGTGCGGCATGTAGAAACAATGACTGGTAGCCTAACTGTAATCTATTCAGATATATTGTGCATGGGTTTGTAAAAGTATTTGACGTAAATTTTGAGGCAGTCCTTCTGAGCTGATAAGAAGGCGCTTACTTCATACAATAATATGTATGAGATAGTTTTTTCTCAACAAACATCTGTGCTTCCGAGCCCTATACTTGATGCGACAAGCCAAAATGTTTTAAGATGTTCTATAGAAGCACCATAGCCCTCTACAATATGAATTTAGCACACTCTAGTGATCTTGAGCTTCATAAAAAATGTAAATACAATACTAGTGCTAATATGCATATATGCGTATAAAACAGCATGATCGAAAACATTTGTACGATGAAATATGTCACATTCTAATACACACAAGTTACATAAAAGAGCTGGTAAACTCGTCTGTTGGCATGGGCATACGCTGGGTTCCCTTTCAGAAGGGAGAGGGAGGGGCGATAGTTCATTGCAGTGCTTCCTCTTCCTATTAGGTCAATGGGTAGGGCAGACCCCCCCCCCCCCACTCTTTGGGGACAAAGGGGGCCCCTTACCTTCCTCTCCCTTTGCGTATGCACTTAAAGACGCATTGAGATGCACATACATTTCATTTGTGCCAGTTACTGCAATACAACAAGCGAGAACATGCACATAATGTAATACAATTTTTGTTACGTGGCCTTTTTTTTGATGATGTCTGTTCAAGAGTTTCAATATTGCCGTGGCATAGACTTTCGTGACACACCGGCTCATAGAATGCCAAGCTGTACGATAAAAGTTCAACTTTTAAAAGTTTCTTCAAGATTTTTTGATGATTTTTCTTAGGCACATACTTTTAGTAAATTATAAGGTGTACGTGACCCAGTGCAATGTATACATTTAAAATTGTTTTCAATAGCACCTACTCGTTTTACGTATAGTTTTGGCCGTAACATGTTTTCCGTTATTAAACAGCGGTGCCCACAAAAGAATCTGCCGACGAAAGCTTTTAGTTATGAATCGAAAAATTAGAAAATAAATAAGGCATGCAAACAAAGATACAATGAACCAAAGGACCGTGACTTTGGTGCTCCTCTCTTGTGAACTTCTTGTCATGCCGAACTTTTTATGCCAATAAACTGAACTTTTTGTCGAACTCAATAAGTTTTTAATTTTACCCCTATGTAATCCTTCATTTCTTTAATTTTTTACGTTCCAGTCGCACTTTTGTATTCCGATAACACACATTCCACTGCAGGTATTGTGTTCGTCTTTCGCTTGCCAGTATCGACGAAGGGGCGATTATGTGAATATTGGCGATGCTCCGCTGCTCTGTGATGTCTAACTCGATGTTTTGGATTAACTCAGGCTTTGAACACTAAAAACCTCGCTTACGGAACACATCGCTTGTTCCACTCTTGTGAAGCAGGGAAGCGCCTTTACGCGATATTTGAGCAACTTTGGCGAGCGACGGGTCTTTGCGCCTACAAATGTTCTTTGTCAAACCTTAGTACGCACACCATAGGCCACCTGTAACATGGTAGCAGTAAAACATACTGTCTAAAAGCAATTTAGGAGCAAACGAATCCAGTATAACCCATTTTCTGTATTCTGCAATTTAGCTTTACTATTAAAAATAATAATTGAGTTTTTAAGCCAAAAAACCACGAGGTAATAACAAAGTATGCCATAGTGGAGCTCTTTTAATTAGTTATAAACAGCTGTAGTACTTAAACATGATCTAAATTGAAGTGCATAGGTGTTTTTTATTTCACCCCATCAGAATGCGGCCGCTGCTCTGGAACATAGCAACGAAACACTTAAGCCACGGAGCTACTAGGGTGAGTTAGGTAATAATGAAGAAAACAGATACTACAAGCTCTATTACTGCACTAAAAAGCAATTAAGAGGGCACTATTGCATGATTCTGCGTAATGAAGCTGTTGAGCAAACCTTCTGTTGCGCTGGTCCTCTTCAGCCACTGGAAGCACTCTGTGGGCATATGGGGTACTTTATTAGTAGGTACGAGGAGGGCTTCAGTATACAATGAAGTAATTGGGTACTCAAACGAAGGCAGAGCATCCTGACAACACCAACTTATTGCGCAGAGGATAAGCAATGACGTCACTGTTGTTTCGATGCAATGTGAGCAGTAAACGCAAGGTGGCGTGTGCTGTATTGATCTGTTGGAACATGACTTCGCAACGTGTCCGATTCGGCGGACGCGGACACTGCAAAATTCTTGGCGCAAGAGACTCCACGTCACGTGCTGTCGTGCCATACAAGTAAACGTAAAATGGCCCAACAAAGCAGCCAGTTTTCGTCCTTGATTACGGCAGCCTGATATGCTGGGGTGTGCGGTGTGGTCGTGAGAACAAACGCCTGCATTTCACGCGAGAATGGCGCAAGCATAATGGAAGCTGCTTGTATAGCCCTACGCAAGCTATATACTAGCGGCGAGAATGGGCAGAAAGTTCTGGCATATAAATGGCCATCCGGGCAAGGGAAGCCATGAGAGGGCCTTTTTCACCACCGAGGTGGCATGTTCACGCCTGAGCGGTCTGCTGAGCTTCTGGAACGCAGGAACGCAATGAGTGCGCGTTCGGATCGCTGGTGGACGATCGATGAGGCTCCGCCGAGCCGGCGTGATCGTGCCGATACTGTCTTGGTGCATGCGGGTTCACCCGGGTGAACCCAGAGGCAAGGCGCCATCAAAATTCGCTCTGAATTTAAATCAGGGAGGGTTACAGCCGACTGTTTAGGGCAACCTGGAAGTTTTCGCGTGCAGAGACTAAAATGCATTTGCTTATAGGCACTAAGCACCGACAAGATTTGAGACTTCGTGGGGCCTTGTTCCGAATAGTTATATTTGATTTAAGGCTGTCTCAGCTTACCCGCGATCGGGAAACGTATTGCGATGTGTAAATGCAAGTGCATTGGTGTAGTCAAGCCTCTGGGGAACGTTGTGAACGCAGAAGAATGTTTACAATTTCCATTATTAGGAATAAGATTATTTCATATGAAAAGGGGTACACTCATACATTGCGAAATAGGCATCATATTCTTGCAATCAAACCTCGCGCCTAGCTGAATGCAGCATTCTTTGTGTTCTTTCTCAATCTTTATAATTTCTTGACAATTTCCCGGAGTACTTTTTCGATGCGTATTATAGACAGAACAGAAAGAGAAATGATGCTGAATTTTATAGTGCAAAGCACACATGCAGGCAAGAAATGGTTCGGCTGGATACATACAGGCTCGGAGAAGCCACGGAGATGTAATTTTTGATGGACTTAAGAATGAATGCAAGGCATACGGCATACGTAAAAATGTGCAATATACATGTCTACAGACACAATTACGTGCATGCAGAGCAATGCACGTGTAATGAGAGTTCATGAAAATTTACGAGCAATATTCTTCAGCCGCATGTCAAGTCGACACCAACGGTACTGCGGCTTATTCTGTGACATCGTCGAGGCTAGTTTGCTCTGATATTCAGACAGATATCCACCAACATTGGTGCATTTTTTGTGAGTTTGAGTACACTAATGAAAGCTCCAAAAAATCTAGCGCCGCCTCTCCCTATTTCCACTGTGGAATTTCATATTCCGAAGGCAGTTATTGTACACAAAATAAGAGGTTATCAAACTGATAAACAACTTGTATTTGCTTTTTGTCCCAGCGAAGCGGTCTAGCGTAGGTGTTGCTAACAAACTTTCGTTATAATAGTGCAGGTGCACAAGTGCTTCTCTAGCCATTAATTGTGCATACCAAAAGCACCTAGTAGGAAACAATTCTCACTGAATAGTTCACTGCACCATTTGAGTATATCCAACATACCAACGTAAAAAACACCTTACCGAGGTGATTCAAGGCCTAAACAAATTGTGTGAACAAGCCATCTGGCGCTGTTCTGGTTCATTGTGCCATGCGTTGATAACCTCTGAATACAGCGTTGAAGGACTAGACGATGGGAAGCCAGGTCAACATTTCATATCTCTTCATAAATAATATTTCTCCTCGCTGGTTTCGTTAACGTTCAGTGAAGCCCGTCCGCGCGGTGATCCGAGGCAAGCAGGACTTCCTGTCAGCGGAGTTCCGCGCCGAGGTGGAGTGCGAGGCCGAAGGATCGCTGCCACCGGCGCTCATCTCGTGGTGGCTAGACGGCGTGCGCCTGAACACGTCGCTGGCCCAAACTCGCCTGTCGGCCGGCGGCAACGTCACTACTTCACTGCTTGGTTTCGTGCCGAGGGCGAGGGACAATGGACGCCAGCTCAGGTGCGTCGCCACCAACCCCAAGATGCCAGGGCACGAAGACGTCGCCGACGTTTGGCTGCTGCAGGTGCACTGTGAGTCATCACGAACCTATTCTCGTCCTTCTGAGGCACAGCATTGTCAGCACTGACATGACCAAGTTGCGTCAAGCAATGCCGGATCAACATGTTCTCACATGCACTAACTTACAAGTGTAAGTTAGTGCATGCAGATTCATGCTTTGGTGGAATGAATTTAATAACATTATGCAATTGAAATTAGTCAATGACTGAAGTGATTCGATGACTGATTTGGACAGTCTGCAGTAAGCACGAATGATTTTGTTGTGTCTTATTTACAGCGCAATGGTACGTATTTTCATGCCCTACACATGCAAACCAAGTTCGTTTATTTCTACCATCGCTTTAAAATATAAAGCTACAAAAACACGGTGTAGTGATGTAGATGTATTAAAACATAGCTTTGGCATGAGACGCACCTCTGCTGTTTCTACAGTTCCGTTTCACTACCATTTATATTGTGTGATCTCATTTGGTGAGAGTCTTCCGCTCGTAAACGTGATTATCTTGATGCTACATATATGAATGTCAGTCCACGCATTCACCTGTGAATTGTTGTTATCGTTCAAGGCGTTATAAGAAACCCTATTACAGAACAGGAACAGCCCCGTGCCACGCACGTATAACATTCTAACTACATTTTAACCACTGACGATAGATTTACTAGAGCACCGATGCCTCAACCAAAAATATTTGTGGCAAACCTTCGGTACAATGCACAGGGCGCAGTTGAGCAACTGTCGCCTTCGACAGTGCCTTTGTCGATTAGGTAAATGTTAATGATTTCCAAAGAACAGCCATACAGCATTTGGTACGCCATAGAATAGGGTATATTTGTTTTTTAGGGGAAAGAACATCGGTGTTTATTTTTAATATTAGGCTGAGCTACAGCAACCTACTTGTTCCGCAGACAAGCCCCGGGTCAGCCTGGCCTGGGGCAACAGGGTGAATCGGTCCAGCATCGTGCAAGGAACCGACGTCTACTTCGAGTGTGAGGTTGACGCCAATCCACGCCTCATCGAAGTCTCGTGGCGCTTCGAGGGCCACGAGCTAGCCTCTCGCCTCTCGAACTTTATTGTGAGCAACCAATCTCTGGCACTGCGCGGAGTTCAGAGCTCAAACTCTGGCCACTACTCGTGCGTGGCAGCCAATGCTGAAGGTGCATCAGAGTCCAACAGGGTCTTCCTGAGGGTCCAACGTGAGTACAGCTCTGTATTACAAAAAGGTTGTTTTGTATTAGGCATTTTAGGCACACCTCGAAGCTGTTTTTACGTAGTTACACAGAAAAAAAGAAATCGGGAGATCCCATGTACCATGGGCATTGACGTTATACAAAGCATCCGGAGGGATGGTGACTGTGTTGTACTTAAAGAAACGTTACGAAATGACAGTAAGGATACGTACGCTGTCAACAGCAACAAGAGTGTTAGCAATATTCGAAGCGGTAACCTGACATTCAGCACTTGTGCTCACAAGCATCGTAGCCCTGGAAACTGCTACATGAATTAACTTCTGTGGATGGCGCTTAACTGCAATTGAGGTTGACCCGACGTGACAGCTATACCATGGGAGCACATATGCAATGTTTACAAATTTATATATTCAGAAATGCAACCGCAATAGAAGTTTTACCAACACCATGCTTGAATAATGTTTTTTTTTGTCCAAGTCATATTGAGACCTGGTGTACCCCTATGGCAGATTGCTTGATAGCTATGCAGAATGCTTGAATTCAATTTCTGGGGGGGGGGGGGGGGGGGCTGATATTCAAGTTTTATAATCACCGAATCAACGCTGTCGGTGTCAGCTTTATTTGTTCTTAACGCTTTTGTGTTAGCATTATTGAAGTTTGACTTGCCATTCCTGGGTAGACAGTGATTGCTTATCACCTCAGGCACATATCTACTTACATGTGGCACGCACGAGCCTGTGGTATACGGGTTTGTGCCCCACATGCCTGGTGGAGACGGTTTTACGATGGACGTGACGAGATTGCAAATTGTCAATGTCATGACCAGTGAGTCATATTCGTCCAACCAGCTCCCCCCCCCCCCCCCCGCCTGCATAGAAATTTTGGTGCACCGCAAGTCAAGGGGGTGATCACAAGAGCAGTCAGACGTAGGCGAACGGACCGACCGACCGACCGACCGACTGACCGACTGACCGACCAAGACAGACAGACAGACAGACAGACAGACAGACAGACAGACAGACAGACAGACAGACAGACAGACAGACAGACAGACAGACAGACAGATAGATAGATAGATAGATAGATAGATAGATAGATAGATAGATAGATAGATAGATAGATAGATAGATAGATAGATAGATAGATAGATAGATAGATAGATAGATAGACAGACAGACAGACAGACAGACAGACAGACAGACAGACAGACAGACAGATAGATAGATAGATAGATAGATAGATAGATAGATAGATAGATAGATAGATAGATAGATAGATAGATAGATAGATAGATAGATAGATAGATAGATAGATAGATAGATAGATAGATAGATAGATAGATGCCATATGTGCCTGCAGAAGGGAAAAAAATGCTTCACATAAAAAAATAATAGTGCTGACAGAACTGGCTTCTCCACATGATCAGACATAGCGTGAAAAAGCCAGCTTTAGAAGCTTCAGTCATAGAGAAAAGTTTTTGTCCACGCTTCAAACGCTTTAAAGGGCCACGCACCATCCCGCGTTTAAAGATGAGGTGGTGGTTTACTTCTCTGCTTCGCTACCCGTCACAAACGCTATGCACCCTTCACCTCCTCTTAGTTCTTTAAGCACACGATATCCTGAGGCTCAGCACTAAGTGCTAGAGCCTCAGGATATCAGGACATCGCACTTATCGGCTACATGCTGTTGCCACTTGTGCAGATGTAAACACACAAAATGAAGTGTGATCGGTTGACCGCGCACAATATTCATGCAAAACAAAGAAGAATCAATAGTCGGCGGCATGGCAAAGCTGTGCAGGAGACAAATCACATTTGATATTTCGCGTTATGGACCAGTCAATTGAGCATGTACACTCCCCGCCGCTGCGGTGTAGTGGGTAAGGTACTCGGCTGCTGACCTGCAGTTCAAGGGATCGAATCCCGGCTGCGGCGGCTGCCTTTCCGATGGAGGCGGAAATGTTGTAGGCCCATGTGCTCATATTAGGGTGCACGTTAAAGAACCCCAGGTGGTCAAAATTTCCGGAGCCCTTCACTACTGCGCATCTCATAATCATATGGTGGTTTTGGGACGTTAAACCCCACAAATCAATCAAAAGCATGTACACTATAGACATCACGGAAACTACTGTCTGCGTCACAGAAGTGCGCAAGATGGAAAATAAATATCAGAAGAGAACATTGATGGCGCTTGTTTTTTGCAATTTGAGAGCCTCGTGAGTGGCCCTTTAAAGAACCTGCAACACTTGAAAAAGTAATCATCAAATGGTCTCATCGAAAGATTTTTCATTCGCACGAATCAACTGCCGCAAAAATGTTTAGAATATGTCGAGTAGGAGCGGAGTTGCTGTGATTTGTCACATGCTTCAGCGCTTTGTCTTTTTTCTCGTACCAGTGAGTGCACTGAAAACTACGCGTGTAGGCGGATGAATACAAAGCGAGAGGTGTTCCTTCATCGGCATGCATTATGACCGTGCCCACTTTTTTTTTTCTTTGTAAAGCGTAGCTTGTTTTCGGCGTGATTGTGAGTGCGTGTTCGGGCAGGCACATGGCCGCATCCCGTGGCAGTTACAGTAACTAAGCAACTCACGCTGCTGAAATTAGCAAATGGCCATGAACATTGGGATTATGGCAAAGGCAGATAGGTTCATGGCATGATTTGTCGAGAAGTAGAGGAACGATTCTCAGCTGAATTTCATAAATATTGTACCACGTATCAAGTAAACAAAGTGCAATGAAATGTACAGACCATACACTACTCCGTAAGGCAACGTTTGTACCATAGAACCATCAACACCTGCCAGCATAATAAACGAGGAGGAGTAGGCTGACTAAACGAAAAGTTGGTCCCCACAAAGCTGTAAACTTTGTGTTATTGTTTATTTAGCAGATACAGTCTTACTGCTTACATCTCACCGGCTTCAAAAACTCTGAAAAGAGCCTGTATGGTTGCAATTCCATTCTTAGTGATGTGATCATTATATTGAAGAAGGGAAATTTTCTAGGGCTCTTTTTTTCTGCTTGACACACCTTAATGCGGTGTTCATTAGGGTTTTCCTTTAAAGTTTCTTTTTGATTGTGATTGAGCACCACTAACGTCAGTCTGTCGTGAAAATTCTGGTTTTCCATACGTAGGTTTCTTGAACCAGCACTGATCACTAGTGTGCTGATTGCAGACCTTCCGGTGTGTGACCCGAACCTGCGCACCAAGTATACCGCTGGACGCCACGAGGAGCTGCGAGTCCACTGTTCAGTTTTGGCAGACCCGTGGAACGTCAGTTTTCACTGGTCACTGAACGGCTCCGCGGGTCATCGGCGAGATCTGCAGTGGGCAGTCTCGTCAACCACTGACCCCCGTGGACTGGTTACCAGCTACCTGCGGTACACGCCCAAAAACGAGTCTGACTTTGGTACGCTCAGCTGCTCCGCGCGGAATGTAATCGGCCTGATGATGCGTCCATGCATAATCCATGTGGTTCCAATTGGTGAGTCTGTTCATGCATTCTGCAAGTGGTACTTGAATGACGTGTATAATGCGCAAAATGCAGCCTGTCGAAAGCCTTAAGGCCTGCAAGCGAGCAAATCGAATCGTCAAATAAGTGTCATGGTTTTGCCCAGATTGAGCGGCAGTCTTTAAGCGACCTCACGTTACGCGGGGCTTTCGTTCACCTAATTCTATATGTACATTTTCGCCAAGAATCCCTCACTCCACCTTCCTTTTGGCCACTGGCACATAACTCTTATGAATTGAAGCCTTCGCTTATTATACAAACGGTTCGTGCTTATGCTTCTCTGTTCCCCGTCTGATATTCATAGCGATTCAGTGAAGGGTACTTCATGCGATCACTTATCATAGGGTAAAAAATTAAAATTTACGAACAGTATTCAGTAATTAAAATGCAATAATCCACCCGTATGGCTGCCGGTGCTCTTTTGTCTCATCGAGAAAGCGCTCGATGATCGCGTGGGGGTCAAACGCGATAATCATGAACCACCGGGGCTCTCTCTTCGATTTTATACCACAATTCTCTGACAGTTCTTACTTTGGGACATCCTTCTGTATTATATCAACTTTTTACTTGCACTGTATTCTACTGAATAAACATTTTTCGTTTCCGTTAATGATATAGCTCAGTGTTCACATCATTCAACGATGGTGCAATTAAGCGCCCGTCCTCCGCCATGTTTCGATTAGTTAACTCTGTACCCCCAATCTGCGTGCGATTAATTTTTGTATTCTTCAAATTTGTTTTTTTTTTGCTTCCTTTTATGAACTTTTATTAAACGAGTATACTTTAGGAATTACTTATCATGTTTTTTTTTTTTACCTCTGACAGTAAGGAACCACTTTTACATCAAAATCGAGACCACCCCAATTGCCGTTATCTTTCCATTACTCTGTAGTGTAGCTTTCGCGGCATGAGCAGTATTATAGAAAGAATTGACCATTTTGTGACAATACGCATACTTCCTGCACAAATGTGCCTATTTCGACAGGCCCACCGATGCCTCCGCAACATTGCAACGTGAGCAACCAGACCATGGGTGCACTTCGCGTGGACTGCGAAGGAGGTGCTGAACCAGGCCACAGCTTCCTGCTCGAGGTGCACGAGTTGCAGCGGCGCCGACTAGTGGCCAATTTGAGCTCACCGACACCGTCGTTTTGGGTGGACGACGTGCCTCCTGGCACTAAGTACACACTGCTCGTCTACTCCTTCAATGGCCGCGTCCGATCGGAACCCGTGCTACTCAGCACGCACACATTGACCAACGCTGCACAGGGCTTTTCTGAGCCAGGTGAATAGGAGGCCTTACACGTTATAGCGTGAATGCTGAGTGGCAGTTCCTAATGTTGACCGCTAGTGCCTGCGGACAGCAATCGCACATATTGGCATTTAACCAGAAATTTTCAAGACGATCTCTGTAAACATGCATGCGCTGAGGTATAGATATTCAGCCGTGATTTTGTTAACTTTAAGCGTGCATAAGTTCTTTGAGTTGAAGCTATTTCAGCCGATGTTTCCAAGTTACACGAAGGGTTGTGGACCTGGTAGCCTCAGCCCATCTATGCAGCGGAAGCGTGACACGCCTTCATAGTCATAACAAATAGCCAGCCTCTTGTAGTTTAGTTGAACACTTATGCACGACCATATCAGCATACAAGTGAAGATTTCTGAGGTCATAATGAAAACGCAGCACTTAGTGAAAATTATATTGACATGCACGGCTGGTTACAGTTTCATACTCGATATTGATCTCATAACAGCAAAACAAGTATAAAGCTCAAAAAAGAAAACATTTAGAATAAAATGGGTGCTTCGTGGCCAGCCCTAGACATGTTTAAATAATTAAAACCATTATATTTTTGTATATCAATGTTCATGGCTCTAGGATGGTTGACCATAACACGTAACAATAATAATTAATAGCATTTTTTACCTAATCACGTCCACTTTTCACCGGAAAAATTTGTTCTCTTTTTGCTTCTCTGCGTTCTATGACGAAAATCTAGCAATTCTACCTACATCCATGTATTGAAGATTATGTACTGTCTGCGGATACAAAAACTTCCGCAGGCAGGTTGCTATGTATTTTTAGTGCCATATTTTCCCCGAGGCCAGGATTCCGGCTCACAAGGGGCTATAGTTCTTAAATGGTCCACCACGTGACGCAAGAAGTAGAACCCTCCCCCTCATTTGCGATTTTCTCCACCCATCACCAAGCTAACGAGTTCCGTACGGAATGGGGTTCACCACTCAACCTGTTCTTACTCATCGCCCCTCAATGTGGAAGCCAAATAATGGTGCTCTTGCCACCAGCGCGATCTTAATTTTAGAGAGCCGGCCGGTGTGGAGCACGCGAGCATGTTTCGCCCCAGCCATGCATGCATGTTTTTTTTTTCAGACTGAGGACTTCTGTTTTTCTTTCGGTTGGTTGAATTCGTGTCCTAACTGAACAGTATAGATGAACGAAGAGGTTAGGGGCAGCTGAAATGCATTTCTTTTATTTTGTTTTGTCAACTGTAATGCATTGTATTCATAATTATAGCTTCAATACTTGACTTTGTATCTACGTCATATATTTTGTTACCACATTATTAGTGCTCCGAGATTGTACTCTTCAGTTATTCATTCGGAAGCTCTTTCACTTTCTTATTTCTATTGGGCGCCTATTCTGTGCTTCACTGTACATAAGGACCTAAATATATTTCTATAAAAAATAAAAGGGGGGATGCCAGGCCTGCCCGAGATACGCAGAGCAGTTACAGCGTAAGCTGTAGAAGCGGCTTTTATATAGAGCATTTTATAACCTATTGTTAGCGTCTCAATTGCTAGCATATTTGCGGGCGTCTTATTTAGTCGCATAAAAAAGGACGCTTCAAAAAATGGCTGGCTTCAAGAAACAGTGTTTCCTCAATTATTTCTGTTCTACGACCTCTTAGAATTTAATAAACGAGCTTTGCAATTTCATCTCAGCATTACTTGTTCTTCAGTGACTATTGATGAGGGACAAAATATTTTTTACACTTATAACCTTTATGTATGTTACTATATTCTTGGCTGAATTTCAGTAGCCTTCATATATTAAAAAGAGTAATATGTTAATTACTTTTGTAATGCTTTATTATGAGAGCTTTCACAATGACATATGCAGAGCTTTATGCAATAAACAGTTGAATGTGCAGTGATCTCCACGAAATTGATATATGTATTGAAGCCCTGTACAATAACAAATCAGCTATGGGACTTCAATCCTTGGCTGATGATTTATGGACTAGCATGCTGACTTATAAACCAGTTTTAAGCCACACTGTTCATTTCAGTAGACATTATTGACAGGGGGTGATTCCTCTTGCGCTTGACTGTCGTTAGATTTTACAGCTTGATTCTGCGATGGCAGCGTTATGTGTTATGAATTGAGGGTTATGAGTAAGGAAACAATTTGAGCTAGAACACCAGCGCCATTGTTTCCTCGGTCTTTGTGCCACTAGTGCGTAGCTGCACCACTTTGATCTGCTTCTTTTCTATGACTTGGTTATGACCTAAACGACCTGCAGTGGTCAAGTTTTTAGGTATTAAAAGAGAAGCGAGAATTGAATGCATGACCGAGCAAGCATAGTAATCTCTTTATAAGCCTGCCTCTTTCTTCATTAAACTGTTCGTTGTTGGTCGATTCTTCATAGATTCATAGATTCTTCATAGATTCATAGATTCTATTATTCTTCATAGAATCATTCGTGAACCACTCTCGATTCTAAGTCACCACCCTCTAATTTGCCTGCCGTATGGAGAAGTCTAGCGTAGTCGCTCAATACATAGTGCCTTTCCGGAAAGCAACAGGGATGTTAAACGGCTTTCATCTTACTGAATGCCTATATCAGATTATTTATTACCGATGGAAGGACTAGGTCATGGTTGCTGAACTGGACGTCACGAATAGCTGGAGCAACGGCTGAGTTTTTTGGTGACAGAAAGCAGCACAGTAATATAAAACTTGATTACACGCTTTTTACGAATGGTATACACACTCATATATTACCAATATCATTTTTTTAGTTGGCGCACCGCTTTCAATACATCTCAGCGACCAAATATTACTCAAATAGGGTTGCAGTTAAGCAGTTCTGAACACTGAAGCGGAGTTCTCATATTTTTGCGAAGCCCTCTCGAGAGGTAAAGGTTTCAGTTCTTTGGACAAAATTATTATCCAGCATTGTGTCTTTTAGTGCTATTTCTTTTCTTTCTGTCTGTGTCCACGGTTTTATAATGCTAAGTGGGTGTCACGCCGTGTATTGAGAGGACGACCATCGTACCGCGGAGAGGAACGTGCGAAATACACACAACACGACAACCCTTCCTCCCTGGTCACCCCACCGTCAAGAATAGAATTGAATCCAGCCCAGCCCATCACCATCCCATATGTGCCAGGTACAAGTGAAGAGCTCTTCGGGATTCTCAGGAAAAGCGGGAGACACGGCACTTTACAAGCCCTTTCTGACGCTCACCCGTTTGCTACCACGGCCAAAGGATCGACCTGAGGAGGAACACGAAGGAGTAGTCTGCAAGGGGCCGTGTTCTGAGTGTCGAGCCAGCTACTTAGGCAAAAGTGAATGTTTCTGTTTAGCAGGCCCACCAAGCGGCCGACAGGCTTGGTCTGACGGTCTCGACGTGGGAGTCACCCGCTGCGCGCTAACGTGCGTCTTGCCAGACAGAAATAAAGTTCAGTCTCTCCTCCCCCTCATGTTAAGATTACGCCAACATAAGTACGACGACAGGAAGATGAAAGTGCAACACAGCAGTCTTGCGGAGCCCTGTGAGAAGCATGACCATAATGTCGACTTCAACGGAGCTTCTCTTCTAGAAACAAAAATGAATCTAGGAAGGAGGCTCTTGCTCGGGCCCTGGCACATTCAAAACACAGCTGCAAAATTGAACCGCTTGCTGGGAACAATGTCACAGCCTCCGTAACGCGAGGAGAAGGTACAGACAGAGCCGTGGTGCTTCCATGACCAACACAGTCATCTCCTGAGGAAGGAGCAGAACCATTGACCAATCGTCGGGTCATCTACGAACTTGGCTGGAGCCATAATAACTTCAAAAATCTTCTACCCAGCCAGAAAGATTTCGTTCGGAATGTTAACGTTTAAGCTTGAAATCATGCTCTGCGCATGAAGGAACCTCCAAAATAAGCTGCCAGTTACACTGAAAAGCATAAAGCACTGTGCATAGCGCTGGCTGCTAAAACGCTGCTCGTGTGCAAGTCATAGAACTAGGTGAGCAAACTTTGCATGAGTAATTTAATTTTAATTTTGGTTAACGCGCTTGGGGAGCTTTAATATATATATATATATATATATATATATATATATATATATATATATATATATATATATATATATATATATATATATATATATATATATATATATATTATGCTGCATGGGTATTTGTTGTACGCCGAATAAAACTATACAAGTTATGTATGTTCAAGTGAAATGCTGTTTGCATCTGTTTTATGGCATTGTCATTCAGGCAGCGTGCTTGTCTTAGAAGTTCACACATAGAACAAATTTTTTAACCATTCAAAGCAAAGTAATTATGGCCATACCCAGGAATTTATTCTCGGGGGTGTTTTTGTATGAAACAGCTAATATCAACTGGTGGTCGATTTGATGGTGCGTTATACCTATAGTATCACCGGAAAATCTTAGGAAATAAATAACTCTAGGGGTGTCAGAATCCACTGAAACCCATGTAGTTACCTTCCTGAACGTCATGAAAGTTCGCGTATCAAGGCTCTGATGCAGCTGTGCGCTTTGCAAATTTTTTAGCGCACACAGAATGCTACAGCTGCTTGCACTCAGCATGGAAATGCACTTATTCGAAACTAAGAATGCTTGTCTTACCAACTTTGTCCATGTCCTATTCCTCAGACGCTATGCCACGTAATGAAAGTTATAGAACGACACACACGCAACGACCTAAAGAAAGATACGAATAAGAAATGCAGTGTTGTCGTCATTCGTATATTTTCTAAACTTCTTCTGTCGCCTGGGTTTTTTTTTCCCTGCCGCCATGAACTCAATCCAACTGGCCCAATTAATAGTACAAAGTGAGTCATGTATCCCATCTAAAACATTCCGGAAAAATGTAATTATTTTCTTCAGTGATGGACCATGGTCTATAGTAAGAATTGCGCATGTGAAATACTACGTGGGTCATTTATAATCAAAATACATGGGCTGTAAATCCGTATTATATTCTGTTTTCGTAATGTGTTTAAAAATATTAACATTGTAAGGTTTTCTTTGTGTATTGATTAGGAATCAATAATCTAAAATAAAAAATAAGATGGACACCACTACATAATGTGTGCAACGTATCTGCATGTCCCGATACAAATGTACAATATGCTGTGCAAATCTACAAATTTCATGGGTAGTAACAGCACACAAACTCACGGGACGAAGTGAAGGGACACAAACAAGGAACTTCGCGCTTGTTTCGGTCCCTTCTCTTCGTCCCGTGAGTTTGTGCACTGATACAACCCATTATGCATCACCAACTAGCCCTACTATCAGTCTTCCTACAAATTTTACCTACAAACAGACGCGAATGTCAGGACTATAACAATCGAAGGCACACACATGCATGTGCATTATGCAGTTATATGTGTAGTGTGCGTTTAAACACCTGTCTCTTCCAAAAAAGAATTTCTATCTACCCTGCTGACGCATACAATAACTTTTAAAAATCAACCTATACAGGACTATGATCAGTCGCATATAAGCAACAGAACCAGACACCTATTGCAGCCACATAAGTACCAATATGATGTGTCATCAGCATTACTCATGTTTGTCGAAGGTTAGCGTACGCAACAGTTTGTTACGTGCTTTCGAGAGCGTAACATATCACATGAAACGACATGTGTGTGTGTGTGTGTGTGTGTGTGTGTGTGTGCGTGTGTGTGTGTGTGATTTACCTTTGGTTGCAATACCAGTTGCTAGTATCATATCAGTGTGCCATTAAGATCAAGAGTTATGTGGCAGTGTACAAGGCCGTGAAGAAAGTGTCAATATTGTCTCCAACGCAATTAAATGTTTCAAAAAGCTACTGCCCCGCCTGCTCATGCGCTTAGGCAATAAAGGAGCGGTACTTTCGCGATGTGGGTAACATAAATTTATTCACTTGAATGAACTAGCGCCTGCAGTTCCAGAACAATTATGCCTGAAAGGAACTCCTGAGGATCTGAAGATACCACAGCGAACATCTCAACCATCCCACAGCGAACGTAATCCTCAAGAAAAGCAGGAAAGTCATAATCGAGAATGTGGTCAGGCGATGAACTACAATGTCTGCAATGCGATTCACGGCACTTTCATAATATATAATTAAAAAATTAGCACTAAAACTTCAACGACTGATGGAGAATATCTTTATGACATGAATTTAGGAGCCAATATTGCACTTTTCAGCTAAGATGTTATTTACTCAAGAAAAAAATTCTCAACGTGTAAAAGAAAGAAGTGCTAAAGTAGGATTAAAGAGCAGCCCGATGAAACCAAAGATAATGGGAAGCGACTCGAAAAAAAGGAGAGATTGAGAGTGACAACCAGACTAGAAGAGTATGTATACGTGCTGCTACTTATAAATAGAAAGCCACCCATGCCTCCCTTATTTGTCACTTTCACAAAAAAAAAAAAAAAAAAAACTTAGGTTGTCTCGTAAACGTTAGTCATTTGCAACACTTACGTGCTAATTGAATTACCACTAAGCTTTGAGCAGAAATTGACAATTTTTTCAGTGATAACTTACAGACCAAGTACGTGAATAAATTACTGAACGTGCCCTTGAAAAATATCATGAGTGTTACCACAAGGTTTCAATCTCTACATCTAAACAAAGTAGGTGCTCACGCACGCGTAGTCCATCTCAGCATATTATTGTAACTTACCATAATCGTGTATGAAAACCTCTCACGTGTGCCCGTCTGAGTGGTAAGAATACGAGAGAATAAGAGATTCGAGTGGACCAAAGAAACAGATTACACAAAAACGAATTGTCATGAAGAGAGCCATGAAGAGACCCAGTTTAATATGGTAGCACGATGCTACTGGCTCTGTACCAATAACAGTGCCGGACTCCTGCCACCAGCTGTCTCGCACGCGATTTTGACTTTCCTCCACACATCTCCACCCACCTGTACTTTAAATAAAAAAAACCTGCTCTCGCAATGACAATTATCCGTCCGTTGAGCGGGTTACTGAGCGAAGAGAGCGGGAGGAGGTATAGTTTCAAGAAGAGAGAAAAATGGTGATTCTTCCTTGTTGAGAGCCCTGCCCAGCCTCTGACAATGGTGTTCGTCTCTGCTCCCCCTCTCCCAGCGTTTCGTATGTGGGCACGCAGTTTGAAAAAGGCGTTCGTCAAATTTTCAGTGCGTGGATGAGGCGGCCCGAGGACTACGCCGCCTCCGCTGTCGTATACTTAGCAGTGGACCCTTGCTCATGCTCAACGAGATAAAGGAACACTTCTTTTTGTCAAGATGGTATTCCCCTACCCATACCCTAATTTCTGTAAGGCACGGACTTACCACAAGCCTGTGCGTATCCTAACCAAGTGGTTGTGCATGACATAAACGTTGTTGCCATATAGACTGCATGCCAAGAGCCACCCATCACATTGGGATGACGAGACCTGCATGCTCCGCGTATGTGTTGTTTCTCGGCCACTTTTAATCATGCCCAGCCTCGAATTACGAGAGTGAACTAATTAAAGCCTATTAAATGAGAAAAAAATAACGTTGCAATGCTTGTGTAGCTTTTCTATTGTTATCACGAAAAGCGGTTGAACCTCTTTAGATAAATGTAGCTAGAATTTATCATATGTGCAGCATTTTAACGAAATAGCGTTATAGAGCTCGTTTCGCAGAAATTCCGTGGTTGGTGTTGACGTCGTTGGTTGTGAGCAAAGAATCATGTTGTGCGTGACACAAAATTAATATATATGTAAATAAAATATTATAATAATTAAAAATTTCCATGACCGAATGCGGATCGAATCCAAAGCACTTGAGCGGCAAACAGCGATTCTACACAGCCATGCGTCTGCTTGATAGTAAAGTGAAAATAACTTCCCCTGCCTAAAAATGTAGTGAAAACAACCTTTATGTTTTGCCAACACACGCATCCCTCGTACAGGCTTCACAACACAACGTGTAACTCCGCAGTAATATTACTTAGTGCAAGCGCACATTGCCATCGGTCGTCATGCAGAACATAACATGCGATTATCATAACGACTTCGTGGTTTAAAGCCGGCCACCCATTTTTCAAAAAAGCACACAAGTTATTGCACGTATTCTCCTAATATCGCATAGTGTGTGATTAGCAAGTTCATGCGGGTAATGGTTGTCACACGCTCGTGGTTTAAACATGTTACTCATTACGGAGGACGCAGCCGAATTGGTAAGCCTCACAGACACAAGTCACTTCCAACTTTATCGATTACATTGTAGTCATCCACAAGTTAAACTTCTCGAGTAGCATCATAATTCAAACAATAAAAAGTATGCCCTAAATGGTGTATGTGTGCGCAAGGGAAAGTATATCGCGTTAAACTCTTAAGCGTAAACTTTGAAGGTCCCTCAATTTTATTTCTACGGTTTTGACGGCACGTGCGCGTTTAGGTAATTGTTATTGGATAGTCTCATGCAGCCCCCCCCCCTCCTTGCCTTGTATTTTTTTTGGTTTCAATATGTACTATCCTCGTGAAATGTAGCTCGAAGTGCAGCAAGCCTTCGCGATGGTGTAGTGCGTATATGCCGTCCAGTCATCACCATTCACAGGCGGGAGCATTTTATTCGGCAGCTCTGCGCATATATACGTGCCTGTCCATGGTGATAAGTGGACAGCGCGCAGTATGCTATCGCGAAGACTTGCTGATGTTTGGGTTTCATTTGACGAGGATAGTACGCTGATAAACAACACAAGAAATAAAAAAAATATTTGTCACTTCGCTTACGTCTCGTACATCTGTTGCGGAATTTCAGCTCATGAAGTAAAGAAGATGCAGAAAGATAGATTTTTGAACTTGGAATTTCGGTTTCTACGCCGCCGCCAAGGAAAAATGACCGTGTATCAACAGCCGTGATGTACCCCGCGTGAGCCGAAGGCGACGCCGACTCTGAATGACCCTCATAACGCCACCGGTCGAGCAGTACGATGAACACCCAGCCAGTCCTAGCTTGACTAGGCTTTCCCACATTTGGCTAAGTGTTGCTAGTTCTATTGATACAATCTTTCGCACATATACAAAAAGTCCTTGCGTGATCTCTCTCGCAAAGTAAGTTTTCGCCACTACCTTATGAAACAGCATTCATTTGGAATCGATTAGTTGATCAACTGAAGTGCAGTAGCTTTATGATGTAGCTTAGAGTAATTAGTCCAATTAGCCTAACTGCGCTGATTAGTGAAGCATGGTTTAGTCTAGCGTAAGTATCAATTCCATAACCTGACATGAGCATAATTGGTTAATTATCACCAATAATTATTATTTACTATAACTACCATGAACCCTATCAGACTTGAGTGCACAGTAAATACGCGAGCATAGGTCGAAACTTCCGGAGCCCTGCACTACAGCGTCTCTCATAATCATATGATGGTTTTGAGATGTTAAATCCCACATATCAATCAAATACACGAGTTATGTTCACACTCAATAAATGTTCGCAAACCTGTACTTGGCCTTTTATTAACAATAAGTTGATAGATGACTAGCCGAATAGGCTCGATCTCGGACGCAACGAACCCTCAAAATTGTTTACTGGTGTCATAATAGTATACCTTCAATAGGAATCTTCACTGAACACACGTATCAAAGTTCATTTATCTTTGGCACCGAACGGTACACTATCTCATCGGGAGACGGAGCTACAGGTGCCTGATGGCAGCCACACCTTGAAGAAAACAGGCTACCAAACTATTTTTTATCGCACAATTAAAGCATTCCTTACAACAACTTGAACAAAAGACATTACACTACCTAAATCACAGAATTCTTTTATATATATATCCAGGCACATCGCCACAGTAGCGATTGAAAGGCGAAAAGTGGCCAAATATTCGAAGAGCTCTCATAGGCGCTGTGCCTTTATCTATTATGATTCGTCGAAGTCACAGTATTGTAACCACTCGAACATAACTCTACTAAATGAAAGGTTTCTACATTCGCTACTTATAATCGAGAATGCTTTTAGAAAACTCGCAAGAGAGAGGAGTTCATCATGTTTTGCTCTACATTGCCACAGAGTGACGGGAAGCGCCACCGCAAGCAGGTGAGAGGTCGCTGACTTGCACATGAGCCATAATCCTGGGGTCGCTCGAGAAAATAAGTTGTGCCATTTTTGTAAGGCAGATGCTTGGGCTAGTTGGTGGCTTTTTCTGTCCTTGTCTCTTCTTCTGTAGTTACGCCGTAACTACTCGTAGTCTTGCGTTGTGCAAATATGTTGATTCCCAATCACCAGCGCTCTTTCTGTCCTTGTCTTTTCTTCTGTAGTTACGTTGTAACAACTCGTAGTCTTGCGCTGTGCAAATATGTTGATTGCCATCTTTGTGTTCGAGTATGTTATCTCATTCGCACTTAACAAAGTCGTAAAGCTTGGTGATGGCGTGATTCGAACCGGATATCTTATTCTTAACAGTTAACCATCTAACTAACTTCGCTAGGTGGGCGTGCACCAAAAATACTTTTAAAAACTTCCGTCTTATACGCGGGAACTAAGAATACGAAGAATCAAAGGAAAAGGAGCTTATGATGAGGGCGAGAATAGTAGAGGGGAATCACAAAAAACTGACACTGAGTCGTGGTACCCTAAGGTTTGCAGAATATAGCATCGCCTCTTTCTTTCAAGAACCACTTCACACTGACTGACCGTGAGTCAGAGACACACCAAGACACACAGAGACAGACTTACTCCTAGAATATGAAAGATCCTTTTTTTTTCTCTGCTTACTACACCTAACGGGCAACGCACAGGTTTCTGGTGAAACATTTGTTTACAAAATTTCTAAATCGCGACTCACGCGTATATAGACTTTCATACATGGTATTTTTTGAGAAAATAATATCTCTCATTAGAAGGATAGTTTTCGTAGAGCTTTTGCGTTATTAATTCGAGCATTGCTGTAAATAGTAAGTGATAGAATGAGTGCAATAGTGACCCCAGAGGCTTTTTTCTAGTTGAAGATTTGAAGAAGGCAATACCACTTGTCGAAACATTTTTCTTTATGACATTCCCCTGTTTTACGGATTTTTCATTTTATATATCATCTTGTTTCTTCCGCATTGGAATCGCCGAGAACGCTTTTTGCGATGCCTGTCGTGTAGAGAAGACGCTATGCCACATCCTGTGAGGTTGTCCGGTATATAATGTTCAGGGACTGTAAATGGCGTCCGTTCTAGCGCACTCTCACCGTATAGAATTGTCGCTTAGACTATTCTTACAGTTCGTCGACCCAGGACATTGCAGCTGAAAGCGATGAAGGCACTGCTGAGGTTTTTAAGAAACACAAGCAAGTGGCTTTGACATTGATGTCGCTTACCACGCCAGAATGATGAACTCTAACTGACTGCTTGTGTGTGCTATATTCCGTCTTCCTCTCTCTTTTCACTCTCCATCTTACAATCTACCCCTTCCTATTACCATGTTTTGGGTAGGCAACCGGTCACCCTGAACTGGCTAGCCTCCCTGCCTTTGCTTCTCTACAATTTTTCATTCTTCATCTCTTCAATTTGTCATCTTCCCCTGAACTTCTACTTTTCTTGGATTTCCAAAGCCGTATACTATATATATGCTGTACTATATGACAATCTTCTAAGTTGGCTGTTTTTGTGCAATACATCTTTATTGTATTTGTCGCCAAAAACCACTATAAATAGGAGCTTTGTGTTTGTCGGCCCATAAACATGCTTGAAACTGTTAAGTATGCTATCGAACTAAAGCAGCGTCTGGATGTGTGCCAATTTCAATTAGCCCGAAGGTGGGCGCTAAGGGTGACATCGCGCTTTATGATTGTGCACTCGCGTTGCAGGACCCCCTTGGCTTGTCTCATCCAACATCTTGGTGTCATTTCTCGTCGTGGCAGTCTGCCTGCTGGTGGCCATTCCATTTATCGTGCTCATTGCCATCAAGTATAAAGCCAAGACCCCAAAAGACCGAGGTATGTGATGCTAGCTGTATGAAAGGACGTGTTTTACTGACTTCTTTGCTGAAACCTTTTTTGAACGTCACTATAGTGCTTAATTCGTATTTATCAATTATATTTATTCGGTCAGGCATAGATTTGCGGTCACCAAAGACTGAATATTATGGAATACAGACGAATTTAAAGTACAAAAATTGACAGTTTGTGTAATTAGGCAGATACTTGGGTATATTCTTGGTTAGAAGCCAGCAGCTGCAGAATAGATATCAACAGATAGCAAACGCAGATGAGGGTGGCCAAGAATTTGTCGAGGTAATTAAACTGACAGGTTCGTGGGTGTAAAATGGAGTAAGCTCGTGCATTACCGAGTAAATTTGAAATCGTTGGGAGACGCCTTCGTCTGGCAGTGGACAGAGAATACTGTCGACAATGACTTATGAGAGATAGCCCGGCTTAAAACACTACAAGTTTCTCCTAATTTCAATTCAAAACACAATAAATATGTGAGGGTTCAACCGCGCACACTGCCAAAGTAATAGAGAATGACACGTACTAACACATAGCTCATATTGAGTTCAAGTTGTAGCTTATCATATCTCACGACGTAGAATGTATTTACCGAAGCAGTGACTATAAATCCCTTACCCACCGGAAAAATCAAAATCTACATTTTAACAAGCAAACTAAGTAGACGAGTATCATCACTTTAGCTATCACGGGGACCTTCACGCACACTGCATTGCCACAGTAGCCGCTAAATACAACTCATGCACAACAAACTATATTGGTCTCTATCTGTCTCGCTGTTTTTGGCTGAACATTGCATATTACTAACAGTTTGAGATGTTGATCATGTGTTTTATTGCAACCTAGAAGAGAAAAGGCGTCAGCAGTGCGATGTCTGAAATATTATTCAAGATTAGAGACCCTTTCGCTTTTTACAAACACAGGCCCTGGACGGCTTGCGGTATTTTGGACTGGCGCAACCTATAAGCATTGGTCGGGGGGGGGGGGGGGGAGAAAAGCCTTGGCGAGTAGCCCACCAATTTTCAGCACTTTTATCCCTGTGATTGGCCAAATATTTGCAATATAATTGGGCAAATGTTTGGAAACTACACAACATTAAAAGAGTTAATATTTAACTTTTAAGCTCCTTACTTTGGTATGACAGGAGAAAAATAGTATTTCCTTACTCTGGCACTATTCAGAAAAAAAATTTCTGCTTCAGTGTTAGAGCATAATAATTGATGTGACCAGAAGTTTTGCGGGAAGCAACAAATGCACCTGCTATTGCGATCTTCGAACCGAAATAAAAGGCGAATAACTCATAAATTTGTAGATGTTGGTTCAGTATTGCTTACTCATTTCATGTAGCTCACTGACAACTACATGTTTATGGACACTCAAAACTCACATGCGTGCAGTTCCTGGACAATGAAATTGTCGTTGATAATGTTGTTTGGCACCGAAGCTAACAATTTCACGAACTTCGCGCGTAGAGTGGCCTTTTAAAAGAGTAAAATACTCTGGGCAATCAATGCACGAGACTGTGTGCTTTCAATCGAAAATTTAAGCAGCGCTATCAGATACTGCGTGTCTTTTTTATTTTTGCTGAGTAGATTGTGGAACATAAAGGGATATGAAAGTGGAGCAGAAAACACCCTGCCGCGCACAGCCTCCGCGTTACCTGTTTATGCAACAATAAATAGGCTGGAGTCTAAGCTGCCAAGCTTTACAGTGCAAGCAACTCTTCAGTGTTAATCCGGCAAAGTACGCTATATGATTCCTCGACTTACGCTGTAATAACTACGACGGCTGGCACTGGACCGATGCGTCCCACGCCATCTGCGTGCCAGTGTGTTCAGGGAGCTTGATCCCACAGTGCTGCTAAGTTGAGGAAGAGGGCTTACGTGTCTTGATTTGCATTGCAAAGCGTAGTAATCCCATCGCGTTTCAAACAACCAGCGAAAGAGCTTGGACTTCACTTGCATAGCTGGCAATCCGAAAAACATGGCCGCGTGCGCATGACAGCGAGTTAAACTGTGCACTTCTCGAGTAATCTGGAGAGTCCACTCAGATGCCTTTGTATTTCGTTCCAGAGGACAAGCAAGTTCACCAGGAAAAACAGTAAGTTCCCAGAGGCTCATTGCACTGCATGACGAGGGTTTTAAGTCGAGCTTTTTATGTCAAAGTCGTTGTAAGAACGCCTCTGCAACATGATCCTCAGGTTAAAAATTATGCCGTTATGGTAGAATATTACGTTAAAATGAAGACGGAATATTACGAGATGTCCGATTCTCCAATCGAATTCACCAGTGTGTGTGGAAGCCACTAAGTGGTGGTCATTCTAGGCTAACCGCTCAGTTTTCGTGCTTAACTATTTAGCTTGCAGCCTACCTAAGTCGACTGATAGTGTGCCTTGAAGTTGTTTGGGGCAAATGTATAGGGTAAAGTTAAAGTCGTTAACATGCTTGTGCCCATACAGCAGGAGTGTTTTTATGCGTTATTGTGTGAGGAATGAAGGGGTGATTTATTTGGCCCCCTTCTCTTTTTGTATTTGTCGTAGCGATCTTAATCATGCTCCTGCCGTCACCATCACTGCAATTGCGTGAGCATCGCCGTATTATTATTGTTGTTGTGTCTTCTCACCACAGGAACCCACCTCGCTTTGACGGACACGTTGCGTGTGTAGTATAAATTTGTTGATCGATAAATAAGACTAGACAACAAGGTATCACAAAACAATCTTCATAAACTTGTTTCCCGTGTGGTAGTATAGGATGTGCCCAGCGAACAAGCGCTGTATGATGCACCAGCACTCGTATGTTTTTGTTTGCTTAGTAAAATGCGTGTTTCGGTAAATCACCAGGTAGGAAAATGTCGTAGCTATATTTGAATGCGGAATCTAAAAGCTCACTGTCACCATCAAGAAAACTGTGCGAAAACAATTGCAGAAAGAGCAGACATAAGACTGAAAGGTTAATCTTACTGCAGAATACAGTTTGTTACACTGCACTGGGTAATCGCAAAACAGTACACTGAAAAAAAGGCGATTGTATGATAACATCCCTGAATCCACAATACATACACCATAAGACACACATGGCAAAAACACGCAGAATGCGTAGTCATCCGTTTAGGTTTTGTCCGAAGGCCACGTTTGGTCTTAACTGACAATCAATGTGGTAATATACATTTAAATATTTTGGGCATGAAATGACCGTAAGCTATTGAGCATTTTTCTACTCCCTAGTTTGTTATGAATTGCTGAAATTTAACTTTGCAATGCCACGATATGATAATCAAGAACACCACATTGCAGGGCTCCGGAAATTTCTACCACCTGGAGCTTTTTAACATGCCCCTAATCTCATTATTCAGGACTTCAGCATTTTTCGGCTCCATCAAAACTGTACAGGTGAAAACCTTGATAGCTCTTGGTGCTGGGCTGCCAAGAACCATTGAATAGAAAAAAGTTTTGAAATTCCTGAGGGCACTCGACACTCAACAACACATGTCAAAATATCTGGACACTGGCAAATAGGACTTGGGGAAACAGGTCGAAGGTAGAAACCTTCTTTCCACTAAAGACACTTTCCTCGGGTGATCAGAAAACTAGGAGGGATGGTCATTACGCGAGACATTGATATAATGTAATGCTCACAGGTATGGTGCTGTCAGCATGGCTGCAAACTCCACTAGGTCATAGGTTAAAAAAACGCAGCAAAACATTCAATCTTGTTGGCTTCAGCAAGAAACAGTAGTGCTTTTCCACAAATTTGACGCTTCTCCTCTGTCTCCACAGCTGGATACAACTGTCCCAGGGTGTCGAGCACAGAAATGAGCCAAGCATATTCCCAGAGGAGGCTTTTGTCACTGCCATGACCTGTAAGTACATAATGCGTGAACCTGCCACTATTCTTGCACAATAATGATGGTGCTTTGTTGTTATCACTGGAACATCATTTGAGGCAGTGTTAGCTTAAGAAACGTTTTCACATTACTAGTGCCTAATTAAAGTTACAGCCAATGGGAAAAAAATACATGGAAGTTCACGTGGCATAATACGTACAAGGCACGCAATGTGGTAGCACATCACTTCAAGAGACAAATGAGTTTTAAGAAGATACTTGTCGTTGAGTAGATACTAGAGAAACGAACGCTCATGCTAAATGGTCTTGATGATTAACCTTGCAGCATATAAGAACAATGGTTGTATACTGTGAAATGAAGACACAAATGCACATATGAGTTTTTAGGTGGGAAAAAACGTCACATTCAGTTACCGCAACACATTTCTGTGCTTTCTGCTGTTATTTTACTACAAATTTAATTATGCTGATTTATTCTGTTCCATGTATAGTCTGGTATGATAGATATCCAACAAAATTTCCACAAATTCTCAAAAATAAAGAAAATGCCGTATTTTCTTGCTGCTTTTAAAATTACTTGTTTGTGTGTTCCCGCACACATTTTATTATTCTAAGAAACCTAAGTTACGGCAATCATGAAAGAAATTCAATTAACAAACTTTTTATTGAGTGGAGATAGTCATTGGGTGTAGTCGGAAAGTCGGGGCACTTTTTCCGAAGAGCCCAATACGGCCTGGAAGTTCCAAAAAATCGAACCCTGGTGATTTTGACGGAGTGATGAAATCTGAATAATTTCGATTGCGAAAACAAAACCTTGAGGATAAAAAGCGCCATTGCCGTATTCTTCAGATAGCTCCTGAATAAGCGAGAGACGTAATATCAACCACAAGTAGACTTCACTTCGTGGCTATGCTGGCTGTGCTTGTTATTGTAGTACCGCATAACCCTCACGCATTATTAATGCAGATCTAACACCAGTAAATTTGTCGTCAAGACGAGAGACATCATACCGGTCATCTACTAGTGGCGTTCACCGGCGCTTTGGTTTTATTGTCATCGGTGACCTTATCCGAAGTTCATTACTCCGCAACAATTACCAGAAGCTGCTTTTTCGAAATATCACAGCTGAAACAGCCCTTCGCAGGACTAAATTTGATTCTCGCGTTTGATTCTCACACAAAGCGGACAAGGGTGAGAAGATCTTTTTGGGCTCATGATGAATGTTTCTTTTTGTTTTTTTTTGTCGGCACACAGGCTTGATGTTGATTCCAATATAACTGGAAGACTCACTACAATGTCCATTGATCGATGAACACCAATCATCACAGCTTTAAATTTTGTTTATCTGTAAGAGTGTTTTCATTAGCCCGTTTTCGCATGTATTTCGATAGACCATTTGTTTGATGCTCGGATGTGACTCAAAAGGTGGCAGCAATAGTTGCCAGCATTGGAAATATCATCAGATCAATGAGATGTGACTTTAGGGTGCATATATGCTTTCGAGAAGCCTAATGAGGCGCCTGTAACACTTAACAACGTGATTAGGCACAACAATATTGTTAGTAATAATCAATATCTCATGTTTTTCGTCTCAAAACTATGATATGGTCTTAAGAAACGATGTAGTGGAGGGCTCCGGAAATCAGGCCTACCGGGTGATCTTTAACGTGTACTGACAGCACACATTGCCCGAGCATACCAATTAACAGCGTCTTGGCTATATGCCTCCCTTCAATCAACCATTAGGCACCACCTCTAGCAAAATTCTCTTCAGCGCGTTCCCCAGAAATTCTTACCGCTATCATCGGCATGAGAATTACAGTAACGTTGATACTACAAAATTTGTTCCTTATGCGCATGCGTATATACCAAGTGATTATTTGTTGCAGCTTTCCAGGCATCCACATCGCCAACCGGCGTCGGATGCTCCGACGGCCCCGTCCTATATTCGAGAAGTGTCTGCTAGGACACAGAGGCCCTGCCGGGGGCCGCACGTCTTTGCTCAACGTCGTGCTGGGCTGGCAGCACCGTGGGCTTGGAGGAGACTACCGTCTAGTCGGATGGCCCCGACCGACGGGAAATAGGCAGCTCGGCTGTTTCTACGTCGCGCCTGACCGCACCGCGGGGCGCGCTAGTTCGAGGAGTCCCGAGCGGCAATGGCGCCGACGACGGTGTTCGCGTCTCCGTGAGAGACGAAATGAAGTCGTCGACATGGAGAGGCCAGAGGAGCAGAAATGAACTGCGACAGGAATGGCGTGGGCTGCGGGTTGTGGGGCCGGTTTCTGTGGTCACAAAAAAAAATAAGACAAGAAAGACTGCACTATCAAGCGCGATGTGCTCCTTCAGCAAAGTGGTTTGTGGTCCTTGCTCCGTCCCCAGTGGAAACAAAACAAAAGCAACAAAAAAAAAGACTCGCCCGTGTCGTGTACTCGATGTCTTGTTTTGTTAACAGGCACTCCGCTTGGTTCCTCGTGTACAAAGAGAGTGCACTTTTTGAAGCTTTTTCTCACAAACTGCCAAGAATTCCAGTTGATGTATAACTATCGTTCCTCGATGAATATTGGTTGAATAAAAATTTATTGGAAGTAGTCGGCCTTTGTTTCCCCTTTCGTTTTGCAGTATTTGCCAGTTAGGTTTTTGAACCAAGATGAAAAGTAACATATTGCTGTGGAGGGGAAAGTAGAGCTGGAACACATGTGAACCAACTCTATCAAGCGGTCTACAGATGCAAGAAAAGCCCTCAGAGCAGGCTATAAATATTTGAGTGTCTATATACAAAACATTGTCGTGCTGTGTAAGAGTGTTAGACAAATAATGCAAGACTTTAGTGTGCTGTGCCAAGAAATTTAGTATCCCACGAGTCCAAGGTACCCACGTGGCTTTCGGGGCCTACGAAAAATTGCTACGTCTATGAGGTAAGCAAGCACTTTTGTTTTTGTTCACAGAATGTAACTTGGAATATGCCGCTAAGCTCTTCGCATATTGTTCTCTTATGAAGATATTTTAGGAAGGACGTAATAGGCGCGTAGGACTCTGAGTGATAGAATATGACATATTATTCGCGGAGGCGAACTCAGGCCTGGTCTGATGAGCCAGACAGCCAGTGACTTACTGGCTGTCCGGAGCGCCACAATTCTTTAGTCGTCAAGGCAACCCTCAGTGACACTTCAGTTACCTGGGTCGAGGTTCTCCTGCCTTCATACGTCACAAAATGTTCAACCCCCTCCCTTCGAAAATATTATTTTTTTTAAGTTTGTGCGCGTATGTATACATACATGCACGGACACTCACGCACAAACACACATAAAGCTTAGTTGAACCTCCTCTAAAAGAATTTGGCTACGTAACCAGCCCTATCCGACCACAAGCGAAAAACGAGTATAGCCCGGGAAATTAGCACTTTCTATAGGATCATTTGTGCGCAGTCTTACGGGCTGACTAAGTGCCCTCCAACGGTACGTGTCTGAGGCCTGGTACGGTGAGTGAGCACTTTGTCCAGCTTCTTTGCGAGCATGCGAAGTAGTCTGCCCCTGTGTTTGTGACTTGCCATTCGGAAGATACGTTGCCATTACTGCACTTATCCGTCTTACCCGTTATTGTCACTGGCATAGTACGATCCAGCAAAAAACGGAGGGTCTTCACATTTCCAAGAATCAGTGGCCTTGCCTCCACAGGTCACTGGTTGACGTTTTCCCGTCCCGGGCTTGCTGAACGCTTCGGACAATAGACGACGGACGTGGACTTGATTACCGATTGCGCACTGGTGGTGATGACCGTGATTATTGTAACTGATTGTTCTGATAGCCATGACACGAAGATAAAAATTATTCAACGTCGTAGGTATGCTCTTCATTCGGAGGGCAGGTTGCATTCACTGGGAAGCCTCGTAGCCTTACCCGACTATAGTGGCACGCCTGATGAAGATTATTTGCCTCCCTGTAGTGGCAGCAGTATTTCTTTGACAGGCTTTTTCTTGTGGCATAGATTGTGGAGTACTGAAAGAAAATGTCGATAGCATAATGGAGCTTTCGCAAAGCTCGCGCGTCCGAAGTCTTGCCATACGACTTGTGCATACGACAGCTCTGGTTGAGATTCCGGTTGTGCGTCGTGCAGCACCTGAGGCTGTGATTGAAGAATTACTAAATACACTTCACGCACAACGTCCGCTAATGAAGGTATCGCGGGAGGACCCTGGGTCAGTTGCCGTTTTTGCAGCTCCTTCCTTACGACTGCCCGTAGGACTTCCCGCAGGACGTCCACAATGGTGGGGAGGGTTGCCGACACCATGATAACTGTAGAGGCGCCTAGGTCTCTGTTATACAGTCACGCAAGCTGCTGCAGCATTTTCTCTATGGTCGCTGCCTCAGATCTTAACTCTACCCGCCACGGTGGTCTAGTGAAATAAAGAAAAATAAAGACATGGTGGTCCAGTCGCTAAGGCATGCGGCCGCTGACCAGCGGGTCGTGAGATCGAACCCCGGCCTCGGCGGTCGCATTTTCGATGGAGGCGAAAATGCTTGAGGCCCGTGTGCTTAAACTTAGGTGCACGTTCATCTCCAATGTGTCGACCCAGCAGACACCATTTCATCATGCACTCCAGTCGCAAGCGATCACGCATCGGACTATACCTGAAACATCATAAAAACAGCTTAGGTAAAGTATACTGCACATATGCCGTTAGATGTCATTAAGATCGTGGGTAATATTTATCAGAAGTCCAAGAAAACGCCTCAATACTGTCTTGCAGGTCATCGACTGCATTTTAATTTTTCTCCTTAAATTCAATCAGTGGTTGAAATAATTTTCCCTTTAATGGTCCAAGTAGGAAAATACCGTTCCATAAAACTAGCATCACTGCCATATTTTCACGTTATATAGAGTCATATTACTGATACAAGTGACAAGCAGTTGTACGACATGGATTGCTCGCAGCAGAAAAGTCCTCGCTGACACCTCGCGCTTACCTGCTACGCAGTGAAGGTGAGGCAATCAATCTGAACTACCTTGCGGCTGTTCAGATTAATTTTTTCTTCTCTAAAACAAAATCTACTGTTTAAAAACTATCTGCACTTTTTACTGACAACTCAAACAATGCAACAATATATAATGCACATTTTACTTGAATTGCAACATTGCGAAAATTGACGTGCAATCGGAGTCAAAACGCTACTTTTCCTACTTTGTCACAATATTCAGGCAATGTTAGCGCTTCATTCAATCCTTAAGTAGTTTAATCTTATAATATATGAACATATACAACTGAAAATGTTAATAGATCATTCGAAAACAAAATTGTGCATTTTATACAAAAACACTATAAATGCAGCATATTCCAATTATTTGTCTAGGTGAAAAACAAAGAAATTAAAAGAAACATGAACTATCATACGTACAAAAGTGTAGCTCCTTGTGATTAAGAAAAAAGTCTTTCATAGTAATTCTTGATACCAGTAATAAAGTATTTACCGCAGCACAATTTCACTTGAATGCTCAATGTTTGAAGCGCGCTACGGGCAACACATTTGTTTGCGAAATATAATGCCTCAATAACTACCTCTCACATTCACATATACCTGCATGATTTTTTTCAGCATGATCAGAGATGGTCGAACACTTCATATGAAGTTGCTCATATACATGAAAGTAAAATTTGTGTGAATTCATAATTAAGACGCGAAAAATCACAAGAAACGACGCTCTGCTTCGTGTGATTTCATGTGGATGTCAACCGGATGTCTTTCTGGTTAACCTCCCTGCCTTCTCCCTTTTGTTGCTTCCTCCTCCCTCCCTTCACTTGTGAACGATCGTAAACCAACTCGCCGAACAGAAAGTTCTTTCTTACTAGCCATTTTTCAAGGTTGGACACTTTGATATTTACAGGGCGAGGACTTCAGATGTGCGATATGAACTTTAGGCCTTTTAAGCTTTCAGGCAACGTGTTTTTGACATACTGCCAAATTTTATTTGGGGTTAGACACTTGTTGAATTTAAGACGTGCGTAGAAAACGGAAGCAAGGGCCCTTATATTCTAGCACTGGCGATGCAGTCGGCAATCTTTGAAACTTCAAGGCCACCTGTCCAGACTCCTTTCACACATAGCGGGCACGCGGGGGCACGGCTCGCTGGCTTTGCGCACGCAAAGTTACTACTTATTGGTTTCTCAGCACGCGGTCTAAATAGATAATTTCTGAAATGTTGATAGGTATATCGGAAGTGGTGGGCGATGAACCGGAGTGGTAGGTAGTATTTCTACCGCCACCCACAGTGCGGAGTTTTCAGCCTCGTATCCAGGCCAAGCACGAACTTTGGGAGTAAAAAGAAAAATACGTGACTAGATGTTCCAAAATAAGCCTGACTAGCTGGATTATGCTCGGGGTCACAGCGTGCAAAGTAAAGGAAGCTGATAAGAACGAGTGACAGCCGGCGCAGCATGATGGCGCAAACTCTGATTTAGCTGTGGTCTTTCTGCTACACCTTCCATGTCCGAAGAAGCTGAATGGGGACTGTCACTCAATGTTTTCTCGACTACTTGCGAGATATTGTTAGTGTTTTATCCCTGCCTTACTGATATATTGTTGTTGACGGGAAAAAAATTCTATGCTGGCACTATTAGCATACTTCTGTATAAATATGCTTAAAGCCCACTTGATATCATAGTTTCTGGGCAAAATATTAGCATTACAATACAGCCTCGCTTACCCAAAATAGCCAATGACTACCAAATACAAAAATTATCAGCTTTATTCGCTCTTGCAGGACTTTCTTGGAAACACAGAACAATGCCCGCTTTTTGCGACCAAAAAGCTCAGCCATTCAAAACCTCCTTTTTTACGCCCTTCTCACCCATGATAAGCGGAACGCAAGCGTGTCAAAACAAGATATTACCGTCACCCTCGGCATCATGTTCGTCCTGCCATTCTCATAATAAGGGGAACGATTTTTGGCATATTTTGAAAGAACAGCGTAGAAGAAAACAAAGACAAAAGTAGGAGGAAACAGACAAGACGAACGCTGACTGTCAACAACAGTTTTGTTATTTAAGAAACAACATATATTAGGAATAAAAGTATCAATGAACTACTGAAGCGCATCTATTAACACATGAGTATATAGAACACGATGAAGCCAAGATAGATTGCGATATATATATATATATATATATATATATATATATATATATATATATATATATATATATATATATATATATAATATATATATATATATATATATATATATATATATATATATATATATATATATATATATCACGAAAGTCTTCTGCGGATCCAGTGATAAATAAAAAAATGTCTTGAGTGGATGAACGTACAAGAACATAAATTCCTACGTTTCGGCCGGGCTCTGGCATTCGTCAGCGAATACCAATCCCTGACGAAGGCCAGATCCGAGCCAAAAACTATGGAAATGAATGAAAGCTTTCGTACGTCATTTTTCTCAAGACATTATGTATATAGTTTACCTTGTTCTGGATACGTATTGACGTAGCTCGTGAGTAGTTCATAGAAGAGTCTGTGCTTATGTGTTGCTTCTTCAATAGATTGATTGATATGCGGGGTTTCACGTTCCAAAAGCACCTTATGATTATGAGAGACGCCGTAGTGGAGGATTCCGGACATTTTGACCACTTGGGGTTTTTTAACATGCACCCAAATCTGAGCACACGGCCTGCAGCATTTTCGCCTCCTTCGAAAATGCAGCCACCGCAGCCGCGATTCAATCGTGCGACCCGTGGGTCAGCAGCCGAGTACCTTAGCCACTAGACATCCGCGGTGGGGTTTCGCCCTCCTTTTAAAGACGATAGTCTTTCTTGGGATACTCACACGAGGAAATCTTGGTCTGTCTGTCTGTCTTTCTGTTGGTAAGTCTGATGAACTATTCATTTTAGCTCCTTGCTCAACGCCCACTCATCTTGATCTGGTGGCTACGTTCATTCTGGAGAAGGTTGTAAATCGAAAAGCAAAGATTAGGCATATCTTAGGTTCAAGATCAATACGTAAGGGTTAGGCAGTGTGTCTTGTTTATTCATAAAACTCATAAACGCGTAATTCAAAAGACGGAAGTGTTCAGTACGATGCTGGAACGAAAAAAAAACAGGTGGTTTGTGAACACTTCACCAAAAAATTCAGGGATTTCACTAGAACGATCCGGTGCTGCCACCTATACCAATGGCTCTGCGTTCTAAAAAAACTGTCGGTTGTTCAAATTACTGCCAGATGGCACCATATTTGACACGGCACCTCTAGACAGAACACTATCTTCTTTTGACATCCTTTGCAGCGAAGCACAAAGACACGCGGCCAATTTTGTCTTCGTGTCCCTTCCGCGCTGTTCTTCGCAAGATGTACGATCAGCATTTCACTCAAATGTTCATCTTTAAGCATTTCTTGCTAGGATGTCCAAAATTTGTAAAATAGCACTGGGCGCTCCTTCCTCAACTAAAAGGAAGAGTCGCTGCGTCTGCTGGCTTGGGGTATTTTTATCAGGGCATTGAACACTCAGGCAAAAGATGTTTCTCCTACAACTTGAACTTTTCAAAAAGATAATGACCTCTTCAATTAGTGGCAACGTTTCACGAGTCCATAATAGCCAAATCTGGCAATCATCAGATGGTGCTTATGGTTTCACTGAATAAGATGTGAACCTGGTCGAGAGTAATACTTTCGGGTTTATCCCGAAATCTTAAAATGAAGCCTTGCATTGATCTTCAAGACTACATCCATCGTGAGTTGGCGCTATCCGCCCCACCACGGTGCTCTAGTGGCTAAGGTACTCGGCTGCTGACCCGCAGGTGGCGGGTTCAAATCCCGGCTGCGGTGGCTGCATTTCCGATGGAGGCGGAAATGTCGAGGCCCGTGTGCTCAGATTTGGGTGCACGTTAAAGAACCCCAGGTGGTCAAAATTTCCGGAGCCCTCCACTACGGCGTCTCTCATAATCATATGGTGGTTTTAGGACGTTAAACCCCAAATATCAATCAGTTGGCGCTATCTTTCCGCTTTTTTCTGGTATTAGTGCACGCTTCATACACGCTGATCATTTCTTTGTATGCATGAGTAACATGGAAGTGCTATCCGATCAGCTTATACGTGATGAAATTTGATACTTTAGCGCACTTATAGAACTGAGCCCTTTTTATGTCCATCAATTTCAATGCAAACATTGCATTACGGTCGGTAGGCAAACGCGTTCATATGCTAGCCTCTGATTTCTTTCTGAGTGACTTCTGCTCTAAACGCAGTCAAATCTATTGTATTTTTTCAGAGTTTCAGGAGCTAGGATCATGGCGTAAGAGACTCAGTAAACTAATTTTGGTGTTACGCCACCGCTGAATGAACCTAACGAGATTCGCTTGGCTGAACAAAATATACAAGTTGAGGTTAGTTAGGCACCTCCCACTCAAGACATTCTATCATTCTCCATTTTTTTGGTCCCATATTGTGGCACAGCACACACAAAAAAGGGAAGCAGCTAGATTGCGTTTCGCACGTACAAACGTTATTTGATTCAGTGACTTAGCAGAGTGCGCAAACATTAAGTAGGTATATTCGAATTCTCGACATCTATTGATATTTATCTACACATGACTAATCTAAATGTAAATATAGGTCAGAGGGGCTTTTTTGCAGAATCTTCCCACGTTGGATGCCAGGAGGCTTGGCAAAATTAGGGAGTTAGTGGTGTTCTTTCAACTAAACTTCATCAATGAGTTGTATTTGGGCTTCTCGTGCTAGCGATGCCCTGTAGAAGGAGACCGATTCCTCGAACCACAAGGTTTCAGCAGCTGAAACGGGTAATAAATTAGAATTTGTCAATACTTTAGCCCTGTTGATATATATTGGACAAATTTCGGCACGCACTAACTGTCTGCTCGGCCACGTGCACGTCTGCTAATAATTTTCACCTTCGTGCCAGCCACGAAAAAAACGAAATGCTTTCGTGCCTGCTTGGTCGATATGATTGAGCTCGTACGTGACATAGCACTAACTTGGCTTCTTTGTAGTTTTCAGCCAAACTGAGCATACGCCATTCGAACGTCTCTTTAATCTACGTGCTCGTCAATAACTTGAAAGCAATGCATTTATCTGTTGTATAGTTCAATGCGTGAAATGTGAGCTGAATTTTTCCATCCGAATCTTTCAAATAAAAAGACATCTTTTTATTTAATGCCTGTTTCATTCTTCGAAAGCCGTTCGATCAAGTCGTTTAAAAGTGGTATCCATGGGCATACTTGCCTACATACTACTTGGCCAAGATAAGGTGAATAAGGAGATAAGCCCTAAATGAAAGTGGGTAGAATTATAGAAGGGTTGAAAAAATCTGTCCCATGTGCCTAACACTTAATGAGGCCGCGTCGTAAATTGGAACATCTCCCGCTAAACGGAACCATATGTAGATGCGAAGCAGCGGGCGCTGACACTTACACTGACGGCAACGTTAAAGCTGGGGCTCATCAGGCGAAAGCCATGTAAAGACGTCCTGCATTGAATTCCGAACGCGCGCGGTATTGCGTACATATACGAGGTGGCCAGTGAACAGTTGTGCAGTGCGAGCAGTCTATTTGTTACTAGCAGACGCTGCCTGTGTCGGTCTGGCGAGGCGAGAGAGGGTGAGGGGAGCGACAGTTTTTCGGCTATTTTCTTGGGCCGGCACAAGACACGAGCGTGCGGCAGGAGACGCTATACCAGGCGTAGTGGGCGTGTACGCAGAGACCGCGTTACACCAGCTAGTCAAAGAGCTGCTCCGCATATAAAAATTGCCAGGGCTGCGCGGATCGCACAGCACGGTCCCAGCAAAAGCTGGAAATAGGACCTTAAAGAGCCATATCTGGACACTCTTTGGGTAACAGCTACAAGCATGCTGAGAGCTGCTTCAAATCTAAAGAATGCCCGGGCTGCGCTGATTGCTTAGCACGGTCGCAGCGAAAGCCGGATGTGCGACCTTAAAAGGCCATTTCTGAACACTCTTTGGGTAACAGCTACAAGCATAGTAAGTGGTGCTCTGCCTCTAAAAATTGCCTGGGCTGCGCTGATTGCACAGCAAGGTCGCGGCGAAAGCTGGAATCGCGACCTTAAAAGGCCATTTCTGAACACTCTTTGGGTAACAACTACAAGCTTAATAAGTTCTGCTCCGCCTCTAAAAATTGCCTGGGCTGCGCTGATCGCACAGCACGGTCACAGCGAAAGCTGGAAGTGCGACCTTAAAAGGCCATTTCTGAATACTCTTTGGATAACAGCTACACGCATGCTAAGAGCTGCTTCGCATCTAAAAATGGCCAAGGCTGCGCGGATCGCACAGCACGGTCACAGCAAAAGCTGGAAATAAGACCCTAAAGAGCCATATCTGAACACTCTTTGAGAAACAGCTACAAGCATGTTGTGAGCTGCTTCACATTTTAAGAATGTCCGGGCTGCGCTGATCACACAGCGCGGTCACAGCGAAAACCGGAAGTGCGACCTTAAAAGACCATTTCTGAACACTCTTTGGGTATCAGCTACAAGCATAGTAAGTGCTGCTCCGCCTCTAAAAATTGCCTGGGCTGCGCTGATCGCACAGCACGGTCACAGCGAAAGCTAGAAGACGTCCGTAAAGAAGCATTTTTGAACAGTCTTTGGTTAAAAGCTACAAGCATGCTAAGAGCTGCTTCGCATCTAAAAATTGCCAAGGCTGCACGGATCGCACAGCATGGTCACAGCAAAAGCTGGAAATAGGACCTTAAAGAGCCATATCTGAACACTATTTTGGTAACAGCTGCAAGAGCTGAGAGCTGCTTCACATCTCAAGAATGCCCGGGCTACGCTGATCGCACACCACGGTCGCACCGAAAGCTGGAAGTGCGACCTTAAAAGGCCGTTTCTGCACACACTTAGGGTAACAACTACAAGCATAGTAAGTGCTGATCCGCCTCTAAAAATTGCCTGGGCTGCGCTGATCGCACAGCACGGTCACAGCAAAAGCTGGAAGTGCGACCTTAAAAGGCCATTTCTGAACACTCTTTGGGTAACAGCTAGAAGCATGCGAAGAGCTGATTCACATCTGAAAATTGCCAAGGCTGCGCGGATTGCAGAGCACGGTCACAGCAAAAGCTGGAAATAGGACCTTAAAGAGCCATATCTGAACACTCTTTGGGTAACAGCTACAAGCATGTTGAGAGCTGCTTCACATCTAAAAAAATGCCCAAGCTGTGCTGATCGCACAGCACGGTCACAGCGAAAACTGGAAGTGCGACCTTAAAAAGCCATATCTGAACACTCTTTGGGTAACAACTACAAGAATGCTAAGAGCTGCTTCGCATATAAAAATTGCCAGGGCTGCGCGGATCGCACAGCGTGGTCACAGCAAAAGCTGAAAATAGGACCTTAAAGAGCCATATCTGAACACTCATTGGGTAACAGCTACAAGCATGTTGAGAGCTGCTTCACATCAAAACATTGCCCGGGCTGCGCTGATCACACAGCACGGTCACAGTGAAAGCTGGAAGTGCGAACTTAAAAGGCCATTTCTGAACACTCTTTGGGTAACAGCTACAAGCATAGTGAGTGCTGATCCGCCTCTAAAAATTGCCTGGGTTGCGCTAATCGCACAGCATGGTCAAAGCGAAACCTGGAAGACAACCTTAAAGAACCATTTCAGAGCACTCTTTGGATAACAGCTACACGCATGCTAAGAGCTGCTTCGCATCTAAAAATTGCCAAGGCTGCGCGGATCGCACAGCAAGGTCACAGCAAAAGCTGGGAATAGGACCTTAAACAGCCATACCTGAACCCTCTTTGGGTAACAGCTACAAGCACGTGGAGAGCTGCTTCACATCTAAAGAATGTCCGGGCTGCGCTGATCGCAAAGCACGGCCACAGCGAAAACCGGGTGTGACCTTAAAAGGCCATTTCTGAACACTCTTTGGGTAACAGCTACAAGCATAGTAAGTGCTGCTCCGCCTCTAAAAATTGCCTGGGCTGCGCTGATCGCACAGCATGGTCACAGCGAAAGCTGGAAGTGCGACCTTAAAAGGCCATTTCTGAATACTTCTTGGATAACAGCTACACGCATGCTAAGAGCTGCTTCGCATCTAAAAATTGCCAAGGCTGCGCGGATCCCACAGCATGGTCACAGCAAAAGCTGGAAATAAGACCCTAAAGAGCTATATCTGAACACTCTTTGAGAAACAGCTACAAGCATGTTGTGAGCTGCTTCACATCTAAAGAATGTCCGGGCTGCGCTGATCACACAGCACGATCACAGCGAAAACCGGAAGTGCGACCTTAAAAGGCCATATCTGAACACTCTTTGGGTAACAGCTACAAGCATAGTAAGTGCTGCTCCGCCTCTAAAAATTGCCTGGGCTGCGCTGATTGCACAGCACGGTCACAGCGAAAGCTAGAAGACGTCCGTAAAGAACCATTTTTGAACAGTCTGGATAAAAGCTACAAGCATGCTAAGAGCTGCTTCGATTCTAAAAATTGCCAAGGCTGCGCAGAGTGCACAGCACGGTCACAGCAAAAGCTGGAAATAGGACCTTAAAGAGCCATATCTGAACACTCTTTGTGTAACAGCTACAAGCATGCTGAGAAGTGCTTCACATCTAAAGAATGCCCGGGCTGCGCTGATCGCACAGCACGGTCGCAGCGAAAGCTGGAAGTGCGACCTTAAAAGACTGTTTCTGAACACTCTTTGGGTAACAACTACAAGCATAGAAGGTGCTGCTCCGCCTCTAAATATTGCCTGGGCTGCGCTGATTGCACAGCACAGTCGCAGCGAAAGCTGGAATCGCGACCTTAAAAGGCCATTTCTGAACACTCTTTGGGTAACAACTACAAGCATAGTAAGTTCTGCTCCGCCTCTAAAAATTGCCTGGGCTGCGCTGATCACACAGCACGGTCACAGCGAAAGCTGGAAGTGCGACCTTAAAAGGCCATTTCTGAACACTCTTTGGGTAACAGCTAGAAGCATGCGAAGAGCTGATTCACATCTGAAAATTGCCAAGGCTGCGCAGATTGCACAGCACGGTTACAGCAAAAGCTGGAAATGGGACCTTAAAGAGCCATATCTTAACACTCTTTGTGTAACAGCGACAAGCATGCTGAGAACTGCTTCACATCTAAAGAATGCCCGGGCTGTGCTAATCGCACAGCACGGTCACAGCGAGAACTGGAAGTGCGACCTTAAAAGGCCATATCTGAGCACTCTTTGGGTAACAGCTACAAG